>NC_141152.1:114667942-115267942 GCF_053477565.2 Lygodium microphyllum
TATATGTATATGCCAATTGAAAGAAGTATCTATCTCTTAGGGTGCTTGACTAGTTTGGGTGAGAAGAAATTAATACTCTCCCTAGTTTGGAAGTAGATGAGGAAGAACATTTACAATGTATCTATTGTTCTCCTTTAAATGTTATGGAATGTTCTTGCATAAAACCTAATGAATGTTGCACATGAGTATCTTTTACCAACATTAACAAGAGTAAAAACACTTAGAATATATAAAAATTGGTTAAAATTTGAAAGATATTTAGAGATGTAGTATTTCAAGTTACTATTCGAGGAGCATAGTATGGGTGATGCACTTAACTTTAATGAATTTCATGTTGTATCTCCATCCTACTAGACACCTATTTTGAAACCAATTATGTAAGCCTATCTTGGGATAGGTTATGTCGCAGCTAAAGAATCACTTTCCAATTTATATCTACATTTAAACCTCTATAATTAACAATGCATTCTTAGGAGCATGATGGGAAACAATCTAAGTCATGCCACCAACCTTCTTAAAAGACAACAAACCTATATCTCAAGGAGGTGTGCATTTTATTATGTAAAGTATGATTTTATGACATATTTAGGAAAAAATGTGTTCTTTGGGATCTTAAGAAAATTTTGGCTATTTTTTGCAACCCCTACACAAGTGATGCTCATTGATTTTTGAAGATTTTTCTATATTATATGATTGATTCCTACACCAAGTTTTGTTAAGCCACAAATTACAAGTACGATGTATATAGCAACAAAAGTATCTTGGATAGGTCCTAAGGCATTTGTTAACCCTATCTATCTAGCCATCTGTCTAGGACTGATATGCTATAGCTAGAGCTAGTTTGGTGCCCATAGAGTAGAAAATTGCCTAACCAAAAGTTGCTCGTAAACTTAGCATCCTAATCGTGCACTATGCTTTGTGCTAACCCATGCAACTTAAATATGTGCTCCATAAACCGATTGGCCATTTGAGATGCTATGTACTAATTCCATCATTTCTTGGTTGTGGGGGTAAGCCACTGATAAAATCCATAGTAATATGCATTCATTTCCCCTTAGGGATAGGTAAGTGATGCAATAAACTATCTAGCTTAAGAGGGCTATCCTTGTTCTATTGGCATGGAATGCAACAAGAGACAAATTCTTTGGCATCCCTCCATAGGCCTTTCCAATAAAAGCTTTAGGAAATTTTGTCATAGATCTTGGGAACACCTAGGTGACCAACAATGGGGCAAGAATGCATCTATTCCATGACCTTTTGTGTGAAATGAGAGGTATAGAGGATGGAAAACATTTCCATGAGACCATATGAGGCCATTCTTAAGCTAATATTGGGAGTTCTCTTACATTAGCCCATGATGTAATTTCTAAAATATGTGTCTAAATTCTTCATTTATCAAGTAGGCCTCTTTGAGATCCTTAGTCCATCACTATGCAATTCTAATATAGAAAATACTTTGCATGCACACATCCATGAGGGAGTCAACCACTATATTTTCTTTACACCTGGTATGAGTGATATCAAAATCATAATTTTGCAAGGTTTCCACCCATGTCCATTCCTTAGGAGTCAAAATAGACTAAGCAAGGAAGTACTTGAGGGCTCTATGGTCATACTTTACTCAAAACTAGATTTCATAGAGATAATGATGTCATGTCTTAATGATGGCAAGTGTGATGGCTAGCATATTTTTTGGTCATATGAATTCTTTTTTTTTTCCTTTTCATCAAGCTTGAGGCTCTAAAATGCAATTAGACCATGCTCTCAAAATAACACTGAGAACCCTCCTAGTGGCATCACACTAGATTGTAAACTCCTTGCAGAAGTTAATGTATACTAGGATGGGGCTTGAGGTGAGCTATTCCTTCAATTGATCAAAGTTGAGATTAGCTATGGCATCCTTTAAAAAACCTTCTATCTTCAATCTATCTATCAAGGGTGCTACAATGGTTGCATAATGCTTGATGAATCTCTCCAAAAAAAAGAAAGACCAAGAAACTCACAAAGGAAAGTGGTCTTTGATTGTGTTAGACAATCCTTTACATATTGTACCTTTCTAGGTTGAGCATGTATCCCATTTTTTGTCACAATCGGGCCTAAGTACTCCATTGTTGTCTGCATGACTACATATTTGCACTCCTTAATAGACCATCTATGCTCTCTCAATATGTCAAACACACTTCTAACATGTGACAACTGTGCTTCCAATGAATTGCTGTAAATAAGGATACCATCAAAGAATATGAGTATAAACGTGAAAAGAAAAGGGTGTAAACTTTTACTCATGAGGCTCTAAAAAGTGAATGGGACATATTTCAATCTAAATGGCATCACAAGAAAATGACAAATCCCTCGACTAGTCTTGAATGCTTTCTTTATCTCATCACTTTCTCTTATGAAAATGTGATGGTAGCCACATCTTAGGTCTATCTTTGTAAAATACTTTGCCCCTTTCACCTCATCAAGCAAGTCATCCATCCTAGGGATGGAATGCCTATTTTTGAGAATGATCTTATCAAGGTATCTATAGTCAATACAGATTCTGAAACCATCATCCTTGTTCTTGACTAACATGACCATGGATGCATGAGGAGAAGAACTAGGTTCAATAAATCCTATCTCTTTGACCTAGTTAGCAACTTCTTCATGCTTGCATTTGGAGAGCCTATAAGTTGGCTTAGTCATTGGCTTAGAATGGGGATGTATATAAATGGGATGATCCACCTGACTCTTAGCAAGGAGGGCTTTAGGAATCTGAAATAAATCCTTATACTCTTCTAACAAAGTTTTCAATTCGAAATACTTGGCCAAGTTTGAGAATTGATCCATGAGTTCTTTATTCAAGTGCAAGACAAAGATCTATGAGCATTTTTTAAATTTCCTCTTAAGTTTCTTTTGCTACAATAAGCCAAAAATATTTATTATCATGAATCCCCTCCAAATGTATGAGCTACTTCTCTATAACAAACTCCATATATAGTTAAGAGAAGTCAATAGTAATCTTGCCCAAGTATTTCAACTCACAGCTCAAGACAATGGCAATGGAGCATTTCTAGTGCAATCAAATTCAATGGTGCTACATAATTTTCAACCAAACATAGGGGCATCTTAGATCATATTTGAGTGCAAATTTCCTCATCATCATTAGCCGCCCATGCTTTAATGGGATGCTATAACTCCAAGGAAAGAATTTTAGTCTATCCATGGTTGATCTATTTACAAAATTGTGGGTATTGCCATTGTCCACTAAAATGAAAACATTCTTTCCATTGATTTTCCCTTGAATAAACATTGTGCTAGGGCTCCTAGAGCCTACCCATGCATTTATAGACATGGAGAAAATGGAAGTGGTAGCATGTGAGGGTATAGTAGAAGCAATCCCCACTCGGATCGCAAGGAAAACATCCACCCGAGTCAAAAGGGATACCATTAGATGGATGATAGATTTTCTCTTGCTCAAAATCCTCTCATGCTTATCATTTTCAACATGTATCATGTCATTCATAGCGTTTAGGTCATGATCCTTATATTTCCAATCTTCCACGGCATACATAAACTTCATTTTCTTATAATGGCATTTAGAGGCATGGTTTGCTGGGCAGTTATCCCCACACTTGAAACATAATCCCTTTTTCTTTATTTCCTTTAATGCATCCATCAAAATAACATTTTGAAAACATTTTCCACCCTAGACTGAGGCATTATTTAGCATGTTCTCAGCACATGCTTACTTTCTCCCCTTGTGTTGAATGTCGTCCCAAAACTAGCTTGTGTTCTTTCAACATTAAATGTGGGATAAGTAGGATTTTTTGGAGTGATATTGAGCATGATACTTCCTCTATGAATCCTTGTCTTATGGGATCTCTTTGTTGTCCAAAATCTTTCTACAAATTATCATTCTTGTTGTACTTGTGTATATCTTTCACCCAACTCTATCGCATCAAACAAGGTGGAGGATTTCTTGAGCCATTACATTAAAAAAGGGGCTTGGTTCTAGCCCGTAAATGAACTTATGCAACTTTACATCATCACTTATACTTACAATATACATTGTCAAGTTCATAAATTGATTTGTGTACTCCCTCACTATGAGGTTTTGTTGATCCAATTGGTATCATCTTTGACCCAACTACTCCTTTTCTACTAGAGACACAAATACTTGCACCATTTTCATTTTAAAGTCCTTTGAATCAATGAATTGTTGATTTTCAAGCCATATATGACTCCACCAAGTATGAACAAACCCCTCTACATGAAGAGAAGATCATTGAGGTGTAGGTAAGAATGATCTTATCCAAGTTAGATGGGGATGGTAACTGTCCATTGTACTTTGGTAAGAATGAGCTTATCGAATCTTCCTTTCATTTGGGTCTTCCTACCCATTAAATCCTTACTATGCATAAATACCATGTGCCCCTTCCGATGCATGCTACCCATTAATGCCATGTTGGCCATGATTTTGGTGAGCCAAACAATTTCCACTTGGACCACCATTATTTGAAGGGATCCTAGAATAAGTGGGTGGGATCCTACCAATAATGACTAGCTATTGTCTCGCTAGGGAGCTTATTGCATTTATAGTAGACGAGTTCAAAATAGACTCTTCATTTTTCTGCAAGAGTCATCCACTCCATAGGTGCTAAATGGGATACCCTTGGCCCTAATAATACCCTCTTAGTCATGTACATTCTCCAATGGGGAAGGCCATCTAGCATCAAGCTTGGACTCATTCACTTTTTGTTACACTTGAGTGATGGCTAGCTGAGTGACAAGAGTTGTAAGCTGCCAAAGTGCTTGCTGAATCCTATCAAGTATTTGTTGAGTTGGAGAGTTGGAGAGGGCTATCTATTTAATTACTTGATCCACTTTAGAGAGCATTTGGTTGTGGTTTCCTACCATTTCATGATGTCTCTTGGCATGCAAAATCTCATGCTAGCATAGGGTTTGATTGAACAAGATGTAGGGGGTCAATTTCATGTATCTCTTCATTCATCTCTCCATGGCACACTTGGGTAGAGCTATGCTCACTTATATATGACTAGGAGTCTCTTATTTCCCTCTAAATTTCATATGTGACCCTTTCTTTTTCTCTATGTTGCCCTGTCATCTTTATGTATTCCATAAGACCTCCATGCACAAACTACAATAACTTTCAACATATAACTTTGATTGAGGATCTTTCAACATATAGCTCTGAGACTTTCAACATATAACTCTGAGACTTGAGGGCTATACAAAAATTCCTCATCAAGACAAGTTGCACATCCCTTCATGGTCATTATGGAAAGGGAGGATCACTTCAATATTGGCTTGCCACCTTGCCTAGCAAAAGGCTTTTCCTAAGCCAGAATAAAGATGGCAATAGTATACTAGTCTAATAAAAAAGCATGTAATGAAATATTGATCAAGCAAAGCATTTTTCTTTCAATGAGATGTAGTAGAAATAACGAAATTGGGATGAGGAAGGGATTACCTCAGTAGCTCAGTAACTTGTTGGCTACTAACTTACACCCTTTTACATTTTTTTTAAATTTACTCAAGGGTCACACTTACCAAAGATGGTTGTGGGTTAGGATTATGAATATTAACTCAAGAAATGAGGATAGATTGATCCACAAGAATTTATGCATTAAATGAATGACTAAGTGGGATTGATGTAACCATTTGACCCATTCTATGCAAAAGATGATGACCAATATAGAAGAGGGTTGAATTCTTAATGTCCCTCAAGCAATTGGACACATGCTCAACATATGGCTAAAAAAGAGAGATTATAATTCATATGACATACCTCTTCCACTCTTAAAGGAGTAAGAATGAGCTTCCACAATCAAGAGAGCCAAAATCTCTCTTCCAAATTAGCTCATAGAAGCAAAATGCCTTCATATCTTGAAATCTCTAAGCATTAAAGAAATGCAATGCTATAGAGGTGACTCCTATGAACCTTGCTTATGTCTTATTTCAAGAATTGGAAAGCTTATGAGAAGCTTTCATGGTTATGAAGATTCCTTTGAATCTTTGAAACATTGATCAAGACTTCCTATGGGTAGGCCCTAGGAATGAGATATGAAGCTCCCTTAAGATTCAAAAGCTTAGGAGTGTGTGGCTATGGTTGTGCTTATGTTCTCCATAGTAGGTTTTCTCCAAGAAGGCAAGAGATGTCAATAAATGAGGAGAGGCACTTCAACCTTGCAATGTTGGTCCCAATGCCTTAGGTAGACTTTGGAGATGAGCTTGAAGTAAGGGAGCAGCTACAAGGGAGTAGGAGAATTAGCAAAAATTGTGCCACATTTTGTGGGCTTGACCTAGTGGGTCCACATGGAGTTAGGGACTACTACAAAATGTGTTACGGGGAAACTCCAAATCACATGTAGAATGTCTTTGTGGTGTCTCTTGCCCATGGAAAGTTTAGTTCAAGGTAGGAGAGAAATATTTCACCTTGAACCTCCATGAAAACTTGGAAGGAAGAAGAGAGAGAATGTATTTTTGAAAAAGTGGCAGTGGTTTTATGCTCTAGCTCCTATAATGATCTCATTTACCAAGAACCCCTAGAATTTGCATAAAATTTTGTAATGAAATACTAAGATAGCCTTGTTCACTCTATATATGTCCATAGATCCTACCATATCTCCTATGCATCCTTGAAGTAAGCTACAAGCTACATGTGGGGGTATGCTAACTCTTGTATTTTACCATTGTTGTACATTTACTTGCTATACTTGACTAAATAGGGTTTTTTACTTTGAAAAATGAAACTAGATATGAAGAAAAGGAACGAAGAAAGAATCGAAGCCCTATAGCTCTAATACCAATTGTAAAGAAGAGGATTGAGGAGAGAGAAGGAAAGAGGGGTACAACTATAGAAAGGAGGGAGAAGAGGAGAGAGAAATATAAGAAGAGAGAAAAAGAAGGAAGGAAAGCCATGGAAGCTATGAGGAAAGTGAAGAGAACTTAGTTTGCTAATTTCTAGATGCCCTAATTGAATCCTTTTACAACCCATCAATGTGATCGGGTATTTCCTATGTTTCTAGTGCTATCCCACTCTTTTACATATAGAGTGCTCCAACCCTACAAAAGGGAATTTAATGCTTCTCTCTCTCTCTCTCTCTCTCTCTCTCTCTCTCTCTCTCTCTCTCTCTCTCTCTCTCTCTCTCTCTCTCTCTCTCTCTCTCTCTCTCTCTCTCTCTCTCTCTCTCTCTCTCTCTCTCTCTCTCTCTCTCTCTCTCTCTCTCTCTCTCTCTCTCTCTCTCTCTCTCTCTCTCTCTCTCTCTCTCTCTCTCTCTCTCTCTCATTCACATTAATACAAGCATTGAACAATCTCTCTCCATCATTTTGCCTTACCTATTCCCAAATTTCAACCAATAGAAGCAATTTAAGGGGGTTCTAGTAAGTTCAACAAAAGAAAGTTTTCAAAATGGGAACTCTATTTATTTAAGTTACATAAAATCTTACATGATTGGTTAGTTCATTGAACAACTAAAATACCCCCTAAGGATCTCCTCTACCCTCCTTGGCCTCCAATGTTTATTTTCAAGTTACTTTCATAATCAAAGATAGATTTCTCTCATCAAAGTGTTTCCTTGCGTACTTGGGAACTAGCTTCCCTTGTAGTGCCAAACCATGCTTCTTGTTGTTCATAGATTTGTGCTTCCTCATTGGACATCTCCCCTCCTCTTTCTTGATAGGACCTTGGAAGCTCAATAATTAATTTAGGCACACAATCTCTTCTTTCACCATTGATGATGTGGATGCCCCTTTCTCCTTCACTACATGTGGATATCCCCACAAATGCAGCATTCTAATTGGAAAAAAACTTCTTTTTCTTTTTCATATATCTAATATGCCTTAGATTCTTAGTTGTATGGATGAAAGACGCCCTTATTTTTCTTAGCTTCAATCACGGTTGATTCCTCATTTCAAACATGGACATAACAATTAGATCCAAACCTTTGAATATGCGAGAGGGTATAAGGCTTCTTACTCTAGTAGGCTTATTGAGATGGTTCAGTGATGTGTATAGCTAATTAGAAAATTGTTGCAAGTCATTTAAATGGCAAGGAAAATGTCATTTTTATTAGTGGTCAAAGGCTACTTCTAACACAAGTCTTTCTCTTTCTTCTTCTTTTTTATCATCTTTCTATGAATGACATGTGTATAACAATATTTGGATTTAATGTTTGGTATTTTGACAATGGTGCTAGTAAGTATATTTCTCTCATGAGGAGTGTTTTAATCTTCAAGATTTCAAGGATATGTTTAGTGTCAATAATACCTCATACCTTGTAAAAGATGTTAGAAAAATGTAAGTAGCTAATGGTAGTATATACACTTTCTCTCTCATTCCTTTTTTACGTGCATGGAATAAAAAGGTGCATGTTTGTAGTTTCTATAATCATAAAAGTTCGTTTTATAGTTATGTTCATGAATTATAGATAGAAATACATGATTTCAAATAACATCATTGTTGCATCAAGGACCTTGTATCATAGGCTTTAGAAGATGGATGTCTATGATAGGCTTACACACGATGCATGTGGTGTTGTTTCTAGTTCTTTACATGACACAAAATTGTAACGTGCACATTTTGGCCACCTTCATTATGGTTGCTTGTTACATGTTGTTAGAAAAGAGATGGTATTTTATTTTCCATATTTGCAATCTCTTACCAAACATGTATATGAGCATTGTATTCTTGGTAAAATGTAGCATGATGATGCTTTTGTTCAAGTGACTAGGAAGTTATAGCTAGTTTAAATTGATGCTTTTGGTCTTATGTTGATAATTTCAATTGGTGGCTATTTATAGATTACCACATCCATTGCTAATTTCACAGATTTACATGAGCCTACCTATAAAGCTGAAGTCAAAGGTATTTATGTGCTTTCTTATCTATGGTTGACAAGGAGATATGTTACACTCATGGTATGTACCATTGAGTGGAAGTACATGCCCAAAGAGTCTCATGCATTTATATTCAAACATCAATGTACACCACCTTACACTCCACAACAAAGAAAAGTACTTGAGAGGAGAAATACGGCTCTCATGGAGATGGTACAGTGCATGGAAATTAGAGACTTTGCCTCATAGTTTTTGGTTGGTAGGTATTGTGTGTGCTAATTACAACTTAAACAACCAAGGCTTTGAGGAAAATTATGCCTTATGAGGTTTATCACTAAAGAAGTAAAAGTGAGTGTTGACTGGATGCATATCATGTAGGATGAGACTTATTTAACACTCAAATTTGACACATGGGATTTGCCTTACTTCCATGATAATAGGAAGGCCATTTTGTTGGGTGGGTCTACAAAGTAAAGAGTAGCATTGATTGCTACAAGATTGGCTTGTGCAAAGGATTGACAAAAAGGGATGGCTTTTGCACTTACTCTCAGCATAACCATTGTGATTATACTTTAGGAAACATTAATGATGAATTGAGAGGTAATATGATAAGCCTTCATGATTATGTGATTTAGATTCACACCTTGTGAAGAGAGCATATGATTCAAATGGCCTATCTTTGTCGCTAATTCTTTTTAGGGTATAAGAAGAGCTGTATTTTGTAGAGTGCTTGTGCTCTCCTCTACTCTCAAGGTTGTTGTAGCTTATTTTTGCAATCCATGTTCTAGTTTTTCCTCATTGTGCACAATGTGAAAGACATTGTAACTTTGATACTATCTACTCTTGCTTTTGTGGGAAGGTGATAATTGAGATTTGGAGACTACTAAGGAATATTACAACTTGTCTTTGACACCTCGCTCTATTGGGCCCAATCCCCAGTGCATTTGTTGGCCAACCTAGTGCTCCAATTGTGAAGGCAAGAATGACAGGCGTGATTGAGCCAAGAAGCATGCCAAGTCATCATGACATATCTACTATGCAACCAACTACTTCAATAAAATACTTCTACCTTCCCAATATATATTCAAGCGCTTAGTTATGGAAACATGGAAAAATCATGTGGATATTATTAGCAAAAAGTTTTTGTCATGAAACCTTTAACCCAATCTATAGAGGGTGTCTTTTGCCTCAATTTTCTACAAAATTAGGTCCATGCTTTGAGGGTTTTAGTGGGGCAGAAGACAAGACAAACAAGTGGACGAGGAGTAGGAGATCATCTCCTTACTAGACTTTGATAACTAGTCTTTATAGCACCTTCCAATGTTAGTTTTTGATGAGAAAGCACTAAAACTACTCTAAAGAAGCTAAGATAGCAAAAAATAGACATGGTTTATACTAGGGCAAGACAACAAGTACAATTGTCTGATGTAGTTGAAGTTATTTGAGCGTAACAACCTCATGCCTCAAAGAACTCTTCCCTAGTCTAGGGCCAATAACATACTCTCAAGCCACTCTTCCAAAATCATGAATGAACTATTTGAGATATAACTCTACTATACTATGAAACATGGAGTAACCTCTAGCAAGGAAGCATTGAATGAAGAGAAAATATAAAAGAAATCAACTTGCCACCTTGACAATGGCACTCTATAAAATAGAAAGACCACACACATGAACTCCCAAGGAGAGAGAGAGAGAGACAGAGACACAGAGAGAGACAGAGAGACAAAGAGAGAGAGTGCATGCATTTTATCCCTCTTGCAACCATACATTAGAAAGCAAGGATTTTTTGAAATGTTGTGCCTTTGAGCACATTACTAATAATTATGGTACAAAGTGCACATGTTGAGGAGAGTTGATCCACCTCATAATGATACTCAACTTGGATGCTTATATATTTTTGTTGAGTGGATTCCCATAAGATACATAATATAATGATATAATGATGCATGTTTTGTCCAATTGTGGCTTTTCATTAATATGCAATGCTTATTCCCTTTGACCAAATATACTTCATATTGTACCCATATTGTTGAACAAGTTGTATGAACCACAATGTTGACCAAGTGGTCATCATTCTATATAGCTTAGTAAACTAAAACCTTGAAGATTAGAAGGAGCAAGGAAAGTACCGTTTTAACAAGGGAAAGGCGATGTGCAGGGTCCAAATCAATAGCACGGCGCCCAGAGACTAATTGAAGGAGAACCACTCCAAAGCTATAGACATCACTTGCTTGGGTTAGTTCTCCCATCGTCATGTACTCGGGGTCTAGGTAGCCTGCGGTTCCTTTCACCTCTGTCATTACTCGAGACTCCTCCATTGCTATATACCTTAAAAATATTATGATTTAGAACTTTGACTCATGAAATTTAAAATCCCAAGGATTTCAAGAAAAGTTTCTACTTTACTTTTATACCTTTTGCTAGCACTTCATGACTATATAATAGCTTAAAATTTCTTAATAGTAATGAATATACCCAAAACACTAAGCCTTTAAGTTGATTTTCAATTCAATAGGTTCTTCTATACTTATATACCTTGCTAGCCCAAAGTCTGACAACTTTGCCTCCAAATGTTCATTTAAAAGAATATTTGTTGGCTGCAAAACCAGCAACTTGTGTCAACTCCCCAAATTAAGATTTATCCATTAGCTATGATATTATTTTCATCCATGTTGGTACACTTTCTTGATGGTATTCTTCAAATCACTTCATGATGAGTTAAGAATTGTTACTTTGGTTGGGAGAAAAAACAAAAACAAATACCATTTTTACGTCCTGTTTAAAATGTTTTTTAAACGTAAAGCCAAGATATTTATTGAGTAAAAATATTTATAACCTTGAAATAGTTCTACAATTCTCTATTAGAGCATAATGTTCTTTTGTAAGGTGTACTTTAAATGATTATAATATGAAGACATTAGAGATGGCCTTTAAGTCTCCTAGATCAAATGCCCTTTCTTAACTTTTAGACAAACAAAAATAAAACTAGTTTTGTATATCTAGAGTCACCTAGAAACTCAAGATGTTTTGAAAAAATGGTAAACCACTCAAAAAAAATTAATATAGTTATAGGAATTTAACCCAAAAAATCCTTGTATTGGACATGATGGTATCTAGAGATTAAAAGCAATCATGTGGCCCACATAATGATAGAAATACATGGCAATACATTTGGTTTACATAGTATGGCACAATGTTGTTATAGGTACTATGTCTTCTCAATACTTTCAAATGTTTAAAAGAAGATTATTAGTTGATAGTTTAAAATCCAAACTTGATTGTTTTTTAATCCAAACAATATACTACGGATTTTGACTTGTTCAAAAGAAATAAAGAAAATTGTGAAATGTGTGCAAATTTATATATAGTAAAAAAAGTTTGAATCCATATATAACTAAGTTTATGATTATTCTTCATGTAAACATGTTTGTGCATTTCTAAGCATGTCTAAAATGATTTTGGATAATTGTACATAACCAACTCATGACTATGTGTTACTTCCACTAAACCACCCCTCCCCTATGTACACACATAGAGCTAGTTTCCTTCCTCTCATTCAAATGATCCACTTTGTTCTAGCTATTTGTATAGACTACTAGCTTGATGCTTAGCACATAATGCTAATGATGTGACTTGAGATAAACAACCCGAAAAAAGTAATATACACATGCACATACATATGCATGTGCAGGCACATGCATGCACACATACATGAAAAGACACATTCTATTATATAACATTGGAAGTATGTTTGGTTTTACAGGCATTTCCTAATCAAGAAAATAAAAATATGGTCAATTGCTTGACCATAATTGGCATTTTCATTACAAGCTATGTAAAGTGTCGAGGCCCAAAATCTAAGTCAACCTAAAAGATTGAAGATCTAGCTACAAATTAAAAACCAACCTCAAAGATTTAAAAATTGGAAGTAAATCTATCCAAGATAGTTGATGTTATAATAGAAAGATATGGGTGCATTAACTTGGGTTTAAGCCTAAATCTCCTAGAAATTTATCAATGTTGAAAGCTTGTGGAAAATAAAAGAGTCAAGATGTAAATAAATTTTACATAGATTTTAATGACTATATTCAACTAAACACAATTTATGTTGGAGCAACACTAGCACAAAGGAACAATACGTGCTAAAAGTAAGGTGCTTCTTCCTATTTTCATCTTCAATGACAAGATGCAACCTCGTAAAAAAGAGTAATGAGAACACATGTATTGTAATGAAAGAGGCCTAACTGTCCTAACTAAGGGAAAGGAGAGAGAGAAGGACTGCAAAAGAAGAGGGAGAGGAGAGAGAAAGGCAAGAAGAAGAGAGAGAAAGAGGGAGAGAAGAAGAAGAGGAAGAAGAAGAAGAAGAAGCCATGGAAGCTTGAGAAGGTGAAAAGAGAGTTTCTTGATAATTTTTGTCATGCCTCAAAACACCCTCTTACACCTTATATACCATCAGTGTGAGTGGTATGTTCCCATGCCATGTTCCCGTGATCCCCATTCATTACAAACCATCCTGTCTCATAAAGTTTTTATCCTCAAAAACAAGGGATGTAGTCATGGACTGTAAGGGTGTGCTGTAGGAATTCAGCCATAACTTTGTGTGGGAAACTCCGAATGGGACATTTGAGGTGTCGTTATGGAGCCCATGAGATTTACTTTTAGCTCATGTGGGTGGGGCGGGGTTGCAATCAGCTCATGACCAAAACTATTACAAAATAAAGGGCTGTCCAAGAATTACTAGTGTGCTGTCCCAGATGGTATGGCTGAGGAAAAACAGCCATAACTTCCACTAGGGAACTCCGATCGGGGCAAGTAAGGTGTTGTCACGGAGCCCTTGAGGTGTACTTTCAGCCCATGTATGGAGGATGGGGCTGGAAATGGACCAGGACCAAAACTGGTACAAAACAGGTGGCTGTCCAGATGCAGATTGCAGCCCAAAACAGGTGTCATGGTTAAGTTCCAGCCAATACGGCCTCCTTGAGGTGTGGAAATTCATCCAATATAGATGCTGGGCACCAAGAGGCTTCCTCTATTGGTAGGCCTTGCCATTTGATTAGGTATTCATGTATGGAATGGGTGCAGAGTTGCTTTTCACGTTGCCCAATGACCGCTTCAAGAATGTACTGAATAAGGCCCTCCTCATCCTATGGGTGGTAGCTACTCTACATGATCTTTGGGAGTGCCAATGAAAGGTTTCAATTGGCTCACATGGAAGACATCATGGATCTTAGTAGTGGGATGGAGTTGGAGACAGTAAGCCAAGTCCCCGACCTTCTTAATGATTTTGTAGGGCCCATGGTAACGGTGTACCAACTTGTTGCAAGAACCGTCCTTTAGTGTGGCATAACGGGACTTGGGGACCTTGAGGAGTACCAATTCACCCTCTTGAAAGTCAAGGGGTCTTCTTTTTGCATCAGCATGGAGCTTCATGTGCTCTTGAGCCCTTTTGAGGTTTACCTTGCATTGTTGAAGTAGAGCTTGCATGCGGTCCAACTCTTCTTTTCCAAGGGGGTTGAGCTTTTTATTGAAGATCACGGTAGGAAGGGGCACCCGATAACCATACAATGCTTCGAAGGGAGAGACTCCAATGCTCAAATGAATGGAGTTGTTGCAAGAAAATTCGGCCAAGTGCAACTATACGTCCCAAGAATTCTACACATCATGACAAAAATGTCGAAAATAAGTTTCAAGCCACTTATTGACTCTCTCGGTCTGCCCATTCGTTTGGGGATGATAGGCTGTGGACGGAGCCAATTTGGTCCCCATGGAGCTGAAAATTGTCTACCAAAACTGACTCATAAATTTGGTGTCCCGGTCATGAACTATGACTTGGGGTAAGCCATGCAACTTAAAAACATGCTCCATAAACTGAGTGGCAACTTGGGATGCCGTAAACTGGGATTTTGTAGGGATGAAATGGGTTGTTTTAGTGAGTCGGTCAACTACCATATATATGCTATCCCAACCCTTCTTGGTTGTAGGTAAACCAATGATGAAATCCATGGTAATGTGGGTCCATTTTCCTTCAGGGATATGTAAAGGCCACAACAATCCACCCGGTTTAAGAGTGCTATCTTTATTTTGTTGGCAAGGCACACATCTAGACACAAAGTCTTTAACATCCCGCCATAGGCCTTTCCAATGGAAGCTTTTTGAAACTTAGTCATATGTTTTGAAGACCCCTAAGTGGCCAGCAATCGATGAAGAATGCATCTCTTCAAGGATCCTTCGGGTGAAGGGAGAGGCATGGGGAATCACAATACGGCCATGGATCCAAATGAGGCCATTGTGGAGCTGATATTGGGAATTGTCATCCATGACACCTTGCTATAATTTCTGGAAAAGAGGGCTGAATTCAGCATCAAGCAAGTATGCCTCTTGGAGCTCTTCAATCCAATCATGGTGGAGTTCAGTGATGGATGAAACCTTGCATGCCCACATGCGAGAGAGTGCATCAGCCACACTACATTGTCCTTGCCACGGGTGTGGGTAATCTCAAAGTTATAGTTTTGTAGGGTAGCCACCCATCTACGTTGTTTAGGAGTGAGGTTGGGCTGAGTCAAGAAGTATTTGAGCACACGATGGTCACTTTTCACCTTAAATCTGCTGCCATATAAGTAGTGATGCCACTTTTTGATAGCATGAATGACTGCCAACATCTCCTGATCATAGACATGCAACTCTCTGTCTTTATCATCCAATTTTCGGCTCTCAAATGCTATTACCCTGTGTCCTTGCAGCAAGAGTGCACCAATATCTCGTCCACTAGCATCACACTGGATGGTAAAATCCTTTGAAAAGTCGGGGCATATGAGGATGGGGGCTGAAGTGAGCAAGTCTTTCAGCTGCTGAAAACTGCGGTCAGCCAATTCATCCCATAGAAAAGCCTCTTTTTTTCAGCTTGTCTATTAACGGGGCTACAATTGTGGCATAATGGCAAATAAATCTCCGATAAAAAGAGGAGAGGCCAAGAAAATCACGCAAGGAGGTAGTGGTAGTGGGGGTGGGCCACTCTCGGACACATTGCACTTTCTTAGGATTAGCTTGGATGCCTTTTTCACTAACGATGTGTCCTAAGTACTCAACCTCTATTTGCATGAAGACACACTTGCTTTCTTTGGCAAATAGCCGGTGCTCTCTCAGTACATCAAAAATTTGCCTGACATACTTCAGATGCTCATGTAGTGACTTGCTGTAAATGAGTATATCATCAAAGAATACCAACACAAACTAGAAAAGCCATGGCTACAATATCTTGTTCATTAAGCTCTGAAATGTGGCAGGTGCATTAGTGAGCCCAAATGGCATGACAAGGAAATGGTACAAGCCACAGTGAGTCCGAAAGGCTGTTTTGACTTCATCACCCACCCTCATTCTGATTTGGTGGTAACCGGATCACAAATCAATCTTGGTGAAGTAGCGTGCTCCCTTGAGTTCATCAAGCAAGTCATCAATTCGAGGGATGGGGTATCTATTTTTTACGGTGATCTTATTGAGATCATAGTAGTCAATGCACAACCGAAAAGATCCGTCCTTTTTCTTAACCAATAGAACCAGGGAGGCATAAGGGGAAGAGCTAGGCTCTATGAAACCCATCTCAGTGAGCTCCTTGACTTGCTTTGCTACTTCCTCTCTCTCACATTTAGAGAGTCAATATGGGGGTTTATTGATGGGCTTGGCATGGGGCTCCAAGTCAATCGGGTGATCCACCAATCTCTGAGGGGGAAGGGTAGTGGGGGGCTGAAATAGGTCCTCATATTCAGCCAAAAGTGCTTTTAGTGCTGCATTTTGCTTCCCCAAGGTGTGTAGGTCATCATTAAACTTATGCAAATGCAAGACAAAGATTTGGGAGCGTTTCTTGATTTCTTTTTTGAGTTGTCTTGCTGTTATAAGCTGAAAATCTGCATTTTCTTTGATTCCCTCCAAGTGTACAAGCTGCCCATGCATTACAAACTCCATATACAGCTGAGAGAAGTCCATAGAGATTTTTCCCAATTGTTGAAGCCAATCACATCCCAAAACAACATCCACGGGGCCCATATCAACAAGGGTAATTAAGTCCACCTTTGCTGTGTAATTTTCAGCCAGCATAAGAGACACTTGTGTGCATACATGGGAGCTCACTTCCTCATTTCCATTGGCCACTTGAACCCAAAGAGGTTGCTGTAATTCAGTGGGAACACATGTCAAATGGCCAAGAGTTGATTTATTCACAAAACTGTGCGTGCTGCCACTATCTATGAGGATGTCTACACTCTTGCCATCAATGTTACCATGCACTCGTAGGGTGTTCCGACTCCTAGAGCTAGTCCATGCATCCATGGAGATCGAGCAAGCTGATATAGTGGTGAATGAGGGGTGCCAAGTGTCATTCCCAAGCACGTTATCAATGGGGCAGCCACCCGGGTCAAAAGGGAACCCGTCTGGTGAGTCATAAAACTGATCGGTATCAAGATCCTCCTCATATTCAACATTTTCAGCAAGTGTCATCATTGGAGAGTTGACATGCAAGTCCTCCTCTAACTTGTCACTATCTTCTAGCACATACATGCTATTAAACTTGACAATGGAATTCTTAAAGGGGCATTTGGATGCATGATCAGTCATGTACTTATCCCCGCATTTAAAGCACAATCCTTTGGCTTTTCTATCCTTGACAACTTCAGGAGGAATGAATTTTTGACCATTACGGCTGAAGCCATTTCTTGTCCTATTTTCAGCATACTTTGGGTCACTTTTGGAGGGTGGTGCTATCCCAAAACTGCCATATTTCCTTTCAGCATTAAAAGTGGGGTAAGTAGGGATTTTGGGGCTGCCATTCCCTACATTGTTGCTGTGATAATTATTAGCATATGGGGGTTGCCTGATAGGGTATCTTTGCTGTCCTACAATGGGCTACATGCCCTCATTGCGGCGGTATTTTCGACCATAGCGTTCGGCCAATTCTATGGCTGTAAACAGGGTGGCTGGCTTTTGAGCCATTACATCAGCTAAGAGACGCGCATCTAGCCCATAAATGTATTTATGCAATTTGGCCTCATCACTGACTGCCTCAACATACATGGATAGGTTCATAAATTGATTGGTGTACTCCCTCATGGTGAGATTTCGCTGATCAAACTGATACCATTGCCTAGCCAAGCATTCTTTTTCCATCGGGGAGACAAAAACTTGGATCATATGCATCTTGAACTTTTCCCAATCACGAAAGTGTTGATTTTCTCTTTGAACAAATCTCCACCATGTGTGGCCAAAACCTTCTAAATGAAGGGAGGCAAAAATGATCTTTGCCTCATCGTTACGAGGGTAGATGAGAAAATAGGCTTCCAATTTAGAGGTCCATTCCTCTAATTCAGCTGGGGATGAGGACTGCCCATTGAATTTAGTAAACACAATCTTATCACACAACTCATTTGGGCCTTGCTGCCCATGAATACCATATGCTACATGCTACCCATACATGCCTTGGTGTCCAATCCCTGGCTATCCAAAATTTCCATGGGGGCCATGCTGCCTGTGCATTACATGAGGACCAAATTGCCCATTAGGACCTTGCTATCCAAAATGTCCATGCTGCCCATTACCACATGCATGCTGCCCATTGCCATATGCATGCTGCCCATGCACTCCGTGCATTCCATGCTGCCCAAGATTTGCATTGGAGCCATTTCCTTGAGTGTGCAAGTAGCTTCCGTTACGGGGGGGTTGGGGTGCCAAGGATGGGCTTAAAGGATTCGTAATTGGGGAGGGAAGGAGGGGCTCATCATGTCGAGTGGATGGCTCACCCGTCTCATAAATGCTATGGGGAATGCCATGGGTACCACCGAGACCTTGTGGGCTACACCTGGTCTCCAAGGGGGGAGGGCGGTTAGCCTCATGGGGAGGGATATACTCCTTGGTTCAATCCGAGGGGGGGCAATGGCGGGGATGAGGGCGCCCATGCAATCTATGAGTAAGTCCATCTTGTCCATCATCTCAGAATGACGGTGATCTTGGCGGGTTTCCATCTCCCTGTGGCGTTGCTCCATCTCTCGATGTCGTTCAGCATGATGGGTCTCATGTTGGCATAAGGTTTGGTTGAGCAAAGATAAGCGGTCTATCTTCTTCAAACATGTCTTCACAATCCTCTTGGGCTGAGCTAGGATCGTTCATTGAGGCACGGGAGTCCCTTATTTCACGCTGAAATTCCTCCTGGGCCTTTGCTTTACCCTTGTGGCGTGCCATCCCAAGTGCAGTCCACCAGACCCCTTGTTACTGAAATGACGATATCTTGAGCTAGCAAACTCTGATCACCAAAATTTTTGATTCAAATGAAAGCCCTCAATCCCATCTATGAGGCTATGTAAAAATATCTCTGACAATAAATGATCAGGGCTTTGTTGTAATCACTTTTTGTGGGCTGACTGTGTAGGACTGTGCCCTCTTCGAATCAAGTTATAAAGCTCATGCTCACTCACAAAGAAGTCTTTCCTGTAATCAACTTTTGTGGGCTGACTGTGTAGGACTGCTGCCTGTCCCACAGTACCTCTGAGCACAAAACTGAGTGTATCTCCCAAACCGTAAGGCGAAATGGGGAGATTTTTAGTTCAGATCAAAGGGGAAGATGCTCTCTTCGAATCAAGCTATAGATCTTGCACTCAATCACACAAGAAGGCTTTGCTGTAATCAACTTTTGCGGGCTGACTATGTAGGACTGGCTATCTGCAATACCCTACAAAGACTCCCTCAAGGAGCATACCTTATCCCAATGGTGAGGGTCTTATCCCAGACATCCAGGGCCTCAACGGTGGCTCTCAATGCCACATAAAGTCATACATCCTTTGCATCCATAGTTCATTGCTAAGACCATTTCCATAACTGCATACCCTGCCCTTCTTGCATTGCATCCACCATATATTACCAAGTGGTTCGTGACATTACCAATGCATGTAGGGGCTTGTAGATTCAAATGATCAGGGTTCAGGATATTCCATCAAATGTACCTGCACCTGCAATAATTCTTGGGCTCCGGATCACCGGGAGGTGGGCAAAGTTCCCCCGGGCCAAGTTGTCTTGCCACCTCGCTTGGCATCAGGCTTTTCCTCACCCGGAATATACATGGCAGACATTTATTAATTAAACACCCAACATAAGATGCATTTCAGGAATCAAAATTTTGGGCTTTTCATGAAGTGCATGGAATTGGAATGGCTTACCGGAAGTGACTCACTGCCTACTCACCCTTATACAATGGATTTTTTTTATCACTTCTTGGCTCAGTCAATTCACAAGAAGCCAAACGGGTTATGGGTAAGCAAAAATATAATCACAATGAAGCTTCAGCATGAGTAAAATCCATTTCAATACCATAAGATCAAAAGGAAATGACTGGGATTAATACTCAGCATGCATTCAATGTCTAGGACTCCTATTATCTACTTGGACTCATACATTCTCTCAAACAAGTGGATGGGATTCAACAAGAGGCTTAAACGGAGAGAATGAGAGCCAAGAATCGGTTATCTTGAGTCAGCCACTAATGCCACCTCAGTCCTTCATGAGAGCTCCACTTTGATCCCGCATGCTCCATAGCTCCAAAATGGTTGTGCTCTGTCAAGAAAGGCTGAAGTCAAGCTTGGAGCAGGATGGCTCAAGACCTTCTCATGAAGAGTTCTTGCTGAAATTTAAGTTCTACTCCCATAGCCATGGCTGCCCACAAGTGCATGCCTTCAAATCTTGCTTGTAATCTTCTTCCCATGCTTCTTGATGGGCTGAAATCTTGAGCTAGGCTTGAAGAGGGACTCCCTGGGACCAAGAAAATACCAAAATCTTCAAGATTTCTGAGCTTGATGCCAAGGTTCCATGGCTGCCATGGACTGCACCAGACCACGATTTCTTGAAGTGAAAAAGGGAGTCCAAGAGCTAAGGAGGAGGCCTCTAATGCTGCCCAAGAAGGTTGCCAAGAGCCAGGAGTGAGGTCAAGAAGGAGAGGAGGGTTGGGGGGGTTGTCCAGCAACCCAGGAAGCAGCCCGTTTTTTGCACCGCAAATTTCGGGGCTACTCCTGGGGGCTACACGCAGGGTAGATCAGGGTTTTTGCTGCTCAATATGCTGCTCCAGCTGAGGGGAAAGCATTGGGACAAGCCCTTCTTGCTGAGGAAGAGGGGGGGAAGCAAGATTCCTAAGGTTCTTAGGCTGGAGCTTCCATGGCAGCTTGGAGGAAGGAGGAGAGAGAAGGTCTTCTTGAAAAGTAATTGAATTTTTGGCCTTCTTTAACTATGCTAACCTCCTTTTTGCCCTAAACCCTAAAAAAAACTTGCAGAGGGCTAACAGCCTGCCTGAGTATTCCTGTGTACCTGTGAAAGAGATGTAATTGGGGTTTTCTAACTGTGGGAAACTGTGAGAGCCCTAAATCTATGGGAAAAGAGAAGGATCAAGGACAAAGCTCTGATACCACTTGTAATGAAAGAGACCTAACTATCCTAACTAAGGGAAAGGAGAGAGAGAAGGACTACAGAAGAAGAGGGAGAGGAGAGAGAAAGGCAAGAAGAAGAGAGAGAAAGAGGGAGAGAAGAAGAAGATGATGAAGAAGAAGAAGAAGCCATGGAAGCTTGAGAAGGTGAAAAGAGAGTTTCTTGATAATTTCTATCATGCCTCAAAATACCCTCTTACACCTTATATACTGTCAGTGTGACTGGTATGTTCCCATGCCATGTTCCCGTGATCCCCGTTCATTACATGTATGCCCTCCTTGAACAATGTGAGGTGAATATTAGGAAATCCCAAGACCACATGAAGCTCTATGTAGATGAAAAGAGATGACATATGGAGTTCCAAGAGGGAGAGTTAGTTCTTTTGATGGTGCCAAAGTCCCACTAGTCTACTTTCAAGGATGGCATTGGCAATATGCTAGCCCAAAAATTCTATGTACTATGCAAGGTCACAAAAGGGGTAGGCAACATGGCTTTTCACTTGGAACTCCCCCCTCAACTAAGATTCACAATGTGTTTCATGTCAACCAGCAAAATCCCTTCGTTGGAATCTCAATGAAGTATGTGGAAGAGTTACTACCCACAGATAAAGAGGGCATCATTCTAAACATCCCTAAGGCAGTCATTGGGTAGTGTGACAAGTAGCAAATGTCTAGGTACATGAGAGAATCGTAAAGAGTATGATAGCATGGCAATCATCAGAAAACTACATGAGTTAGTAGCCCCTTTATAAGAAACTGGCAACTTTCTTAGAACACACACAAGAGCCATGGATAGAGCTATGAACATATCTAGAGGTAACAAGGCTAACCTAGCAAGCCATTACTAAGTTTCATGCAAATATTTAGGGGTTCTTGGTAAAGGAGGCCACCATAGAAGTTAGAGCAAGGTAAAATTGCTACTACTTTTTATTCACAACTTTCTCTATCTTCCTCTTACTAGATTGCCATGGATTCCCAGGACGAAATCTTTCTTCCCCTCCCTTGATCTTCACTCCCAAGCACAAAGAATACCATACAGGCATTCTAGAGGCAATGGGAAGCAAATGACAATCATGAAGTAGCTTTACAAGAGTCCACATGGAGTATACAAGTCTGCCCGCAATTTTTGTCACATTTTGCATTGACTTCTCTACTACTACCTCCATTGCTCAAACACTTGGTCTTGATTCTACCCTCCTTCCCCCAAGAATAGGCACAACTCGGGTTAGCATTGGAGCCCTTCTTGATCCTTTGTGGCATTTCTTACTCCTAGGAAGAAAATTCTACTGTGAACATCAAAGGGCAATCATAGCCACATAGTCCCAAACTTGCAAAACTTCAAGAAAACTTCAATTCTCATTCCCAAGGCCTTCCCATAGAAAACGTTTCTCAATGTTGCTCAAGGCTAAAGACTTGGAGATCAAGATTCAAGGGTTCTCCATGGCAACCATGAAAGCTTCACATAAGCTTTCCAATTCTTGAAGTGAGGCCTAGGCAAGGTTCAAGGGAGTTCCCTACAATAGTGCAAGACTCTAATGCTTGGACATTGCAAGGCATTGAAGGCATTTTTCTCTTGTAGGTTGATTTGGAAGAAGATTCAAGTCCCTTCATCATGGAAGCTTAATCAAACTACTTCAAGCATGGAAGAGATCTTTCTTATGGATTTTAATCTCTCTCTCTTATTCATGTGTTGAGCCCATGCCATTTTCTTGAGAGACATTAAGATTTTAGTCCTCTTCTATATTTTGGCCATTATTTTTTCCATAGAATGGATCAAATGATTGCATCAACCCCCATTCAATCACTCATTTCATGCAACAATGGTTATGGATCAATCTTATCTCCTTCCTTGAGTTTAAGTTGTAATCCTAACCTATAACCACTTTGATTTTGTGTGATCCTTGAGTAAATCTTTAACATTTGTTAAGAAGGATAAGCTAGTAGCCACTAAGTCACTAAGGCACTAAGGTAATCCCTTCCTTAGCCCACGTTCCTTATTATACTAATGCATCTCAGTGAAAGAAAAAGCTATCTTTCAATCAAACTTGCATTGCATGCTACTTGATTAGCTTAGTATGATATTACTATGTCTATTTTGGCTAAGGCTAATCAAGATGGCAAGAGAAGCACGGGGCACTAGTAGTAATAAGGAGACATCACCTGCGTGCAAGAAATATATGAAAATACCCCTTATGTACCCCCTATTTATGGGACCTTACCTTATAAAATGTACCTTCCTTCCCTTAAATAACCCCCTCCCTTACACTTACATGGTACCATACGGTAAATCCTAATGGACCCCCCGGGGACAAGAGTGAGATGACCCTCCCTTGCTAATACTAACAACCGTGAAGGGTGCACAACATGACTTGAGGAGGAACTTTGCACACCCCTCAAGACTCAAAGCCAAAATTTATTTTCAAGTGTGGGTAGTGTCTCCATTACCCATTTACATTACCCTTTACTCCATTCAAAGAAGATTGAATGTGGAAATTGGTTGTATGCAAAAATGTATTGGGAAATGATTGAATGTATGGTGTTCTAGGTTCTTGCAAGTAATTTTGCAAGCATATGTAGACCATGTATGAGTTCATAGTATGCTTCTAGTGATATGTATGTCACACATTGGATCCCATAGGGATTTTAGCCTATAATAAGGTCAAATAGTGGAAATTTTATCAATAGGTAGTAGACAGGGTGTAAGGAATTTTGGATAGTCACAAAAACTTGATTATAGAATTTTTTGTATTAAATTATGTAACATATCTATATAGCTCATTATGAGGAGGGCATTTTCCCCTTCAATTTGAATTAAAAATATCCTCAATCAAATTTACAAGTTGAAAGCTATAATAGTTTTATGCAAGGAGGTCTTATGCCTAGGTGAAAATTTAGAGGGAAATAAGAGACTCTCGAATGGGCCATATGGCATGTAAGGGAAGCATGGCCTTAATGGGCAGCATGGCATACATGGGAAGCAAGGATATAATAGACATCGTGGTAAAAATAAGCTCTGTGATAAGTGTTGGGGGTTAAAGGCAGTCATGCCTAGCCACCTCTCAACCACCTACATTTACTTGTACTTAATGCATGCACACCTATACACTGCAAGTGGCGGCCACTCATCACTATCACTTTATTCATGGCAATAGAATAAGGGAAGGCAAGTCACACGTCGTGACCATTGGAGTTTTCACACACCGATCTATCTCTTCTTTGCTTGAACATTCATAGCTATTTATTCTCTCTTGCTTTTGCTCATGCTTCCACTCTTGCTTCACCTTTCAACTAGCATTAGAGCAAGCATTCAAGGAACTTCTTCAACATTGCATTCATCCTGTGAAGAAGAGGTTACTTGAAGCCTTCATAATATCCACACATCAAGGTATGCATTCCCATTGAGCTTTTGCTTACTCTAGCTTGTTCCAAACTCGTTTAAGCCTTTCCAAGGGAGTGTTTGGGCATTGGCAAGAGCTTTGTTGTGCCATACTTGGCTAGCAATAACAATAAAATCCCTAGATAGCCATTATGATTTGTGTCAACTATTATGGCTATCATGTCTACCCCCATTCAGCTTTCCTTAGTCATCTCCAGCTCTTGTCTTGCTCTGGTAGTGATTGTTTGTTTGATTGGGTATCCTCCCTAGCATTGGGGGCTTGCACTTGGGTACACATTGAGGTTAAATATCTTCATCCATTGATTGTGTTTCACGACAACTTTTTTGTAACATACTGTGGATAGCATGTATTTGAATACCTATGCTTATGTAATGCTTATGGGGTAACTTTGAAACTCCCGAATGTTGGTTTGATGCTTGGGCAACCTTCTTGGACTGGCCCATAGATTCTATGGTCCATACATGGTCATAAAGAGGGTAGGTGACTTGGCTTATTGCTTTGGAACTCCCCTCCTAAACTAAGATTCACAATGTATTTCATGTCAACCAGTTGAAGCCCTTTCATTGGCACCTCATTGGAATATGTGGAGGAGCTTTCCCCATAGATGAAGAAGGCATCAATCAATATATTCATGAGTCAATCATTGGGTAGTGTAATAAGTAGATGAAGTCTAGGTCCATCAAATAATACCTCATCAAATGGTAAGGTCTACCCTATAAGAAGCATCTTGGTAAGACCAACCACCATTTTGGAGGAGTTTCCCTACTTAAAAGATGCTCAATTGACTGAAGACTAGCTAGACATGAAGAAGAAAAACTCTATTCTAGAAAAGTTTTGAGTTTGCATTAATTACAAAAAAGTTCATCATACCTAGGCTAAAAATACTTGCCAATATCTTCTTTTTGATGTGTGGCACATCCCATGCAGAGTAGGTGGACAATATGTTGTCATGTCTATATATCCCAATTCCATCTAGATATGCGCTCTCCCATCCATTTTTCTCTCATTGTAATGTTGAATAGAGTAGTACTCTATGGCCTCACTATTGAGCCATAGCAATAAGTCCTCTTTTTTGTTTTTGAAGCTAAAAACCTTTAGGGTTGGAAATCAAAAATATTGATAGGGTATCAAAGATATAAAGGGAATTTGTTAAGGCACATAGAATTTGAATCAAACTAAGCATCTTCACCTTCTTCATAGTTTCCATGTCTTCTCTTCCTTCTTTCTCTCTCTTCCTATCTTTCTCTCTTTCTCTATAGTCTTCTCTCTCTTCCCTTTTCTCTTTGGAGTCCTCTTCTTTACAAGAATACCTCATCAAATGGTAAGGTTGACCCTTGGAATCAGCCTTTTGGTGACCAATATCCATCTTATAAGAGTAAAATATGATATTCTAGCTAAAGACTAATTAAACATGACCCAATTTTGATCATAGACGGCTTGCAAATAGCACTCTATTTTAGACGAGTTTTGACCCCACATTCCTACTTTGGCTGAAAATACTTGCAAAGAGCTTCGTTTTTACATGTGGCACACGCCCTCTTCTTTACAAGAATATCTCGTCAAATGGTAAGGTTGACCCTTGGAAGCATCCTTTTGATGACCAATATCCATCTAATAAGAGTAAAATATGATATTCTAGCTAAAGACTAGTTAAACATGGCCCAATTTTGATCATAGACAGCCTACAAATAGCACTCTATTTTAGATGAGTTTTGACCCCACATTAATGAAGTAAATTACATCCTACTTGGGTTGAAAGTACTTGGATTTCTCCCCTATCAATACTTGGATTTCTCCCCTTAAAAGAAACAGCCCAAGCAACACTCTCAAACTATCATTGCTCCTCTTCTCTCTACCCTTGTAATGATTGGCACTTCTCTCCATATAAGTAGCTACCTCATTTTGATTGCTTGTAGTTCCAACAATGTCATGTTGCCAATGCTAAGCTACTACCTAGCTTAGGTGCTGCTGCACCTTGGCCTTAGTTTCTTTACCTTCCTTCCTAGTCCAACTCATGGCCACCATGCCCATCCATTGCAAGGTGGAAATTACAACCCTCCTTTCTCCCTGTGTTGCTTGTACAACTAGCTAATCCATATTTTTCTTTTTTTTAATGAAAGAGTTAAAAAATTTTAATAACTCCTCTGTCATAGGATAGTCATTATCTTCTTCTCCTCTCAAATGTCATAGATAGATTCGTATTCCCTATTTTCTAGATAAATTAATAAATAAATGCATGGCTACCTTGCATTGCTAATTTTAAGGGCTTCCAATATGTTGAACCTTGGATCCTTCCTAAATGTTTTGCTTGTCCTCTTAAGAAGAGTAACCTAGATTGCTTGTACTAGTTATTTTAGCAAATAACATAGGCCTACCTCTCAATAATTATATCCCTACTCTAGCTAAGCATGCCTTGCCCCACTAAAAATTGGGCCTTGGCTACTTAAATAAGGTGTCCTAACCCTTGCTAATCACATTCATGGTTTGGCTATCCTCACATCTTAGCTTAACCACATGCCCTCATTCTTAATACTACTTTCAAGGCTACCCTTTCTCCATTAATTGTAGGATCATACTCCACCTTCATTTAGCACCTTACTGAGCTAAGTTTACATGTTTGTTGAGCTTGATCAACCTCAACATGATGATGCTTTAATGTCCCCAATTGTCTTATATACTACCTACCCTACATTAATGTGGGAATAACATCTATTAAGATATTGCACTTAAGATGAAACTGGCCCTTTGTGTCTACTTTTTAACCACAATTTTGAAGTTGAATTATGGCAAGCTTAGTTGAATAATGATTTTCTAAATATGTATACCATTTTGATGGTCAGCTATGGCAAGGTTTTTTGAATAATGATTGTGAAAACTCTTATGTTCAAGAGTATGAGTGAGGGTATACAATCTCCAACACGTAACACAAATTCTTAATCTATTATATTTATACGAATTGGGAAACTCCCACACTCACACTTTTTCTTGACTAGCCTTTGGTATTGTCTTGCAAGTACAGTCTTAACCCTTCATTTCTCTCAACTTACTCTTCTTGGATATTATTGCTATGGATACTACAATGCACTTGTGGATGCCTTGCCTTCAATGAGCATAGAAGTTAGGAAACTATCAACCTTCCAACAAGTTAAGTTAATAGTCTCTTTTAGCACCACATTGGTATCTTTAGGCAAATCCATGGGCTATTTTTAAACCCCAACTTTTAGTGAGTCCATTCACATTAATTGCATATCCTTTGAACCTTTCCTCCATATACCCTTGTACCCTAATGTAGACTATATCTTGATTCCTTAACCCTATCAATGCCTTAGCATAGTGATGCATTACCTACTATTAGTGCTATGGTCAGAGCTATCCTATAGACAGTGTCCACTCAAGACTCTTGTCTTGTTGAGATGGCAAGCTCAACACGTGTGGACATCGATGATGGATTGCTTGGCTAGATGGATCTAAACGTCTACACTTAGCACATTGGTTGTCATTATGATCCTCACATGCCACTAACTTGTCACTTATTATATTTAGTTTGTTACACCTACCTACATTTGGCATAGATAGAGTGCTAGTCAATTAGTATAGTCAGCTATGCACTATTTGACTTAGTAGGTCACTTTTCTTTATGTTGTATCTTATCTATACTTTGTGTACATTGTATTGTGTGTGGAAGAAGAAGAAAAAACCAGCAAGAAAACGTTTTAACCTCCATCTCTCTTCTTGTGTTCTTGAGTGAGCTTCCTTTTGTGTATACGGCATGTGTTTGGCGCAGCAGCTCAAGCAGTCCCCCAACCACATGATTCTTGACATGTCCTAATGCGCTTTTGGAAGAGTTTTCATCCTTGAAAACAAAAGTGGAAAATCGCTTCTTGAGTACTATAATGTTTTCCCAAGTAGAACCTTCTTCAAGTCTATCTTTCCACTTAACCAAAACTTGTTTTTGAACATGATCACATGTACTATGCTCATGAAGATCTAAGATCCATTTTATTTCATGAGGTTGAACAACTGATAGTTCAATAATTTCTACTAATGCTCCTTGGTCCATCAAAATACCATCATTGCCAACTTGCTTTCGCAATTGGCTAACATGGAAGATTGGATGGACTCTATTAGAGGATGGCATACTAATTTGTAGAAAACTTCACCAAGACATTTAAGAATTGTAAATGAGCTAGATATCATGGAGATAATTTAGGAATTGTTCTAGACTTAAAACTTCTTAAATGTTCTAGAATACATAAGTAGACCTTAATATCTTTTTAAATGTTCTAGAATACATTTATGTTCATTTGCATATTTCTTATAGTGGTCTTGAGCTTTCTTTTAACATTCAAGCGTGCTACTTTTACAATATCAAAATGATCTTGAAGAAAGTCTTTGACATGTTGGATCTTCTCATTGACTAATCCCACCATAACTAGTGAGCTAGGTTGAAAACCATATATAAGCATGAATGGACTAAACCTTGTAGTCACCTGCTTAGCACTATTGTAAGAAAAATCTAATATGGGTCAATAATCTTCCCAATTAGATTGTTTTTTGCTTGCATATGCTCGTAGCATATCTTCTAGAATTTGATCTACTTGCTTTATTTTCCCATTCTTTTGAGAGTGATCCACGGTACTTAGAGTAAGGGTTGTATCTAACCTTTTGGACATAGCTCTCCAAAAATGGCTATTAAAGTTTTGATCACAATCGCTTATGATATTTGTTGGTAATCCACAGAGCTAATAAATATTCTTCACAAATAGCATGGATGATTCAGGATTTTTAATAGTTGCCAATAAAAGTGTCTACGTACATGGACATAGGTCTTTCGTATCCTAAAAAGACCTACACTAGGACAATCGTGACACTCATAAAGAATTTGGCATTGTGTGTCTAAGTCTGAGGGTACACATATTCTACCTTTTTCTAGTAGGTATCCATCATCAATGGTAAATTTATTTCATCAATTGAGCTCATCACTATAGTAAGAGAGAAGCCCTATGTGAAATTCACATCTTGAGCATGAGTTGGTGAGGGATCCCTTTTTTAACAACATTCCATACCTTTTCATAAGACTGATCATGCTCACATTTTCCTTCTAGATATTCTTATATATCACTCTTCAATATTATAAATGAGAGAGTGTCAAACTTAAGCATTCTAATTAGAGTATCAGCTGTAACATTATATTGACCTTGTGATATCGTAGTGTACAATCAAAATCTTGAAGAAATTCAGTCCATTGAGCCTTTCGTCCTTTTAAATCTTATTAGGTAGTAAACTATTTGATACTCCCTTGATCAAATACTATCTCAAATGGAGCTCCATACAAACATTGTTACCATTTTGCCAAAGCATAGACAATTACGTAGAGCTCACGTTCATAAGCAAAATAATTTTGCTGAGTCTTATCTAGATTTTTAATTTCAAAAGCCACAGGTCGACCCTCTTGGAGAAGGATGGCTCCATCTGCACCATGTGCATTTCTTATTCTTAATCTTATTTTTATTAAGCTCATTGCCTTTGAGTTTTAGACAATCTTTTTTTCATGAGGGGTTAAGAAATTGAAGCATAACTTCTCCTTGTGTGCTCTTGCAAGATCTTCACTTGTTGAGAGTGGTCCTCTAGCCCCTTTGGGCTTCTTAATATTATCCTCTTTGGATGTAGCATTGAACTTTCTCTTGCCTACTAGTGCCGATGTAGTTTTTGAACATGCAAATGTATATGAACATGTTTTCCTATCTGACATATCATCAAATATCTACCCACTCTTAATGTGTTCTTCTAGTGATTTAGGGTATTGAGTTTTCACCTTAGACTTGTACTCATTGTCCAAGCCTCAAATGAATCCTCTAAACTTTTGAAAGTCATCTAAGACATCAAGCTTGAGAATGATTTCTCTATATTTGGAGATGTACTGGCTTAATGTTAGTCCCTTCATCCAACACTTACCCAAGTAGTCTAATTCCAATCCTTTTTATTCTCAAGAAGAAATTCATTTCAAAAAGTTTCTCAAACTTGGCCCATGTTGTAGGATGATTAGTGGCATCAATTCATCCACCACTTATAGGCCTTACCCTTAAGTGTGAGGCTTGTCTCAAGGGCTCTAAAAAAACAATCTAGAACATGGCATAACTAATAAAAGTCACTCCACTTTTGTTAAAAAGTGTTGATTGCTTCCTTATTATGATCTTATTCCTATCCTCGTAACATAGGTGGCTTCATGTTCTTTAACATATTATTAACCTCATGTGTAGCAAGAGAGCCAGAGGCCTTGGCATCTTGAGGTAGCCCTATTGATGGAGTTGCACTAGGAGCAACTCCATCTTCAAGAGGAATACTTTAGTATCCTGAAGCTTGTTGGTGTAAAAATTGCTTTAAAAACATTGATATCTATGCAACAATTTGATTGAGAGCAGTATAATTTTTCTCTAGTGCCATCGTGTGCACCATTAAAGCACCAAATTCTCCCTTGTCCATTAGTTTAAATGCATTAAATCATTTAAATCATTCATGGTTGTCAAGATTGTGGGAGAGAAGGAAGGAGTCTCGCTTGTAGCTTTCTTGCTTGCACAACGGGGGAATACACACAAGGGTGGAGGCTGAAAATAGTTTTCCTCTTCTTAGTTTGTGTAAGCCAAAGAGAACTCTCGTACAAAGAAATAGAAGAACCCTATATATGGGTCTCAAACCAAACTCAACTAACTAAGGTGGCATACTAACTGAGCCACGAACTAGAGTAGATAAGGTTAGCTGTCATGTAGCTAAAATTCATGGGCGGTATACCAACCGCATCTGCAACTGACACGTCGGTGACATGAATGCACAACGGTCACCCTGGCATATCACGAGTGGAGCTCGATATCTCAACACTCCCCCTCGAGCTCAATCCCAATTCCTGCACACCAAGCATGTCTCTGAACTTGCGCAGCTTCTCTGCGCCCAATGCCTTCGTGAATATGTCAACTACCTGATTTTCTGTGCTGACATAAACTAGATCAATAAGACCTAGTAAAACCCTCTCCCGCACATAGTGATAATGCATCTCAATGTGCTTTGTTCTAGCATGATAGACTGGGTTATTTGCCAAGTGTATACTACTCATGTTGTCACAATAAATGACAACTGGCCCATTTGTAGGCTGATGCATATCATAAAGTAGCTTATGCAACCAAGCTACCTCACATGCAGCCATTGCTGCACCCCTGTGCTCAACAAGGCAACTGTAGGCTGTTTCTTGCTGCTCCAAGTGACTGCAGCACTCCCAAAAGAGAACACATATCCACTGGTAGATCGTCTATCAGAAATACTACCAGCCCAATCAGCATTAGTGTATCCATGTAACTGTATCTGAACCCCAGTCTCATAAAATAGTCCATACTGCAATGTGGACTTCACATACCTGAGTATGTGTCTAGCCGCATCCAAATGTGGTTTCCTTGGAGCTTGCATAAACTGACTTACCAGTCCAACAGCATAGCTCAAATCTGGCCTGGTAATAATCATATAAATCAAGCTTCCTACTATGCGTTTGTACATAGTAGGGTCTTCCAAAAGCTCACCTACATCTACGCTCAGCTTCACATTCTGCTCCAAAGAAACCGAAATAGGCTTACAGCCTGTCATCCCATATTTGGATAGCATGTCCAATCCATACTGCCTCTGCAAGAGCTGTATCCCACTTGGTGATCTAATCACCTTAATGCCCAAGAAATAACGCAGCTCTCCCAAATCCTTCATCTCAAACTTTTGCTTCAATAGCATTTTCACATGAAGAATATCTTCATCACTGTCACCTATCATAATCAAATCATCAACATAAATGACAAGTAGCATAATACCTTTCTCTGTTTTTCTCACGTAAAGTGAGAAATCTGCCTTGGAAATCAGAAAGCCAATAGTGACAAGATACTGTCCTATCTTGTCAGACCATGCTCTAGGTGCTTGCTTCAAGCCATACAAGGCTTTCTTCAACCTACAAACAAACTCAGGATGAACAGCATGCACATAACCTGGTGGCTACTCCATATATACCTCTTCTTGCAAATCACCATGCAAGAAGGCATTCTTTACATCCATCTGATATAAAGACCATTCCTTTGATGCAGCCATAGCAATGAGTGCTCTTACGGTTGCCATCCTTGCAATCAGACTGAATGTTTCTTCATAATTGATGCCATATGTTTGTGCATACCCCTTGACTACTAATCTTGCCTTGTATCTATTCACAGAACCATCTGCATTGTGTTTCACCTTATAAACACACTTGCAACCAATTGCATGCTTATCTTTAGGCAAAGGTACCAATTCCCATGTAGCATTTGCTTCCAAGGCATCCATTTCTTCATCCATGGCTTTCTCCCATTTTTCTTTTCCCATGGCTTGCTCAAAAGAAGTGGGTTCTAGTTCTTGTATCACTTTGACCATATATGCATAGTGAATGGCTGTAAATCCATCATATTTCAACCTATCCACAGGATACCTAGCTCTGTAGACCTACGCAAAGTAGACTCACTTCTAGGTGCTCTCAAAACATCCCTGGTCTTTCTTACTCCAGGTGTAACAATAGAAGGGATACCCAACTCATCATCAATGCTCTGTTCTGAGCCACTAGATTCACCATCCACATAAGAGTGACCTGCATTCACATCAAACATGGGCTGATCTACCTTCTCTTTTCCTTTTTGTGATACCTGCATACCACTATCTGCATTGCTTTGAGAAGATTCTCCTGATCTCAATCTGCCTGTCCATGGCGAAGAATGTGAACCACTGCTAGAGGACGCTCCAGGTCCACTAATATCTTGTGACTGCTGCTGTGAATTCTGTGCAGCATTACCATTTTGTGCATCTACAGCATCAATCACATTTACTAGTTTATACCAGCTACTCATCTCATCAAAAACAACATCTCTGCTCACTGTAAACTTACGAGTAGAAGGGTTATAACATCTATACCCTTTCTGCTGCAGAGAGTAACCAATAAAGATGCACTTCTCAGCATTTGGATCTCAACTCATCTGGCACATGAACATAGGCAATGCAACCAAAAATCTTCAAATGAGAAATATCTGGTTTCCTACCAGTATACCTCTCCTCTGGAGTCATCCCATGTATTGCTGTAGTGGGAGTCCTGTTCATTATGTAGACTGCTGTAGCAACTACCTCAGCCCAATAAAAATTTGGTAGGTCTTTTTCATTGAGCATGGCACGAGATACCTCTCCAATATGCCTGTTTTTCCTTTCTGCAATTCCATTTTGTTGTGGGGTATGACTGCATGAATATTGCTGCTTTCTGCCATGCTCCTGCAGGAACCTTGCAAACTCATTTGAGAGGTACTCTCCCCCTCCATCTGACCTTAGGCATTTTATTTCAGGCCTTTTTCTTTTTCAACCATAGCTTTAAGAGTTTTGAAATGCCCAAAAACTTCACTTTTCTTTTTCATAAAATACACCCAAATTTTTCTGCTATAGTCATCAATAAAAGTGGCAAGATAATGACAGTCTCCAAGAGATGCAGCTTTAGTAGTACACACATCAGAGTGGATTAATTCCAATGGCTTCTTACTCTCTTGAACATGTCTAGGAAATGGTTTCCTTGCCTGTTTTCCAAATTGACAGGCTTCACATACCTTATGCATTTCTGCAACCTTGAATTTAGGCAATCCTGCAACAATATTTTGGGCCTGCATTGATCTAAGTCGCTGTACATTAACATGACCAATGCGTTTATGCCAGATATCAATATCTGCAACTACATCGGTCCCATGTGCAAACATTGATGCACTCAATTCAGGCATGTCTACATCCAATGTAAACATTCTGCCCTTCTTCTTTCCTTTTGCTATCAAGCGACCTTTATTTTTCATATCCTCAACAAAGCATCCATGAGGATTAAATCTGACCTGCAAGCCCTGCTCAACCATTTGACCAACAGAAACCAGATTCTTGGTGATATTCGGGACATGAAATACATCGGATGGGTATTTCTTTTTCCCATCCTGCATAGACAAATGAATTTTTCCAATCTGCACAATAGGATGTGCAGTATCATCACCAGTCTCCACAAATCCCGGTTTTTCCATTTTCCTTGCATCTTCCATCCATTCTGCATGACCTGTCATGTGGTTTGATGCACTTGAGTCAACATACCACACATCGTTGCTTTCTTCTGCACTTGTCACAGAATTGTTCATGTGCTGCACCATAAACAAATGCTCATTTCTATCATCACCCTGTCTACTAGAAGATGAATAATTCCCTTGTTGCAATTTTCCATTCATGATATCATTCTGCTTTTTATAGCAGTCTTTAGCCATATGACCCATTTTACCACAGTAGTAGCATTCAACATTGCTATTTGCATTTTGGCCTCTTTGCCATCCACCACGACCTCTTTGGCTCCCCCTGCCTCTAGAGTTACCATGTCCTCCTCCATAGGACTGGTTTTCTTGAGTTTGCTGCATATTCTGATTTCTACCACGGCCTCCAAATCGACCTCCTCTACCTCTGCCTCTACCTCTTCCAGCATTTGAGTAGAAGAGAGTTTCTTTTGAAGTTCCTCTTGAAGAAGATGCACCACCATTTCTCTGCTCCTCAGAAATTAGAAGAGCAATCAACTCCTCAAAATCAGGAAATCTTTCACGAACTAAAATGGATGTCTGAAACTGTGCATAATCCTTTCCTAGACCATTCAAGGTCACAGAAACTAAATCATCATCTTCCACTGGCGACCCAATGGAAGCAAGTGCATCTGCAATCTTCTTCACCTTCATGTGGTAGTCATTGATGCTCATACTTTCTCTTTGCACATTATGCAACTCTTGCTTGAGCTGCATTTTCCTGGCTTGCATATTTGTGCTACACATTTTTGACAAAGTATCCCATGCCTCCTTTGGCGTACTTGCATCCTGAATATGCACAATCATAGAGTCTGAAATACTGATAGACAGCCAGTACATAACTTTCCTGGCTCTCTCATGCCATGCTTTGAATGCCTGCATTTGCTGTTGATTGGGAACATCAAGAAGAACTAGTTCTTCTTCATTTCCTGCAAGAAATTCCCAATATCCTTTTCCCATAAGGAAATTCGTCATTCTAAACTTCCATGCTTGGAAGTTGTTCTTGTCAAGCTTTTCAGTTACAATCTGTGAAAGAGAATCAGACGCTACTACAGAATACTGCAAAAAATTATGTCACTGCAGAGAACACAGCTTCAGCCTCACAAGGGCAAATCTACAAAACTGACGAGAGTGGTATTTAACCACACAGTCACTTCCTAGTGACGATTTTGCATCAACAGGCAACAAGGATAATTCTGTAACTCCCAATGTCTCTGCGCACAGGCATACGATGCAATTTCTACAGTAACTTTTCACCAACCTGTAGAACAGTGGTGGCTGCACAGCATAAAATTGGGCATTTTCCTGAGTGCGTGCAGAAAACTTCCGCCTCCAAAACAGGCCCCGAAATGGCCTCAAATCAAAAAAACAGGATTGCCGAGGGCCAAAGCCCTCGCCCATATCATATACTGCCCTCTTGATTCACCGCGAAGGGCGTCTCAACCTGAGACAATGCACTCTTGCAATTTCTAGCTGTGCTACCTACAGAGATCTGCTCCCAAAACAGAAAATGAAAGCAACACTGCTCCTCTTACTAGAACACCGCGAGCTTGGCTTGCTTTCTTGAGCTCCTTACCACGAACAAGGCTCTGATACCATGTCAAGATTGTGGGAGAGAAGGAAGGAGTCTCACTTGTAGCTTTCTTGCTTGCATAATGGGGGAATACACACAAGGGTGGAGGCTGAAAACAATTTTCCTCTTCTTAGTTTGTGTAAAACAAAGAGAACTCTCGTACAAAGAAATAGAAGAACCCTATATATGGGTCTCAAACCAAACTCAACTAACTAAGGTGGCATACTAACTGAGCCACGAACTAGAGTAGATAAGGATAGCTGTCATGTAGCTATTATTCATGGGCGGTGTACCAACCGCATCTGCAACTGACACATCGGTGACATGAATGCACAACGGTCACCCTGGCATATCACGAGTGGAGCTCGATATCTCAACAATGGTTTCATCCTCATGCATATTTCTAGGCTCATCATGTGGGGAATGTGAAGGTGAGGACATGGCATAATGCTTGAAATTGAGAGAGAATAATTACCACTTACCCTTAGTATCTTCACATTGATGAAAGAATTCACAAAACTACAAGAGTGATGTGGTAGAACTCATAGGTGTTGTATTCCAAGAGGTAGCTAAAATGTCCTTGAAAAGCTTCTAAAAGCTTCCTTTATTATTTGGAGAAACTCCAAGGCTTAACTTGATGGTTACTTTATTTATAGTTAAGCATGCTTGGGTGTAGACAATAGTGGAATGAGTGATCTCTCAAAAAGTTTTATCTTCAAGTGAACACTTTCACCTCGCATATAGAAAATAGTGCCAATGAAGCCTTTTTAGCCTCATTTCCAAGTACGCTAAGCTCTATGCCTTGGTTTTTGCCTTAACAATCATAGATTATGGAAGTATACATATACATCATGTGACCAAGTTGTTCTAGATGATCATGCAATTACTGGGTTGGTCTCCAGTTACAATGGTGTCACAGACTCCTTGATCTTTTGCTACAACCTCGCTCTAATACCACTATAATGCACTTGTGTGGATGTCTTGCCTTTATCAAGCACACAAGTTAGGAAAATCTTAGTTAACCTCCCAATAACTCAAGACGATAGCCTCTTTTAACACTACATTGGTATCTTTAGACATATCCATAGACTATTTTTAGACTTCAACTTTTAGTGAGTTTGTTCACAATGATTGCCTAACCTTTGACCCTTTGGTCCATATACCCTTGTGCCCTAATGTAGACTATCTTTTAACCCCTTAACCCTATCAACATCTTAGCATAGTAATCCATTACCTACTATTACTATTACAGTCAAGCTATCCCACAGATCGTGTCTACTCAAGACCCTTTTCCTAATACATACATTATTTATATTAATTGACATTTAAACCCTTGTTATGTAAATAAGATGCAACATTATGCAATTCATTTTTGCAAGATTCTATTTTTGTATTATCCTTTGGATATTTTACTTATTTAGTTATTTGGTTTTAAGTCTCTCTCTCTCTCTCTCTCTCTCTCTCTCTCTCTCTCTCTCTCTCTCTCTCTCTCTCTCTCTCTCAGAGAGGGACCCACCCAGATGACTATTACACAGTTCTTTCAGACAGACAGAGTGAGAGCTACTGTACCAGCCCCCAGCCAGACCTCCGGGCTCACACTACAGCAGGCTGAGGACCAGCGTACCCAACGCCGCATGAGGATCCGTGGGTTTCGGACCCCACAGCCACACCGACAGGAGATCCGGAGGATTCTTGATCTACATCGACAGCAAACTGAGATCCGACGACACTCGACACATTAGATCTCAGATCTCCAGTTTGCTCTTTCTCCACCGCCGATGTACCACATCCTGCATCCAGGAGGGATCACCTGCTATTAGCGACTTCGACGACTGCTACTACATCCCAGGATAGTATATCTCCCTACATCTGTTACATATACACATCGCACCACTTTATCACAGCCGACAGTTGTTCCCCTATCACAGCCGACATTTGTTCCCCCTTTGTAGCCATTATCTGGAGTACCAGAGCTACATAGGCACATACACATACACGGCACTTATCACACTCACAGCACTGTATTTTCAGTTTCCAGTTTTTAGCTTTTCATTCAGCACTTTTATTTTGGATAGCTGGACCTCATCAGTTGTATCACAGTTTGTCTCATATAGAAGACGTTAATATAACTTTCTCTCTCTCTCTCTCTCTCTCTCTCTCTCTCTCTCTCTCTCTCTCTCTCTCTCTCTCTCTCTCTCTCTCTCTCTCTCTCTCTCTCTCTCTCTCTCAGGAACAGAGTCATCAGACAGGAGATATGGCATATTTATATACAGAGGACATGGGTCAGCCCTGCACAGCCACTGCCATCGAAGATGGCACATTATTATACACAGTTCTTGAGCATATCAGAGCAGGGATTCATAGAGATTTCGAGATATATGCAGATCTATATGCCACATCGATTGAGAGTTCTTATTGGACAGCTCAGGGTATCATCACATCAGCTTATGATTGAGAGTGGCAGAGCCAGTGGCATCCCATGGGAGGAGAGGATATGCCCCCTTTGCAGATCAGAGGTGGAGAGTGAGGAGCATTTTGTTCTCAGATGCCCGGCATACTCAGAGTTGAGATCTAGATACACATTGAGCAGCTCACTTCAGGGATGTATGACTGATATGGATCAGAGATCATTTGGCCATTTTCTGGGAGAGGCATGGCACATCAGAGAGCAGAGCACACAGCAGGTCCCAGTCAGAGAGGGGCCCACCCAAACAACTATTACACAGTTCTTTCAAACAGACAGAGTGAGAGCTACTATACCAGCCTCCAGCCAGACCTCTGGGCTCACACTACAGCAGGCTGAGGACCAGCGTACCCGACGCCGCACGAGGATCCAGGGGTTTCGAACCCCACAGCCACACCAACAGGAGATCCGGAGGATTCTTGATCTACATCGACAGCAGACTGAGATCCGACGACACTCGACACATTGGATCTCAGATCTCCAGTTTGCTCTTTCTCCACCGCCGATGTACCACATCCTGCATCCAGGAGGGATCACCTGCTATTAGCGACTTCGACGACTGCTACTACATCCCATGATAGTATATCTCCCTGCATCTGTTACATATACACATCGCACCATTTTATCACAGCCGACAGTTGTTCCCCTATCACAGCCGACATTTGTTCCCCTTTTGTAGCCATTATCTGGAGTACCAGAGCTACATACACACATACACATATACGACACTTATCACACTCACAGCACCGTATTTCCAGTTTCCAGTTTTTAGCTTTTCATTCAGCACTTTTATTTTGGATAGCTGGACCTCATCAGTTGTATCACAATTTGTCTCATAGGCCAGTTTTGGTCTTTAGAAGACGTTAATATAACTTTCTTTTCTTTCTTTCTCTCTCTCTCTCTCTCTCTCTCTCTCTCTCTCTCTCTCTCTCTCTCTCTCTCTCTCTCTCTCTCTCTCTCTCTCTCTCTCTCTCTCTCTCTCTCTCTCTCTCTCTCTCTCTCTCTCTCTCTCTCTCTCTCTCTCTCTCTCTCTCTCTCTCTCTCTCTCTCTCTCTCTCTCTCTCTCTCTCTCTCTCTCTCTCTCTCTCTCTCTCTCTCAAGCATATGAATGATTTGCATGGTCAGAAGATAATGTAAATAGAATCAATCAGTTTCCATTTGAATTTAGCTAAAATTTATAAACTTAAGCGTGATTCCAATAAAAGAAGAGACATCTTGTGGTACTTGAATTAAAATGACTACCTAAGATTGAAAACTTGGATAAAAATATGGTTTGATTTCTTGAAACTCTCGGTTTTCTCTAAAGACCTATGCATATATTTGGGAAAACATATCATGTAATGACTTTTGAGATTGAATCAACACATAAATTGTGTGGTGAAACATATATTTTTCACCTTCTTCATATATATTAATATTATGATATAAAAATTTCCAAACAAATCACTTAGTGCTACCTTAATATCTCGATGGATGATAGATCCTCCTGGGTAGTAATGAAGAAACCACAACCCTCGAGCACTATTTACAGCAATCTGAAGTCTTTTCTCCCAAGATAAGACCCTTTCATTGTCCACACCTATGCAAAAACACTTTCTTAGTTTGAATATTGTTGATAAATCAAAAGTTCATGTCCAATCAGAGTACTCTTTAATCAAAAATTTTGAATATTTGAAGAAATTCTTACTAATGAGTATTGCCTTTCATTTTGGACATTATTAGTTAAAGAAACTAATTAAAAAATGAACCACTAGAATATGCCTAGAAATTACTATTAACATATGATCTAGAAGAAGTGTTGATATATTTATCCCATATAGATTTTAAAAAATTGCAAATATTAATGCTACTACATTCAACATTCTTGTGAAGGCATACTATTAGTTCACATGATATTGAATGTAACTTTTACCAAATGTATATGCATTTGAGAAGCAATGATAGGCAATCAAAGCAAGGGAGCTTCATATTTAAGTTTATCTTAGAGGATGATTGTATATTTCCAAAAGCATGATAATGAATGATTCAATTCATCTTAAGGAAACGTTTGGCATTTGAGTTGTATTTAGTTAACCTCATTGAAAAAATGTTGTATTGAAGATGCCAACATTTGCTTGGGTATTTCCTATTATAAAATCTGAGTAAGCATGCCAATTTGCAAGCAATAATAACTCTTAAAGTTTTGAGGAATCTTGTGTTATGTTGTGAAAACAATGAGGTAAAACTAATATAGTCTCAAGATTATGTTGAGATATCAAACATGAGCTGACACTCACATACATGGATGACCATCTTCGCATTCATATCACTTGCATGGTTGTACCTACGTCAACATATGCTTCCAATGATGTTTTATAGCTAGACATCAGTTACCTAAGCTATATATCATACAATTATGGGAGTGAATGGATGATGTTGAGGTCTTGGCAATCACACCCAGCTTAGCCTTTGTACGGAGCATTGTGGGCTCATGATGCAGAATCCCATATGCACAGTGGTGGAAAGTGAAGCCCGGTCTATCCTATAAAGCATTGTACTTGCTCTCTTTTTTTTCGCAATGTCGTAGTACTTTTTTCCTTCTAGTAAAGTGCCTATGTCATTCATTGTCAACACACAAGATTGTGTTTATGAGTCCAAGTCTCAATCTTGGAACCTAATTCACTTGTGTGGCAAACAATATTAATGTATATGTCTTCATGCGCTCGCTCTTCCTCTTTCAACCTCCATATCCAAGTCCTAGATCCATACATTTTAAAATATGATATGCCAATTAGAGACATGTCAACACCCTTCACAAAATCTAGGTTCTTCCCTTGTGTTATTTATTCAAATAGTCACTTAAAAATCTATTACTATTAATAAGGGATATTAAAAAGGGCCTAGGAAGTATAATTGGTTATTGTCATTAGGGATTCAATGATTTTTATAAACATACTATTTCCATAAATGAGTATGATGGTTCAACTTGATTGTAAAAAGGTAAAACAAAGAATGGATGTGATGCTATTTAAGGTTGGGATTATGCAATGGTATTGGGTTATAGATATTAATCTTGACTTTACATGGATGCATTGTCATAAAGGTAGGGATTTTGCCTATGTCTAAAGATGTCAGCGATGCAAGCACACTCTAATTAGTACCCAGGACTTTCAGGACACATCAAGTGTAAAGCCTTCAAAGGTTGCAGTAGGCAAGGCGTCATCTTCAAGGCTAATAGCGGGTTGGGTCTATACAGCAAAATGACCCTAGCATAACAGCTGCTAAAACCTCCCTTCATCTTGGATTTTACACGGGCTGACAACCACCAAACTCCTTTCCCATCCAACATCTGATTAGAAAGCCTGAATACCAGTTTGGATGAGATGTTGCAATGGCCTTGCCAATATACATATGGATGGAAAACTGTTCTATGAAAGGCCTTCCCCATGGTGGATGGAATTGTATAATAAAAGTTCAACAGTCCAATGATATAAAATATAGATTGTTAAAACAAAAATCCTGAAAATGATGCACAAAAAGCTTCAAAGGACAGGAACGAATAGTTCAAGGAGATGTACCACAAGCATTGAAGAACACAAAACTTAATATCTCTTGTTATCGGTGCCCTTATTTTACTGGTGCTAAGTACCGGAAAGAATTTGAAGACAGGCTAAAAGCTGTGCTGAAAGAAGTGACAGAATTAGATGGTCAAATAATCATTTTCAATGAGCACCTTATTTGGATTCTTGACCCATAGAACTTCAAATAAGATTTGCATGAAATTGTTGATGGATATGAAGGTCCAAGCTTTATAATTGGAGGAGTGTGTCTTTTCGACAATTTGTGCCTTGAAGGGAACATATATTTATGATGGCTTCATCTTCTTATTCAAACAAAAGTTATTCCTAGCTCATGAACTTACTTTGAGAATTCTTATTGCATCTAAATTTCTTCTTCTCTATGAATTTTCCTTAAGTACTCTTCATCATCTTTTCTCCCATCTCAAAGCATCCCTACGGCGAGCGACTTTCACAAACCCCCCGCGTGAATCCCGTGTGACACCATGAATCAACCCAAAAAGGGCACTGCTCTATTCAAGGACCAAAGGTCAAGTGGTGAAAATGCCAACCACGGGAATAATGTTTCACTCCTAGGCAGCTTGCGAGTCAGGTGGAGCTCTGGACATCCCTTGCCAAGTTCGAAATGGAGTTGAAAACCTCTGTGACCCCAACGTATGTGGCGTTGGAAGATCCTATTCTCGATAGAGGATGGAAATTGTGGTGCCATATAATTTGGACCAATTGCAGGACAGAAGGGACATATAATTTCTCCTGTATGGGTAGAGGGCAAAGATTAACTTGAAGATAAGTTAAGGAACTTGTTTATCAAAGGATTGGTTGCTACGTATTTGTGTCGTGTTGTAAATTACGCGAATGAACCCTGTTCCCTAAAAGGCTTAATTAAGGAAGCCGACTTTAAATGTCACACGTAATTGTGATAGAACCTAATTAAATAACTAAAGAATGCCTATTTAGGAAAGCAGGTGGGCACAACCCTCGACGGGTCCGCCTTACAGTAGGGTTATCCTAGAGAATTGGGAGGCTTCTCACAAGGTTCTACCAATGTTCCGACCCTTAGAAATTGTTAGGTTAGAAACCGAATTCATGTTGTTTTAGGGGATCGGAATGGGACTATGCCCTATGGTAGAGAGGTTGAGTGGCACATCCCTCTCATTTTCCATTCTCTTTGAACCAAGTGTGGCATGGATCCTACTTCGGCTTGGATATCTCTACGTAAAGTAGGATATCCAAGACCCGACGCTAGCATGCTATCAAGAGACCTTGACCACTAGGAACTTAAATTTTAGGTCGATTCCAATGGGTTCGGCCGTGAACGTTTTGTTGTGAGGTGGACTCAAGAAACCCTAGGCGACAAACCTCGTAACATTCGATGGAAGCGCTAGGCAGTACCACTTAGATTCGTATCTTGATGGACTGCTAAAAACGTGCCTAGACAGCCAATAGGCAGGCACGTTACAAACGTAGACTCAAAAGTTACTTGACTAGCTAAGTCTATTAATCTTAAGGGGTTTGAATGGCATTACTAAGGATTGGCATCCAAGTGACTACCAAACAACCTCTCCCTTGGCTGTGGGCTAGGGTGGGTTATGCCACAACATCCCTCTTTGGGTTCATGATAGCTTTTGAACATCTTCAAAACATGAATGCAAGAGTTAATACCATTTTTTAGCTCTAAAACATTGAAATAATTAAAGTGCATAGGAACCACAATATAACTCAAGCTCATCGAGGTATATCAACCTCATTCCCTATAAAATTAAGTCAATGTGGTCACATCAATCCAACCTCAAACCCCTTAGAGAAGGAAAAAACTACATGAAGCCAATATCCATGAGAATAATAGAGTGGCATTGCAGCTAATATCAAGTTCGCATAGTTATTAGATCATAAAGAACATTAAAAGCTATTATAACAAATGTGAAAATTCACCACTACCTTGTATATTCTTGTGAATACAATTCAAATTAATTTCCCCAAATAAAGTTTCATCACATGGAGAACACATACTCTCCTCAATCTCTTCTCATCTTCTCACCAATTAACCATATTTGTTAGATCTTGTTCTTTCTACACGTAAATTTATTAGCCCGTTATGTCTGTTATTATTGGTTTTTTGCAATAATTTGGATTGTGATTATTCAAGGTCAAAAAATAGTTTTTGGTTAAGGATGGATGACTAAGGAGAATTTCTAAGGAAGAAGGTAACAATTCTAATGGTTTTCTTGATATTATCATACTCTGGTGATCCCTCAACTCAATCATTTTTACATTCAAGCAATCTATTTCTTTCCACACAAGTATTTGTGCCAATAACTAAGATTTAAATAGGTAAATAAAATGTTAATAACTTGAAAGGGCTTACCAAACAACCACTTGGATAGGTCTCCCTTGGAACAATACTCATAGACTAAATAATACCCATCACTCCATTGGCTATATCCCATCAATGTTACAAGGTGTGCATGGCGCACCTTTGAGAGATTACGAATCTCTGCATTAAATGTATCAAGCTTCTTTTCCTTGTCAATGTGCTTCACTGCTACAAATTGTCCACTTGGTAGGACACCCTTGAAAACTTTACCTAAAAAGTCAAGAAAATTTAGATAAGTGAGCTCTAGAATTTAAAGCTTGATGCACTTTTATAAACTTTCTAGATAAACTAGCCTTAAAAGTTGTAGCTACAAGTTGAAAATGTCCAAAAATGTGAGATTTAGAATGTAAAAGTGTAATGATCTCATAGCTAGGACAACATGGAAAAATGTGCTAAAGCATGTTTTCTATCCTCAAAGTGTTCTTGATTGAATAATTTTTAATTAGTGACTTACTAATGAAACATTATGCTACATAGATTCCAATTATTCTCATAACTATTTATTTATGAAATGTTATGTATGAAATACTAGGTAGTACACACTAAAACAAACTTCTATGGTTGAATTTGAATATGACATCATTTGAAAAGAAAAAAATGCTAGATGTATAAAAGTAGCTTAAGTATACCGGCACTTCCTTGGCCCAAGAAGTTTTCATCGCTAAAATAATTGGTAGCCTTTATTATTTCTTCCATCGCGAAAGTATAAAGGCCATCGCTAGCTAATGACTCACCATATGTGTAATAGTCATGGTGTTTTATCTCTCCTAAATAAAGTAATTAACTCATTTAGTTCAAGTATCAGTAATTGAACATACATATAAAAATATAAAATGGTCTAAACAAATTCAAATCTTTTACCTTCACTTTTTGGAAGGTCCATTTTTCCAAACTTATCCATCATAGTATGCTTTCTCCACTTGAATTTATTTCTAAAGATTACCAAGACGGTTGCTACTCCAATAGTCACCAATATAATCACAAACAATATGACTATGAGGGATTTTCCTTTACCTGCAAATAACTCATAAATGGTGAAAGGAAATAATGCCATAACATGAATGCTATTTGAGCTTCAATTATAGTTCCATGATTGTTTCAACAAAAAATATACCGAAATTATATATGTATGTGGAATTTGAGACACTAGTCATTGAATATTTGAACAAGTAGAATAAAGAATAGTGGGTTATTGAGATGAAAATGAAAATGAAAGTAGAATAAAAGACTCCTTTTGGTTAGAAAAAATGTTGTTCCTATCCAAATGTAATAAGGTAGATAGGCTTTCCTAGAATTCTTCTTAACATTAGTAAACTTTGTAAGCTTCTCCCTCCATAAGGATGTGCATATGAGGGACTCCATACCAAATGAGTAGGTCCCTCTATGTGGCACTTACATGTGGATATTCCTCACTATGCCTTATAGGTGGATAAATTTTACACATAAAAAGTGGTAATTTAATGTACCATCTAAAGAAGATTCAAATAATATCTCTTTTGGTTAATCCAAGGCTAACCCTATGTATGTGTGGTGTGAAAGAGGCCTTTGAAGATAAGGCCATTTGACCCTAATAATATCATTTCAAAGATTTCCCTGTCTTCCCCTTCCCCTTCAAAGATGAACCATTTTGATTGAAACTCTCAAGGTGTCTTGCATAGCCATTTCATGTTACAAGTAGACATTCACAAACAGCCCCTTAGGAAAGAACCAAAATACTATTGAACTATCATGGTATTGTTGCCTTGCTTTATAGTTGAAAGAACTCTCTAAATCATTTGTAGACCATTGTTGTCATATTGGCAACCTCAAAATGACAAGTACTTGGATAGACATTTGAATAGAGTGATCTGTTTTCTACATAATCTAACAAAGAACCAAGTCTATATATTACATTCAATTTTTCTTCACATCTTTAGATACTTGTAAATATACTCTGATTTTATTTTTTAAGTTTAAGTATCATACCATGTCTACTTTGCTTTCAACTAGGAGTAGAATCCCCCACATAATATTATGAGAGTACGCAACAAAGGAGAAACACAAACATAGAGAGAGAGAGAGAGAGAGAGAGAGAGAGAGAGAGAGAGAGGAAGCACAAGATGAAGGAAGAATATTGTACTAACTAAAGAAAAATGTTCATACACTGATGATGGAGTGATCAGTCCCTATACACAACCCAAAGCATCAGTGGGGGCACTAGATTAGGCTAATGATGATGGCAACACCAAGTGTGGATAGTCGGAGTATCAGAGTATGTACTTGCAAAGGAAAGAATACAGATAGAAGAGTGCATATATCTACCAAAGTGGAAGGGTTCGCTATAAATAGCCATAAATGCCCAAATTTGGCCGACCTACACTAGTAGTGCCAAAAAAGCTAGCTAACTAGCATTTAATACTAGTCATTGAAGAAAAATGCCAAGAAAAATAGGGTGACCCCAACTAAATCCCAAATGACAATGACACTCTCTAGCAAGTGTAGGTAGAGAGTGTGGAAAGTAGTAACTGGCTTAGGAATGTGCACAAGAAGCTGATAAATAAAGAAAATGCACCTAAACTACCAAAGCTCCCATATCATCAACCATTAGACTTTAATAGGAACTCACAACCAGGACATGACAGACTAACATAACTAACATAGGTAGGCTAAAACCCCCTCTTAAATCTTGGGAGTGTCTGAAGACCCAACAAACTCATGTGATGAGGCATAGGAGCATGGAGCAAAGGCTTCATGTTGAAGAGATCAATTGTGTTGTCCTCTATGGGGATATTCCTAAGGTTCTTTGCCAAAGCTAGAGCAATTCGATTGGCCATATGCAACACCATATGTCCAAGCTGAGCAAAACCAATCTCTGCCAATATGTAGCAAAACCAAACTTCCTCCATAGTTGTAGAGCATAATGCATGATACTCTACCTCAGTAGAAGAAAGGGCCACAATAGGTTGCTTCTTGGTGCTCCATGAGATAACTCCTGAGCCAAGGGAGAAGACATAACCTGTTGTTATCGAGTAAACATAATAAATATGAGCAATATCCTTAACTGAAGCTCTATATTTCATGGAAATTCTCATTTTTGTATTAGTGATAATGATGTGTATTTAATTTTTTTTCTAGCAAGACAACTTAATTATTTTACTCATAAGTCAATGTCTTAAGCCACTTAGCCATACCTTTAGTAGGTATTGGTTTTTTTTCTTTTTATCTCAAAGTGCCTACGATTTAGATTAACATGTACTTCTTCCTCGTGAATCCACATCACATGCCTAGTCAAAATGATTCCAACTAGAGAGAGTAACCCCCTCTCTGTACATGATCCCATAGGATCGAGCCCCTTGTAAATAACAAAGAACATACAAGGCTACTCTTCAATGCTCTTGATTGAGAGTCTTCATGAAAGAAGACAACAATGCTGTAGCAAAAGAAACATCCAATTGAGTGTAAATAAGTTAGATGAGGGAGACAACAAGACACCTATAACGGGTGGCCTTTGAAAGGTGAGAAGGATTGAATCTTTCTTGAAAGAGCTATAGTGGGAGAGCAAGAGCAAGAAAGAGAGAGAGACCAAATGGGAACTCCAATAGTCACAATGTGTGACCGGGCCTTCCTTTATTCAAATTGTCACTAAAAGAATAAGGAATAAAGTGACAGTGATGGGCATCTACCACCTGCAGTGTGCAATGGCAAGTACTATTAGTGTAGTAATACACGGGCAGCTAGGCAGATGCGCCTTTATCCCCAACAACCTCCCACTTAAAGGCAAATCTTCCCCAATGAGGAGTGAAAAGAAAAAGAAAAGATAGTACAATGTAGACATGTACAACAAGATGATGAAAATTTTCATCTCATCCAATGCCCATCAAGCTCCTGTGGAAGGCAAGGCACTCAGTAGTGAGGCTTGTCCTGAGAAAATTTGCAAGATTTTCATTAGTGGAGATTTTGACAAGGTCAACAGACTTATCCTCCATGACCCCATGTATGAAGTGATACCTCACCTCAATGTGTTTCATCTTCACATGGAAGAATGGATTCCTGGTTGGCTAAATAGCACTCATAGAATTTGAATGCAGCGTAGGTATAGAATCAATCCCAAGGTCATGAACCAAACGGCCCAACCATATGGCCTCCTTGCAAGCCTCAATGGCTACAATATACTATGCCTCAATGGTAGAGAGAGCCGTACATTTTTTAACCCTAGACGTCCAAGAGACAGCACCTCCAGCATAGGTGAATATATAGCTGGAAGTGGACTTCCTACTATCTGCATGTCCTGCATAATCAAAGTCTACGTACCCCACAACTCTAGTATCCCAGCTGCCATAGCAAATACACATATCTGTTGTGCCTTTCAAGTATCTCATGACACCCTTCATGGCATCCCAATGTTTCTTGCCAGGTGTAGCCATATAGCATGCCACAAAATCAACTGCAAGGCAATAACTGGACAAGTGGCTATCATGGCATACATCAAATTGCCACGGTTGATGCATATGGGATCTTGGCCATCTCAGCCCTCTGATCATTAGTCTGTGGACTATCTATGGACAATCAGCTTGTGAGACCTTCACATAACAAGGTAATGGAAATCCAATAAGCTTCACGTCATGCATGCAAAAATGCTCAAGGACTTTATGAATATACTCCCTCTGTGAGAGGTAGAATAGTCCCTAATGCCTATCGCACTTAATTTGCATACCAAGCATATGAGAGGCATGTCCCAAATCCTTCATCTCAAAGCTCTTCTTCAGCAGCTGAGATTTAAGAGCATCCAACTCATCATGAGATTTCCTTGCTATCAGCATATCATCCACATAAAGTACCAAAATAAGCAATGAGCCATCATGGTCTTTCTTTGTGTAAAGCCACAGATTCATAGCACTCCTGTTGTAGCCCTGTGACTACATAAAGGCATCAAACTTATGATACCACTCCCTAGGTGCCTACTTCAAGCCATAAAGACTTTTCTTCAACTTGCACACTAGGTGCTCCCTGCCAGGTTCTACAAATCCCTTACGCTACTCCATGTAAATCTCATCATGCAAATCCCCTTGCAAGAATGCAATTTTGACATCCATCTTATACATGTTCAAGTCAACTGCATGACTAAGGCCAAAACCAAGCGTAGGATGGTCATCTTGACCAGATGAGAAAATACTTCATCAAATTCAACTCCATGCTCTTGTTTAAAACCCTTGGCAACAAGTCTTGCCTTATAAGCCAACTTGAGGTATCTAGGGGTACTTTTCAGCTTGTACACCCATTTGCATGGTAGAATCTTCTTGCCAGCAGGCAAGGAAACTAAATCCCAAGTCATATTCTTATGCTGGGAATCCATCTCAGACTGCATAGTCCTCTCCCAGGGGTGACTGTCACCCCTGCGCATAGCCTCATCATGTGAGAGACTCTCCTACATCTGTAACCAAAACATAATGCATCGAGGGCTTAAATCTATTAGGTGGATGTCTAGCTCTAGTAGACCATCTCACTGCAGGCTCTACTGCATGTCTAGCATCTTGTCCAACACCTTGGCCATGTGTACCAACTGTTGTTGTAGGCTCTCCAACTAGCTATGCAAGAGCACATGGCTCCTCCTGGAATATAACCATGTGTATCTCTACCACCTTCTCAGGCTGCCTATGCATCTTGTCTTCATGGAAGACTACATCATGGGCTGTAGATGACTTTCCATGCCTACGGATCCTAGAGGCAGTAACCCATTTCACCTGCATCTCCGTAGCCAAGGAAAATGCATTTGACACTCTTAGGATCCAGCTTACTACACTTGTTGTCCTTGGGCACATGGCAGAATGCTTCACATCCAAAGACATGGAGATGCGCATAAGACGAAGTCCATATCTTCTCTACAACTTGGAAATCCAATCCACTGGAAGGTGGTCTATTTATGACATGCATAACTATACTGACTACCTCAATCCAAAAGCTTTGTGGTAGGCCTGCATGGCTAATCATACTACGTACATGCTCCTAGATGGTTCTATTCATTCGCTCAGCCAAACTATTCTGGGGTGGAGTATAGGGGGAAGTCAACTGATGCTTAATACCCCTCTCGTCAGATAGCTTCTCAAAGGCACATGACGCATATTCTCCCCCATTGTCAATCCTAAGGCATTTCAGCCTATGCCCAGTTTGGTTCTCAACCAATGCAAGCCATCTCTGAAACATAGCCAAGACATCGAATTTGAGCTTAATAGGGTAAGCCCAAACTTAATGCGAAAAACTGTCAATGAACATCACAAAATACTTTGCACCTCCCATAGACTGGCAGGGCATGGGCCCATAGACATCTAAATGTACCAATGCCAAGGGCTCACTCATGCATGTCCTACTAGACTTCTTATGTATATTCCTAGTCTATCTACAATAAAGACAGTGCTCGCATGTATCAAAACATGCATAGTCAAGTGGCAATAAGTACTATAAAAACCAAAAAGCATTTTCATTCCCTTCAAGGACATATGGTCTAGACGAGCATGCCAAAGAGATACATGTGGGATGGAACTCACTAACAAAATATGGTCAACATATGACCCATCAACTACAAGAGGATAGAGGCTGCCAGCCTTGGCACCTCTAGCAAGCACAAGTCTTCCACGGGTGATCTTCCAGGTAGAATCCCCAAATGAAACATGAAATCTATCATCATCAAGCTGCCTTGCAGACATGAGACCGTGTGTAAGCTTAGGTACATGACGTACATCATGTAACAAAGAAGTGCTACCAATAGAGAACTACATGCGCACATCCCCAATGCCAACAATAGCAAATGACATGTCATCACCCAAGCAAATTGAACCAGAGACAGTGCAGTAGGAATGGAGCCACTCATGGCATGGTGTAACATGACATGAAGCACCAAAATCCAAAAGCCAATACTGCGCATACATAGAGTGAACCTCAGTCAACGTCATAGCATCAAAAGAACTAGCTGCAAGTATGTACTCCCCATCGGAATCATCAGTCTGCATGACATTTATCTTCTTGATTTTCACATTGGATTTCGCAGGCATAATGCTGCGATCATAGGACTTTTCCTTTACTTTGTATTTCCTCTTCTCTTTGCACTTCTCATTGTGCAACTCATGACAATGGGTGTATATGACCCTTCTTGCCGTAATGATGACATGTCACATTTATATTTCTCCCACGAGACTTGCTACGCAACTTACCACATGACTTAGACCTAGCCTTCTACGAGTCTTTGCCACGTCCATACCCACGGTCATTCTTTCCATTACCATCTCTGTCTCTAACAATCAAAGCATGTGACACATGAGAGGCATCCAAGTTCTGACAATTGATCTCTTTCTACAGAAGAGCACTCTCTACATCAGGCAAGTTCAAAATAGTAGCAGGAGCACATAAGGCAGTGCGGAATACATCCCATGACTCACTCAGAGTCCCAAGCAAAAACAATGGAGTAACCTCATCATTAAAGGTAATACTGTAATATTTCCGCCATAACACTTCATAAAACAAATTCGGACTTGAAATGTTTGAAAAAATTTACTCGTTGAGTTATCACATAAGTGACCATATGTAATATCAAATCTTGCATTAAATCAATTCTGCAATCCGACACGAGAAGACGCCTCAACGAACCCAGCCAACAAAAAAGCGAATACACCTCATAAATAATATTACAATGGCTTGATCATAATATTTCCACATTATATTTGATTTAGCATCAAAGATCGCATTGATTTTGCAACGACAAGACAAATCGCAAAAGCTTTAATCGATAAACAAAGAACGCGCAAGAACAAGCATGATATTGAGTAAGTTAAGTATCAAAGAGTATGGCATGACTTTATAAACTAAATAAGTCATGAGGTAACTTGGCCAAAAACTACCACATGAAGTCGTTTTGAAGGAAAAATGACGTTTTTGAAAAAATGGGCCAAAAATCATGACCTTTTTTACACCTCGAGGGAGAGAAAGCATTTTAAAATCATCCCCATGCCACCATCCAACAAGTAGGCAATCAAAAAGCATTTTTTATCAAGCTTACTTAGCTCTTGACAAGTAGCCAAAAGAATGAGTGATTGTATGCTTCTCTCTCATGGCTATAAATACAACCCCTCTCCTTCACAAAGAAAGCAAGAAGGAAGACCTCCTGATGATAGAAAATTTTCTGTACATCTCTTTTCCATTCTAGCTTAAGCCTTGAAGAAGGAAAATACCCCTCTTCTACCTTATTTCCATTTTCTCACCCCCTGTTACTCCTTTCTTCCATACAGCCATATCGCTAAGTAAAACACTGCAAAATTTTTCTAGACGACCACCAACACTCCCTGAGCTACCACGTTAATTTCACCTAACATCCATGGCTCCACGAGGTCGCAAAAATTCGAGAAGCCCATTTGAAGCAAAAGAAGCAAGAAACGTGGTCGATGGAGAAAATGATGCGGTAGGAATTGGCGAAACCCCCGTTACTACAAACTTGATAGAGGTAACATCTCATCAGTTTGGAAAAAAATACTTTTTTATAAGCTTATCGCTATATTTGGCTTTAAATGATTATAAATGCATTTTAAAGAAAATACATATGAACTGCCACTTAAGAAAATGGCCTAAGTAATATAATAATAAACTATTCAATGAAAAGGCTCTTTCACTTGAAAAATGATTATATGCCTATCATGAAGAAAATATCATAATTATGATTTATTTCGTGATATTTATTGTTATTTCGTTAATACAGATGCATGTGATTATAATAACTAAAAAAAGGTAGACGGTGTTAGGGAAGGGAATATTTTATAATTTTTCTTGAAAGTGACTATCTCTATTTCATTTTACTAATGATAAACAGATGCGTATGAGTCTTATGATCATTTATAGAAAATCATTTAGATAATATTATGAAATAATCAATGCATTAAATCAACCGAAAATTATATAGGAAAGTATATACTAGACGCACATAAATTAGGTGCGTAGTAATATAATTCGATATCTAAAAGATGAAACAAAATTACACTTATGATTTTTGCATTGCTTAGAATAAAGTTTTCAGAAAAACAATTAGCATTGCATTTATGATATAGCTAAATGAAAATTGATCTTCCTAGATAATGTTGAAAGTTTGACAAATGGTCAAACATCGTCGATTAAACCATAAAATACAAGTAGAAGAAAATAAAAATTATTTTCTTGCTAAAAACACACACAATGCTAATATTAATGGTTATATTAGCAAGAGAGTCAATATCATGAGTCGACCCACATATGAATCAACGAAAAAACCTTACCTAAATTATAAACGACGTTGAAGCAAAAACAACTATGAAATACTCGACAACCCTGAAACTATTAGTATTAGGAAATTAAATAAATATCATCGTAAGTATCGAGATTACCGTATCCATGGTTTTCCAAATCTGCCATTTCCAATGTATAGGTTTCTGGACATAGACAGCAATTGGCCTACTTTCTTCTACATGAATGTAACTGATATCTATCCCTGAAAAAGAAAGATATAATGATATCCTATTTTGAAAATTGTACTTAGTATGTAGCCTATCCTATCGATGCTAATGTATATCTACTTGTAAACATCTATCATTTGTAAATATTCCTTACTTGTAAAAATCATAACATATGGCTATTGATTATAAAAGATAACATTGACTAGATTTTGTAAAAATATTGTGCTCTTTGGCCCATCATTGTTTTACAAAACTAGTAAGATATGTTAATATGGAAACGAAGCTGAAAAGTTTAAAGCACTAAACTAATTTGTGAAAGTTATGATAACCCGAGGTAATACAACTATTGTTAGTCCAACTGAAAGTCAGGAGAAGAAGTATCTCCTTAAGGTGGTTAAGCCACCGGAATTCGATGGCAAGGGCAAAGACGTTGAAGCCGAGGCAAAGATTTGGATTGAGACCATGGAGGACTACTTTACTGCCACGGGAACTAGCCCTGCTTATCAAGCTATGATCGCCAAGTTGAAATTGACCGGTGAGGCATGCTTGTGGTGGAAATAGTGTTGTAAAGACCAGGGACCTACTGAGACAGCTATCACCTAGGAAAAGTTGAAAGAAGCCGAGCGTGGAAAATATTTGCCACCAGCTTATCGCACACTAAAAATGAATGAGTTCTTTAACTTAAGACAGCTGGGAATGAGCCTGGAGGCATATTACTCAAAGTTTATCTCACTACTTAAATATGTGCCTTCCATGACTATTGCTCAACAAGTGTCTAAGTTTTGTCAAGGATTGAATGCTCCTCTGAACACATACCTTGAATCTATGCGCCCAACTAATCTGCAAGATGCTTTGATTCGTGCAACATTTCTTATTCAGGAGATTCAATCAAAGCTAAGGAATAATAAGCTTTGGAATCAAAACAAAGGGACTTCACGGGGCTATGTTAAGCGAGCCCAAGGTCAACATCCACTTGTCAAGGAAAGAGGGCCCAAAAAATGCAGTCGAGAACTTCATACCTACGGAAAGTAATTCAGGAGTACCTAGGTGTTTCCACTATAATGAGCCAGGCCACTTTAAAAGATAGTGCCCAAAGCTTGGCCAAATTCCTCACCAAGGACAGTACAGAGGTGAGAACCAAGCTTTAATTGCAAAAGGAAAAGCATATGCTATAATTCTTAAAGATCTTGAAGAAGAGGAAAACCCAACTATGGAAGCTGATATGGAGAGGGCATCAGTTCACACCACCCTCCATAAGAATGGCCCAAATCGCCAATTTTCAGTGATTCAAACACCAGTAGAATATGAGGGTAAGTCCTTTAAAATTCTAATTAACTGTGGAAGCACACACTCTTTCATGTCACCAAAGTGTGCCAAGAAATTAGATATAGACACAATACCTACATCTAGGTTACTTGTGAAACTTACTAATGGACAAGAAATCATGTCTACTCAGCAAACTTGCAAAGTGACATTTAGCCTAGGAAGAAATCTCTTTGGAATGGGATTTAGGATCATGAATTTAGGGGCCTATGAATGTATATTGGATATGGACTGGTTAATCCCCAATGATGCACATATTCAGTGTAGAAAAGGCCAAGTGACTTTTCAAAACCTAAAGGGGAAAATAGTGATGACCCAAGGTGAGGCAAGAAAACCCAAGATTCAACTAGCCAAATAATCTCACATAATAAAAGGGTTAAGAAAAGGATTACCAGTGTATCTCATAAAATTAAATAAGGTTGAGTAGAATAAAAAAGACAAGGGAGAGCCATATTGGCTGAAAGAATATGATGACATCTTCCCAGAAGAGCTGACTTAATTACCACCTTGAAGAGAAGTCGATCACGATATCAGACTTGAACCAGGAGCTGCTCCAATTGCTAAGAGTCCATATAAAATGTCTATCCTTGAAGAAACTGAGCTAAAAGAGCAACTCAATCAGTTTACTGGATCAACATCAGACCCAGTAATTTGCCATGGGGAGCCCCAATACTATTTCAAAAGAAAAAGGACTGAACTCTTTGCCTTTGCATTGATTACTGAGGTCTAAACCAGGTAACAATCAATAATAAATATCCAATCCCAAGAATAGACGAGCTACTTAATAGGTTGCAAGAGGCGAGAATCTTTTCCATGATTGATCTCTAATCTGGTTACTACCAAATAAGGATCAAGAAAGAAGATATCCCCAAAACTGCCTTCAATACCAGGTATGGTCATTTTGAATTTCTTGTAATGTCTTTTGGTCTAACTAATGCCCCTGCTACATTTAATAGATTAATGCATGACATTTTTCGACCTTATCTTGATGTGTTTGTCCTAGTCTTCTTTGATGACATCCTAACATACTCCAAGAGAGACGAAGACCATGAGCTACAATTGCGCATTAAGCTGGACACCATGAGGATGCACAAGCTCTATGTGAAGAAAAAAAAGTGTGCATTTTCAAAAGACAGATGGAATATCTCGGATTCATAGTATCTGCTGAAGGAATCTCTATAGATCCAGCCAAAGTTAGAGATGTTCAAGAGTCGCAACCTCCAATGATAGTTAAGGAAGTGATAAGCTTATTAGGACTGACTGGATGGTATAGAATTTTCATAAAAAATTATGCCCTAATAGCTACACCTCTCACTAATTTGCTGAAAAAGCAAACTGCTATTGTGTGTACGCCCATTGAGCAAACCAGTTTTGAGCAGCTCAAGAAAATTTTGGTAACAGCGCCCATCTTAAAGCTACTTGACCTAAATCAAGAGTTTGAAGTCGTAACAGACGCAAGTTCTCTTGCACTAGGTTGTGTTCTTATGCAGCAAGGTCATCCAATAGCCTATTCCTCAAGGAAACTGAAAATCCATGAGAGGAATTACACCACCCATGATCTCGAGCTGTTAGCTGTGATCCATGCTCTCAAATTGTGGCAACACTATCTGCTTGGAAGCAAGTTTACTTTGGTCACTGACCACAAAAGTCTCAATTGGATCTTTACTCAACCAGTCCTCAACATGAGGTAGTGTCGGTGGATTGAAGTCTTGCAAGAATTTGATTTTGAAATCAAGTTCAGACCTAGGAAAGAGAATGTGATTGTTGATGCATTAAGTTGTAAAGCTTTTTTGAATGCACTTATCATGGAAAATCCATCTAAAGGAGAGACTTTAGCTACCATGATATCGATGCCTAGCAATCTAGTCATTGAGCTACCCAAAGAAGAAGCAGACAAGGATCCTAAGTATCACTTAATGCTAAGAGGAATCCTTGTTAAGGACACTGATCCAAAGCTCAAAGTCAAATACCAAAATTTCATTGTGGATGATGGACTTGTCTATTCCAGGACAAGGCCCTGCATTCCCCTCAGTCAAGTTCTAAAAAAGAAGATATTATGGGAAGCCTATGACTCCCTGTTCTCATGACACCCTGGCTATGCAAAAACTCTTAATGCAGTTAGGAAAAGTTACTACTGGGAAAGACTGAAGCATGATGTACTCAGATATGTTACTGAATGTCTAAGTTACCAACGAGTGAAAGCTAAGCATGTCAAAATGCCAAGTAAGCTCTAGCCACTTGACATTCCACAGATGAAATGGGAGTTCATCAATATGGATTTCGTAGTTGGATTACCTTCTGTTCAAGAAGGGTATAATTCAATCATGGTAATTGTAGATATGTTGACAAAGGTCACTCATCTTATCCCAGCTTCAAATATTGCGTGATTGTTTGTGAAAGAAATATTTAGGCTTCATGGATTGCCTAAACAGATCGTTAGCGACTGCGACTCTCTATTTACATCACATTTTTTGAAAAGCCTATTTGAAGCAATTGGAACCCAACTTTGCTTTAGCACAGCTTACCATCCCCAAACTGATGGTCAAACAAAGCGAGTCAATCAGGTCATTGAAGATATATTGAGAACTTCCTGTTCCAGATAACCGACCAAGTGGATATAGTATTTGCCCTTTAGTAGAATTTTCCTACAATGCATCATATCACCAGAGTATTCAAATGACTCCATTTCAAGCATTGTATGGACAAGATTGTTTGATGCCATTGAATTTTTCTGATCCAACCGTAAAGGTTGAGGCTTTTAAGAAAATGCTAGAAGACATGGATGATCAAGTCAAAACTATCAGACAAGACATCCAAGTTGCCAAAGATCGCCAAAAAGCTTACGTTGATCTAGGACAGCAAGAGCGCATCTTCCAAGAGGGAGACATGGTTTTCATTCGTGTATGTCCAAATAAGAGTTCTCTGTCATCGGGGAAGTCCAAAAAGTTGACTCCAAGGTATTGCGAACTATACAAGGTTCTCAAATGCCTAGGAGCTAATGCCTACAAACTGCAACTTCCTGATCATGTGAAAGTCCACAATGTATTTCACATTAGTCTTTTGAAAGCTTATGTGGCAAATCAAGATCATACTCTTGATGACCAGCAAATTGTAATGCCTAGTCAAGGAGCCCTTGAACTCCAACTTGATAAGATCCTAGATATAAAAGATAAACCTCTTAGAAACAAAACCATTAGAGAGTATATTATCTAATGGAAAGACTATCCTAAGGAGGATTCTACTTGGATAGAAGAGACAGCTCTAGAAAAATAGTTTCCCTAGTTCTTTTCGAGATGAGGACATCTCGATTCCTCTAAGGAGGAGAGGATGTAATATTCCTACCATAACACTTCATAAAACTGATTCGGGCTTGAAATGTTTTAAAAAATTACTCGTTGAGTTATCACATAAGTGACCGCATGTAATATCAAATCTTGCATTAAATCAATTCTGCAATTTGACACGAGAAGACGCCTCAATGAACCCAGCCAACAAAAAAATAAATACGCCTCGTAAATAATATTACAACGGCTTGATCATAATATTTCTCGCATTATATTTGATTTAGTATCAAAGATCGCTTTGATTTTGCAACGGCAAGACAAATCACAAAAGTCTTAATCGGTAGACAAAGAACATGCAAGAACAAGCATAATATTGAGTAAGTTAAGTATCAAAGAGTATGACATGACTTTATAAACTAAATAAGCCATGAGGTAACTTGGCCAAAAACTACCACATGAAGTCGTTTCAAAGGAAAAAAGACGTTTTTGAAAAAGTGGGCCAAAAATCATGACATTTTTTATGCCTCGAGGGAGAGAAAGCATTTTAAAATAATCCCCATGCCACCATCCAACATGTAGGCAATCAAATAGCATTTTTTATCAAGCTTACTTAGCTCTTGACAAGTAGCCAAAAGAATGAGTGACTCCATGCTTCCCCCTCATGGCTATAAATACAACCCCTCTCCTTCACAAAAAAAGCAAGAAGGAACACCTCCTGATGATAGAAAATTTTCTCTACATCTCTTTTCCATTCTAGCTTGAGCCTTGAAGAAGAAAAATACCCCCCTTCTACCTCATTTCCATTTTCTCTACCCCCTGTTACGCCTTTCTTCCATACATCCATATCGCTAAGCAAAACGCTGGTAAAATTTTTCTAGAAGACCACCAACTCTCCTTGAGCTACCACATTAATTTCACCTGACATCCATGGCTCCACGAGGTCGCAAAAATTTAAGAAGCCCATTTGAAGCAAAAGAAGCAAGAAACGCGGTCGATGGAGAAAATGGCACGGTAGAAATTGGCGAAACTCCCATTACTACAAACTTGATAGAGGTAACATCTCGTCGGTTTGGAAAAAAATAATGTTTTATAAGCTTATCACTATATTTGGCTTTAAATGATTATAAACGTATTTTAAAGAAAATACATACGAGATATCACTTAGGAAAATGGCCTAAGTAATATAATAATAAACTATTCAGTGAAAAGACTCTTTCACTTGAAAAATGATTATATGCCTATCATGAAGAAAATATCATAATTATGGTTTATTTCATGATATTTATTGTTCTTTCGTTAATGATGCGTGTGATTATAATAACTAAAAAAAGGTAGACGGTGTTAAGGAAGGGAATATTTTATAATTGTCCCCTAAAAGTGACTATCTCTATTTTATTTTGCTAAAGATAAACAGACACATATGAGTCTTATAATAATTTATAGAAAAGCATTTAGATAATATCATGAAATAATCAATGCATTAAATCAACAGAAAATTGTATAGGAAAATATATACTAGACGCGCATAAATTAGGTGCTGATATAATTCAATGTCTGAAAGATGAAAGAAAAATTAAAGTTATGATTTTTGCATTGCTCAGAATAAAGTTTTCAGAAAAACAATTAGCATTGCATTCATGACATAGCTAAATGAAAATTGATATTCCTGGATAATGTTGAAATTTCAACAAATGGTCGGACACCGTTGATTAAACCATAGAATATGAGCAGAATAAAGTAAAAATTATTTTCTTGCTGAAAACATACACAATTTTAATATTAATAGTTATATTAGCGAGAGAGTCAATATCATGAGTTGATCCACATATGAATCAACGAGAAAACCTTACCTAAAATATCGAGGATGTTGAAGCAAAAACAACTATGAAATACTCGACAACCCTAAAACTATCAGTATGAGGAAATTAAATAAATATCAAAAGTCTATAAGACTTATTGGACATTGATAAGAATTTGTCGATACAAATTCTAATGTCTAAACAGACTTGGAAAAACATTTGAAATCCTGTTAAGTGTGGGTTAGGGCAAGGCAGCACATGAATTGCATGCCATAGGTATAAATGCCCATATTATCTTTCAGGGCAAAAATAACAAGTTTTCATAAGGATAAAATAGACTTCAGATTCGCGAAATAACTTGTGGATCCGGAAAAAAGAGTTGCAAGTAGGAAGCGAAACCCTAAGAATAAGGTGGGACATTAAAAGAGAAACCCTAGAATTAGGTGGGGTTGCTTCCTATGCTAAAAACACTTGGTGCTGTTTCTTTTTTTTTATTTGTACATGTATTGATGGTTGCACAAGAATGATTAATTGTGCTTGTAGCAGTTAGATCTGATTGTAAATATATAATTAGGATAATAAGAGGAAAGATCGCGCTATGCCTCCCCCACGGCTAGACGTGAAACCCCACTCCAAAGGGGATTGTTTTGTACCGCCACGAGGAGCTTTGGACTGGCCCCCGATGGCGAGAGGTCGCTCGGTGAGGAATTCATTAGGCAGGAGGAGGCGGGAGTGCCAAGGGGCTCTAGTTGTAAATCTCTTGATCGCTCCTAGGAACTGCCTGACCCTCACGTGAATCAGGATGAGATCCTAGAGTCCCCGGTACTAGTGAAGGGACAAAAATCTTGGAGGGTTTTCTTTCTTCTGCACAGACATAAGGGATTTTCTGATGAACTGAGGTTTTATCTTCTACATAGGTAGAAGGGGAAAAGCATTGTAAATAACTTTTGCAATATAATAAATAAATATGTTTTACCAAAAGATTGTTTTTCTCTGTCTTTGTGTTGTGTTGTAAAATTACTCAAAGAAACCTATGATAATGGGTTAATTAACGAAGCTTCTTTTATATGTCATAACTTAATGTGATAGGTAATTAGAAAACTAAAGAAAACCGTTTGTGGAAAGCGGGTGGGCGAGATCCCTGAAGGATCCGTCCTACGGATGGGTGGTCCTGGTAAGCTGGGAGCTTCTTTCAAGAGATTGAATGAAACATTAATTAGGAGAAATTAGGTGGAGCCGAGCATTGACTTACCTAGGGTCGGGTCTTAAAACCTTGATTAATAATTATCTTAGGGGAAAGGTGCAGCGACTGTGCCAGAACTCTGTTAAGGTTCCCTGAATCCTAACTAGTTGCTGGAAAAAAGTGTTGCACTCCATGAACCAAGGGTAACTACGATCACTCCAATCGGACAAGAAGCCCTTGTGGGACACCTCCGATGGAGCTAGCTGATGCATCAAGACCTCAGTTGTCAAATTAGAACCCTAAGCTTGCAAGTTGATCCTCATGGGGACGGTCGGTACCTTCCATTACGGGGTGGACTCTAGGAAACCTAGATGATAGACCCTATGCATTCTCGTGAGTGCCGAACGAAGCCATCTAGGATAGTTCCCTGATGAACTACTAAAACGTGCTACTAGGGAACTATTAGCTAGGCACGTGACAAATACACTGCAAAGTCAAGTTCTTGAGAATAGCATGGAACTGGCTCAAATGAGCAGGCATTGTCATATTCTCTTTCATGCGTAGGTCCATAAGCTACTTTAGTCGATACATCTGACTTGTTAGACTTTTCTTGTCTTAGAGGTTCTTAATTTTATCTCAAAGCTGCCAAGCACTCTATGCTTCCTCAACCACATTGTAATGCACCTATTCAGTGAGAGACAAGATGAGGGTGGAGTTTCATAACTCATCAAGCTCATCCCATTCATCATCAATTATGGTTTCAAACTGCTTACTATACATCCTTAGTGGCTTGAATTGAGATTTCTACACCAATACCTACTAAACTTGGCTCTTTCAATAGGCATAATTCATACCATCAAGCTTAATGGTGTTGAAGATAGTATTATAAATGGAAGAAGATGCCATATTGCAGTCCAAAATGGTACAGACAGTTCAAAACTGCTTACTATTTTCTATTGTGAATAGCCAAAATACCACCAAAACCAAGGCAAAATGACCACAAATTGATAGTTAATGATGCTTCCCACCAAGTACCATCAAAAGACCATAAAATCAGGATGATTTAGCATGAAAATTCCATGTCAATCCATGCATAACTACTTGCTATAATAAATTATAGCAAGGTAAAATGAAGAAAACTATAGGCAAAATGAATGCACTAAGTCAACCACTGATTGTCAAAGCATAACCAGCATCAAGCGGGCATAAATCAGCAAAAAGTGATAGTCATATAGACATCGAGCAAACACCCAAGCATGTCGAAAGAATTGGCACACTCCCTGTGTAATAGGGCAAAGTGTACACAACACTGGAAAGACCTGACACAAAGAGGTGTATGCTTAGGGACTGCAAAGCCCAAATCAGCCCAAGTACATCTGTGAGGACCACCTCATATCAACCATGCAAAATCCAAGTGAAGATCCCAGTCTCAAGTATGCGAATGCTTAAGTAGCATAAGCCATGTGCTCAATGTCTATCAAGCATATCAAGATGCTCCCACTGGCATAAAAGCCGTAAATATCAAGCAAAGAAGCTCAACAAGGGCATACGATAGCACCAGTGCCAAGAAGATCCAAGATCAAGCATCAATAAGACCTCATGAGCATATAGGCTGTATAGCATCTGGACATAGCATCCATAGACATCAAGTACATCCAAATTGTAACTCTGGCAAGCTGAGAAATAGCCAAAGTATGCTTTGGGAAATCAAATGTCAAGCCAAAGTAAGGCTCAGTAGGATCCAACTCCAAACAATGTAACGGGCATGTAGTGGTGGCATAGGCCAAGCATGTCAAGACCGGTCAAACAAAAGCAAAGTACATGCCATAAGTACATCATAGATGAATATCCAAATGCTATGCAAAGTGATCTCAAGCTCAACTAATGATTCAAGAGCAAATCCAAGCTCTATGTCGATCCCCGAGAGTCACTACATCAATGTATACATCCAAGACATAGCCTAAATCCAACATGCATATCCAAACATAAGCAAATAATCTTCAGCCCTGAATATTCCAGCAGTAAATAAATGTCCAAAAGTGAGCAAACAATGGCTCAATCCAAGCTCAAAACCATAAACAAACCATAGGCATACTTTTTCATATGTATAGACGCCAACCGGGCATAATCGGGCATCAAATGACTATGTAGCATGAGCATAAAGTGTAATGATAGGGGGCTGCCGTATTTTGGCCTGCATGTGGACTGTGTAAAACATTCAATGACTGAGAAAATTCAGTCCCAAAAGCATTTCACATCATAGGCATACATTCCCCTAGCATTCGAGACCCAACTGAGCAACCAATGTCAATGCCAACCAAGCATAAACATAAAGTGCTGATGTAATACTATTTGTGGCTGCCTATGGACTATGGAAAATACTCCTAGACTGAGGTAAATCAGTTCACAAATCAATGTCAATAATAACCACCAATGTCAAGCATCAAGGGGGTGTTCCCAAATGCCAAATGAAGTGTTTTCAAGCTGCCAATGAGTGCCAAGGGAGGGTTGAAGTAAAAGACAAATTTTTTGCAGGTCTTCAAGCTAGTCCAAAATGATATGGGGCCTGTGGAAGGTCTGGGCAAGGTCAAGGCAAGTTTGGGAGAGTAGTCAAGGAACCCCAGGAGCTCCCGCTTGAAGGGAAAAGTCACTGATAGAGACTAGGCATCATAAGAAGTAAGAGGACATGGTTGCCCTGCTTCACAAAACTTGTGGACTGAAGTAAAATAACAAAAGAGAGTTCCAATACCTCTAAAGGAATTCCCTGATGGTTCCAAATGGGCCAGGTAGATTCTCGGGAAGCTAGGGAGTGACGGGAGCTCGGAAGAGTCGGCTATGGCTACTGCTGAGAAGGAGACCCAATGTGTATAGCTAATCGATAGGAAGCTGAAGGAGTCAGAACCAAGTTGGAATGATCAGGCAACCATGCTCTGATACCAATTGAAAGGTAAGAAGGATCAAAGCTTGCTTGGAAGAGCTATGGTGGGAGAGCAAGAGTAAGAAAGAGAGAGAGACCAAATGGGAACTCCAATAGACACAATGTGTGACTGGGCCTTCCTTTATTCAAACTGTCACTAAAAGAATAAGGAATAAAGTGACAATGACGGGCATCCGCTACCTGCAGTGTGCAATGGAGGGTACTATCAGTGTAGTAATACACGGGCAGCTAGGGAGAGGCACCTTTACCCCCAACAACATTTATAAGGGGAGCTCTTGCAACTACCAAAAGCTTGGACTCACAGTTCACATGGCAAGAAATAGGCCAACAAAATCAACCATACCAAACTCTAAGAGAAGCTTGAAAATGTACATGTGTTGGAAATAAAAATGCCATGTGCCATCTTGTAGATCTCTAAGCCAAGGAGGAAATGTAGGATTCCAAGATTCATCATGTGAAACTCCTGTCACAAAGCCTCCTCATTGTAATCAACCTCCTAAGTGGAGCTCCCTATAATGATAAGATCATCCACGTACAAGATGAGTAAAACACATCTATCACCCTCAACCTTGAAGTATAGGTTGGGGTCATGAGTTGATCGATGGAAGCCACTTTGTAGAAAGAAGTAAGAAATCTTTTGGTACCAAGCACGAGGAACCTACTTTAGGCCATAGACACATTTTGCTATTTGTAGATATGGTTCTCCTTCCCCTACACAAGAAAACTTGGAGGCTATAAAACATAAACCTCCTCATGAAGAAAAACATTAAGAAAGCACACTTGATGTCCATCTAATAAACATGCTAGTAGCGGTGGGTTGTGAGAGCCAAAATAAGTTATATAGTAAACATCCAAGCTGTAGGTGCAAAAGTCTCAAAATAGTCCAAGCCTGCCCATTGAGCAAAAACCTTGGCTAGAATCTTAGCTTTGTGCTTATCCAAGGAGTCACTTGCAAGGTACTTGGTCTTATAGGTCCATTTCACACCTATCACCTTTTGCTTTTGGGAACATGGAACCAAGTCTCAAGTCTGATTATGCTCAATAGAATCAAGCTCCTCTTGCATGGCCCAATGCCAAATATCCTACGGAAGAGCCTCCTCAACTATAATATGCTCATTGGCATGAAGAATTTGTGACATAAGAGCATAGTTTACACAAAGTAAACTATTCCACTAGGCATGTAAGTGAGTTGATTTGCATGAACCTATAGGAGAAGCATGAAGGTGAGAAACACGTGAATCATGCATGGATTGTCGATACCAACGAGAAATTTGAGTAGGTTCATCCTACTATGAGAAAGACTAACCAACCTCCAATACCTGCAATGCACCTATCTGTGAAAGGGACTCCCGCTCACCAAGGGAAGGTAGATCCTCCTCATTTGAAGAAGGACCCCATTAGCCCTAGAAGACTCTAAAGGGAAGTTGAAGGGATGGAAGTATGCGACAAAGAAGTAGTAGTCACATTTGCCAAAGGTGGTAGGGAAGCTAGAGTAGAGGCTGGAGAAGGAGGGGGAGGATTCAAAGATAAAGAAGGGGTGCTAAGAGGCAACCTCAAAGGAAGGAGAGAAATCGAGGATGGGAGAGGGTCAATTAATGATGAAGAATCACCTAGAATAGAACCATCAATAGGATCCTTGAAGACTAAATCCTTGTTAAAGATCACATCCCTCCTCACCTAAGCTTCCATTTCTTTGGATCATAGAGTCGATAGCCCTTTGTGATAATGCTCTAGCCCACAAATATGAGCTTCCTAGACTTCAAGTCAAGCTTTGTCTTTCTATTCTTCTTGTCCACATGGACAAATGCATCACATCCAAAGATGTGGAAGTGAGAGATAGAGGGCTTTTGACCAAAGAAATCCTCATAGGGAGTCATGTCCTATAATGCAAAAGTCGGGGAATGATTGTGGATGTGAACCAAAGTAGCCAGCACCTCACCCCAAAGGGTATGAGGAAGACCTTGATGCTCCAACATCAATCATGGTCCCTCATCTCTAGCATGGTCTAATTCACATGCTCCACCACACCATTCTCTAAAGGTGTGTTCGGATGGGTATACTACACCCGAATGTTGTGATCCCTGAAAAATTGAGAAAATAGATTAGAAGTAAACTTTCCACCATGATTTGCATATACACCACAAACACCTTCCACTTGTAGAAATGGGAGTATGCCTCACTCTTGTACTCCAAAAAATAGGGCCACATATAACGATCAAAGTTGTCAATAAATCAACATCAAGTACTTGGCCATAGGTCTACAAAGGTTGGTGTGCACCAACACAAGTAGGATAGAAACCCTCCTAGTGGCAACCATGGGATGAGACTGCCTATGCTACTCAACCCTCAAATAGCTAGAGCACAAAGTGTGAATAGGAGGGAAATTAGAAAGTCCCTCCACCATCTTCTTCTTGTTGAGATATTTGAAATCACACCTACTTTAGTCCCTTTGTATAGGACAGCTAGGCTAGGAAGATGCACTCCATTCTATGAAGAGAGACAAAACCCCATATACACAGTGGATGTTAAGTGCTACCAAAGAACTCTATATAATGATGTACTTGAACTATCACTTTCATATGATGATAATGCAATAGTACTTGTCTCTTATGTCAAGTGTCTGTGTCATTGTTGTCCATACATAAGATTGTGTTTATGAGTTCAAGTCTCAATCTTGAAACCTAATTCACTTGTGTAACAGTTGTCTAAATTGTCATGTCAACATGAGTTGTGTCTTTATCTTCCATCCTCCATAGCTTCTACCTTTGCCATGCTCTAGATCCCGCATCTTTAACATGGTATCAAAGCGCAGTTAAGCATGGCTTAGCTCTTCTCTACTCTCTCTCAGCTCATCTTAACCTCAGGTCAACTCAAGTCCAGCTCATGGTTCCATTTCTCACCTCCATCTCTACTTGACCTTCCTTGGCATCCATAGCCAGCCTGCACCATGCCTGCTTCAAGCTCTTGAATCTCTCTCCACAAGTCATATCTCACTGCAATTCCTTGTGGGAAAATGTTCCTCTACTTCTAGAGCTCCTCCCTAGCACCCCAAACCTAAGCATTGCACACCCTGGAGCTCAGCATTGTCAATCTTCTCAACTTCTGCTTTGGGTGTCCTCCATAGCCAACAGGACCCAGCATACTTGGAGCTTCTTGATCTCCTCATCCAGGCAGAGATAGCTGATATTTCCTCCTGGGGGTTTCTTCCTTTGCTCAGGGCGCATCACTGCATCACGTTACAGATCGACATTACACGCTCTCTGCCCCGGCATTGCTTGTTTTCTTGTTTGTTGTTCAGAACTGTGCACTTATTGGTCGTACGCTCTTTGTGATCAGCACCGGTCGTGAATAGTCCTACAACCATAGGGCTTTTGAAGAGCCGTATCTAAACCTTCTTCCACTTAGAGGGATCATCAATTGCCTACTTCTGCAAGCTGCTACGTCGAAAAAACCAGTCAGGTTCAGAACCCTACTGTGAAAGCCATAGGTGTGAAATGCACCATCTTTGGATGTGTCTATTCAGGATACCCATGTTTCCAACATGCAAGATAATATTTCAAGTCATTGCACTACTCAATTTGAAGAACAAATCATTTTTTGGCTACAAGAATTGCGAAATTGCAAGATTAGCACTATAATTCCTCTACAGAGGAAGAGCAAGGTTGCAAGATTTGCACTACATTTCCTTTGCAAGAGTCAGTTGAATATGAAGCATTGCAGAATGCAATCAGTTTGCATGGTTTTTTTTAAGCTCCCCATGCGGTACACTCTATGCTTCAATCTCCAACTAAGATGATTCATTGGTTTTCTGTTGAGCTTAAAAAGGAGAGAAATGCAACCAATGTTGCAGCAATTGAAGCTCTATTTGTTATTAATCAACTTCAAAAAGAGAAAACATTACTACATCAGGAGGTTTCTCGACTAAGCAATGTAATGGATTTCCAAGTTTCTCATTATTTTGAAGTCATTAATGCTCTTGAGGAAGTTGTTCTGCAGAAGGACAATGAAATTTCTTATTTGCATACACAGTTGGTATTTTCTCCTACTTCAAGTCAAGATTTTATTCTTGAGGATCTCTATGCATTGAATGATCAGGTTGTTGATGTTTCAATTCAAACCACTATTTCTAAAGTCTATGAGGACTCTAATCAATGTATCACTGAAGTTGAAGTATCTAGAAGTATGCAAGTACCTACAGTGGATATCTATGCAATTCATATTACAGCAAGAATGGTTGATGTTATTCATGTTTACTGGTTTTCAACAATGAAAGTGCTAATGATGTATGAGGTGAATGCTTGTAGCAAGTGTATGTTATAGTTGTTTTGTATAAAAAAAAGCTTCAAAATGATCTGCAAGAACCTAAATTTCAGCAATTCTTACTACTAAACTCTGAATTCTTGCAACAATATCTTGACTTCATGGCACTAGAAAGCTAAATTTATGTAGTACCTACAACAACATGCTGAATTCTTCTACTTTGTACAGTAGCAAAATGTACTACAACAAGCTGAAATGCAGTCAAAAGTGCTACAGCAACCTCAAAAATAGTAAATGTATGACAACCACATGATGATTACTGGTTCCAAGTACTTGAAAATCAACAATTACACATTGTTGTGGATTATCTTAAATATTTCTTTTAGGATGCAATGTCTTATTCAAGATCCAATTGGGTAGTACATTACCATACATTTATTATGATGAAAATGCTAAAGCATCATTGATATTTTTTCAAGTGAATGCAATTATTATTTGTAGTTGGAGTAGTAATCTACTTATTTTGTTATGGTTTTATATCTTCATTCTCTATGATATATTATGGGTGTCATTGTATATGATGAGTTCTCGGCTGCTTGGCATATTTCATTGAAATGATTGTATTATAGAACTATGGCTTATTACATGTCAACAATTGCAGATACTTTTATTCTAGCTATAATACAAGGGGACATTGTTCAAGTTGATTATGATGATCCACAAAAGGATTCACAGGTTCAGCAAGTAGTTGGAATCAATTTTATGCAAGTCACTACTATAGTGCCTCACGCAATAATAGTGTGGAATTCTATGGACATTCTGGTTATTTGTTAGTTTTATGAGATAAATAGTTCTCAAACTGTGACAATATCTCATTGTACTGATATTGGTGATATTTTAGTGCTGGTAATAGTATTCATTTGTCTTGAATGGACAAAACAAATGTCATTGCAACCTTGTTGCAAGAGAGACAAGGTTACCCAGCAAGAAACAAGGTTATTGCAGCAGAAAATAAGGTTACTACTGCATGCAATAGGGTTACTACTCTAAGAAGTAGGTTCACCATTTTTAGTAAACAGTAACCCAATGGAGCAACACAATAACCTTATGCAACAAAGTAGTGACCCCATAGACCAAACCAGTGACCTCCTATAGCAAGACATCAACTTCGTTGTAGAAAGCAATGATAACCCTAAGGGGACTAAGAGAACTGATATGGAGACTCTTAAAAGTAGAAAAATGCTTCATTAGAGGCAAAGGAGGCTCTAGATAGAGCAAGTCAGCAAGCTATTATTAATGTAGATTTGAAATATGAACACACTATGAGTAAGTTAGCTAAAGTGTTTGAAGATTATGTTCAGGAAGTGTACTTGGATATCGAGTCTCATTCTAAAATGATAAAGTCAAGAATATAGGCATGGGTAAACTGACACATTAAGAAGAAGATAATTAAGGAGGGAGATCTTGTCATGGTGTATAATTCAAAGCTTGGAAAGCATCTCAAAAAGTTGAAATTGTGGTGTACCGGTCCTTATTAGGTTGTCAAAGATGTGGGTCAAGGGACTTTTGTGTTAGCTACTTTGCAAGGTGAAATAATCAAGCCAGTAGTAAATGGCTTTAGACTAAGGAGGTTAGTACAACTAGATTATGATGATTTACCTCAAAATGTTCAGAGAAAATCACAATTGCAATCAATTTGGTTCAACTTTCTACAATGTTGCCTCATAGAGAAGGCAGTGGAGTTTTGCCTCATAGAGCAATTTATGATTTTCTTAGAAATATCGGCCTTATGTAGTGTTGTAGCAGTCCTCTATGTGTCGCCTGAAAATATGGAAGCATTGACGTAAGAGAAGGATATATTGAAAGAAAAGCTTCATGGGATACAGGCTGAGTATCATAGACTTATGGACATGGTTACTACTTTGCAAAGTGTTAAGACAACATGGTTACTACTTTGCAAAGTGTTAAGACAATTTATCATGCTGAAAATCAGTATTTTGATATTGATGTTAGCAAGGATGATATCAATGATGTATTGCATGATATTCATAAAAAAAGGGAGCTTACAATGGATAAGATTCATGACATAAATGTTTTACCTCTTGTATCACATGAGCAGCATGCACAGGAGTAGTCTATTACTAACTCTCATGATGCTCATGAGCCTCATAGTTCATGAGATACTCTTTTGTACCACTTTCAAACTTTGTTTCTTTGTTTTTCCATCATACTTACTATGTATGCCTTTATGTTTTGTGACTGTCTTTTGAGTGGATTATGCAACCATATTAGAGGGCTATAAGTATCCTACAAGAGAGGCTCTACTTATTGTTTCTCTTTGTGGCTTACTTCATGGTGCAAGGCTGTCAGTAAGGAAAAAAATATCTCACTAGATATGTCAATTTTTGGATAAAGCATTTGACATCATGATTCATGCAAGGGTTTGAGCCATGGTTGTGTGCTAGTCATCCATCAGGCTATGCTAGGTGTTAGTCATTGGCTTGACACACCATGTTTGCCCTTGGCATGGTCTAGAGCCTTAGTATTTACTATTTCCTATATGAACCAATCTTAAAATGCCTCATCAAGTGCAGTTTGTAGGCAAATGTAAAAACATGACCTAATGAGGCAAATTGGTGTCATTCTTGTTTTTGGGATCCTGTGTATGATGGATTCTCACTACTATACAATAGATCTAACAGTCGACACCATCATTCATTGTGTTCTTGTACTATTCTCAATGTGTTCTTTGTGCTCTATTTCTCATTCTCTGATTACGAGTGCCAAAGTCTATGTTCTTATGTCTTTATGTGATTATCTTTGAGTTTCTATGAGTTCTTGATATAAGATTAGGTATTTTCCTCATGAGCCAATATCTATCCTATTATCTATGTATTCTACATAGATAGGGTAGCAACAATGCCAAAGCAACCCAAGCTCATGGGAAGAATGCACAGCTAAGGCTCTGAGCATGTAAAGCCTATGCTTCTAAGATCTTATCCAAAGAACAACACTTGTAGAAGCATCCTCCACTATCACTGCATCTTGTGTAAATACCACACAAGTATGAAGCCATGTAAGACCATAAACAGATAATAGGTTAAGACCTAAATCCTGTACATAGATAACTTTAGCTAAAGAAGATTGTCGATCTAACAATAAAAGAATAGTCTCCACTCCTCAAACATGAATGGTAGAATTGTAACCAATGGTGATTTTCACCCCTATAGCACTCAGATCATCCTAAATCCAATCTTGTCTGTACGTCATGTGAGAAGAGATCCCATTGTTAACGAGCTAAGGCTTCTCCTGAGTGAAAGAAGCAATAGTTGTATCCTCCTTAGTAAATACATGCACAAAGATAGATTTTGTTATCATCACAATAGCATTTGAATCCTTTGAATCCTTCTCCTTTTGCTTCAAATATGGGTACATTTTTCAACACTTCTCTTTGGGATGAGTGCCCTTCCCACAATGTGGGCACTTGAGCTTCTTCTTCTTCTTCTCATCCTTCTTGTCATCCTACTTCTTGTCCTTAGCTTGTGCCTTCTTCTTCTTCCCTCCACTTATACTTGCAATAAATGCCTTGATCAAGCCAAAACCACTAGCCCCAACCTCTCCGAGCCACTTATCATGCTCCAATACAAGCAGTGAAAGCTCCTCCCATTAGAGTGTCTTGCATGTCCTTGATGTGATAAGGCTGATGTAGAAGTCATCAAACTGAGGAGATGGCAAGTGAGCCAAAAGGATTAGCCATATCTTTAGAGCATATCATCCAACCAAGAGAGCCAATCTCACCTCTCATGTCCTCCATCTTTGTGATGTGCTCCTTCATAGAGGAGGAATTATCAAGACTAAGAATTCACAATCCTAAGGAAAATCTTGTGTGCAAAGTCTTGTGCTAGTACAAAGGCATAAGCTTTATCCACAATTTTTCTATGGTCTTGAACCTTGAAAAACTCATAAAGAGAAAGGATTGGGCTCAAGAGTTGAGCTAATCCCACAAGGCTACTTAGTCCATAGAAGCTCCATCTACTAGGTCCTCATTCGGACGGGGGATGGAATCTGAAATAAGAGCGTATAGATCAAAGGTATTGAATATGTGCTCCACCATAGATTACCATAATAAATAATTCAAACCATCAAGTTTGTATTATTTATGTAACTAAGGTAAGATAGTCACTTGTACCAAGGGTATCAAGGACTGCATCTTCACTTTTGACGAAGCCTTTTGTGATAGATAAATAGAAGGGGGATGGGTGCGAACAGGGGGACTTCTCTCCACGACTATAATCGTGATAATTACGTCTTTGCTCAGAAGAGTGTCTGAAAAGAAGCTCCTCCTCTAAGTCATCAAAGCTCATGAACTAGTAAGACATCTTTGATCCTCCAATCACCCAAAATTCTTTGTTTTGATGGGAGATAGCATGAAAGACAAAATGCAATCAACAACAACAAAGATTCTAGATACATAGTCTATCAAGGAAAAGCTATCACCTACAATGAGGAATCTATCACTTGCATTATGATGATGTCGCATGCACCAGGATGTTGTTATCTATACTAGGATGATATTGCTTGCACCAAAATGTAGTCACCAACAAAATGCAAATTTGCATTTTAACACAATATTAGTGAGTTTGGGAATCTCCCAATTCCCATTTTTTGAATACTAAAAAGGTGGCACCCAGATAACATACCCATAACTTTCTTAAAACCATATGATGTGACCTATCATTGGAAAGCACTTGAAAAATGGAATCTTTGAGCTATAGAGCGCTTGATTTGGAGTTATAGTGTTCAAGTTATGACAAATCCAAATATTTGACCACGTGTCCCAAACTTATGGGAAATTCCCATATTCCCCAATATGGTGTTTTTTCTACAAAATGCAAAAGTAGAAGTAATCAGATGTTTGACTGCTACCACCTGCTTGGTTGTCAAGAAGATCAAACGGGCAATTGACCATTTGTATGGGCTATAAACAAAGGTTGAAAATCTACGTTTTGAAGATCTGGGATGGTCCTCCATGATATAAACCTTCTCTTACACAAGAAATCTCCAAGATGTGTCCTCATTTAGGCGATGATACCATGTGAGAGTGTGCAACAAAAGAGGAACACAAACACAAAGAGAAGCATAGAGAGAGAGAGAGAGAGAGAGGAAGAAGAAGATGAAGAAAGAATATTGCGCTAATTAAAGAAGAATGCTGATAAAATGATGATGGACTAATCAATCCGTGCATGCAGCCCAAAAAAGCATCAGTGAGGGCACTAGATCTAGCTAATGATAATGGCAACACCAATCTCAGAGAGTTTGGAGTGTCAGAGTGTACACTTGTAAAGGAAAGACTAAAGATTAAAGAGTGTGTGTGTCTACCAAGAGGAGGCACTAGCTATAAATAGCCAGAAATGCCCAAATCTAGCCAACCTGCACTTGTAAGTACCAAAAAGTTTAGCCAACTAGCATTTAATATTGGTCACTAAAGAAAAATACCCAAAAAAATAGGGGTGACCCAAAAAAAACCCAAATGGCAATGACAATGTCTAGTAGGTATAGGCAAGCTGTGGAAAGTAGTAATTGGCCTAGGAACACATGAAGCCGACAAATAAAGAAAATGTACATAAACTACTAGGGCTCATATGTCTCTGTCAAACTCTGATAGGATCTCATAACCAAGAGATTAAAAACTAACATAATTAACATAGACAGGCTAACAAATATACCCCCACATTGTTCAACTTTTACATATAACAATAAATCTAATTGCACCACTTCATTATACATTGCAATTTTTCCGAATAAAATTGATCTATCATACACAAAGGAAATGCCTCTTTTTCTTGTGACTCAAAGTCAAAGTTTGGTCCTACACACTATTCTATAATAAATGGTGACCAAGGTAATAAGAAGAAGAAATGCTCTATCACTATTGCAAATACGAAGGTTATATGATTTTGGACTATTAGAAGCTATATGATAAGGAGGAGGATAATAAAGATGATGTATTAGTAGTTCTAATGTATCACATTCTAGTTTTATGCATATCATCTTCAAAGAAGACTATGCATTCACCACATAATGAATGTAGTTATAGCCCCTCTTTGATGCCCATATTTTGTACGCTCATAGTGGATCTAGCAAGTATATCACTTGTCATAAGGAGTTATTAGACATCTTTGATTGGTGGGTCCTATGCGGACAACTATTGTTTTGTGGTCCTATGCGGACAACTATTGTTTTGTGGTCCAATGCGGACAACTATTGGACAGGTGGGTTTTTTTACCTTATGGCATCCATTGATGGTGACATCTAATTAACATGGGTTTATCCTCTAAGGCTGAAGTTAGAGCTATTTATGTGTTTTGACTTAATTTTAACCTAAACAAGTTGTAACCTTAATACCTCAAGGATAGATATTGGGAGTGAATAAGAAATTTTTAGATAAAGAGGGAAAATGTATCGATGCACAATGTTTCACACTCCATTAAAAAAATGGAGTAGCTAAGAGGACATGCAAAATTTATGGAGATGACATGATATAAGGTGAGGTCACTAAATTTTCCTCACACTTGGAAGCTATGTGTGCTCATTATATACCGACTAAGTGTTTGCAAAAGTAGCTACACATATGGGACTATTAGGTGTGCTAATGACATGATCCAAAGGCATGCAAATTGAAGAAGGCTATTTATGGTATTAAGAAGATAAGTGCATACTTGCTAACTTGGGCCTCACAATAATGCGAATGAGACTACACTCTATGCTACGAGACACAAAAGCTCTAAAGTAGCCATAAATCCATATCTAGATTGTTTGCCTTTCTATTGACAAAAGGAGATCAATATTTTACCCTTGAATTGTACAATGAAGTTTCTGCACTACTGTTGCCTGTGCATTCAATTTGTGCAATAAAAGAATGGCATTCTTATGAAACAAACTAAGTGCATGTAAAGCTCAATGTAGTTTTAATGTATGTAAGCTTGTGATAACTCTTATTACATGCTTTAAATCTCCCTTTTCAAGATAAAAATCCAATATATCATTACATAAGTAGGTTGTTTGGCATGTTCTTTATGTGTGTGACACTTTTCTACCACACGCACTTCGTAGTATCAAATTTAACAAGGTCCAATTTGATCTAATCTTCACACATGTCACGTGCTCCTATAAGTGGAGATCTTAAAATGTTTAGTGTAATATCCATGTCTCTTTTAGTTGGAGGTTAAGATCTTGTGACCATGTGTGACAAATTCAAAGGCTATATGCAAGAAGTATGCAAGCTATGTTTTCTCATTTATTACCACTATGATGATTCAAGAAGAGGTTATCCAAACATTGGAATATTGGGGGGGATATAGAGAAGCACACACTACTCTTCTTTGGCAATCTAGTGCTATTTGAGATGAAATAACATCATTCAACCATGTTTAATACCCAAGATAATACCAATTTAGAGCATTCCAAAAGCTAAGAAAAAGCACAATGATGGTACACATTTGTGTTTCAATATTTAGTTACCATTACATGTTTATTTTTCCAATCTCTATCAACAAGCTATCAACTTATTTTGCTATTTTTGAGGAATTTTTCTTAAGAGGAGGATATAAGTAGAGGAGTTGAAAGACTTGAGAGTTTGAATTGAAGAAGTAATAGCCTTGAACTGTAGCAAATTTTTTTAGCCAATGGCCATGCCCACACAACAGCTATAGGGACCTAATAGCATATGTGTGATAGCTCATCATTTTCAAATAGGAGATGTTTGTGAGCATCGTTAACAAAGTCATTGAAGCAATTAACAAGGTTGTCTATTTTTCCTCAAGGAAACTTGTGTTGACATCTTTTTAAAAAATCTAAGAAGTGATTAGCTAGCTTAACATCTTCATTAAATTGAGTTTGAGCCAAATAAGTAGTCCACCAAACCTCAAGCAAATTAATGAAGGTAGCTATACATTTCAAATAGTATGGTACTATAAAGATTATAGAGAGAGGCGGATCTCATAAAGGATGGGTAAACATGGGATGCTACCTAAGAATTCGAATCTAGAAAGTTGCGGATAATTAAATTGAATATTGAGCTTAATAGATCTTAGCAAGAATTGTCTAATGAATCAAGCATTAGTTTTTAATCTCAATAATATTAGGATGATACCAAGGTGACCTCAAATAAGAATTTCTTTCCTAAGAATATTAGAGCCTATTAGATTTCAATAGCAACAAGACCCATCCAAGTTGAGGTAGATGCAAAAATTTGGGTTGAGACTATGAATGATTATTATTCTACTTCTGGGACCATTGCATCAAATAGGTCAATGATAGCATATTTATAGTTGAATGGTGGAAACAATGGTGTTGCAATACCATGATGTTAGAAGAGTTGAGGACTTTGGATGAGATAATATCCAAGGAAGATATCTTACACTCTTTTTTTAATCCTTAAATATGAATAAGTTATTCAATCTTCTCATGAAGTTGATGTAACACTAGAGTACTTGACATTTGGTACTCATCAGAAGTATGCTCTAAAAATGTCTATTACTCAATAAAGTTCAAGCTTTTACTAAGAGTTAAATTCTTCTCCGTGCTTACCTTAAAGCAACAAGACCTTGAAAAGCCCTAATTTGAGCTAACATCTTAGTGAGTGAAATTAGCCAAGCTAGTGGGCATGCTTATGGTCTAAGAAAAACCCAAGCTAAATATTATGTTACACAACCTAGCCCACAAGATGGTTATGCTTACTTTATAATTTTACCCTAATTGAATTAGGCCAATCAATGTTGCTACTACAACCACAATGATTGGGGCCACTTAAGGGTAGAATGTCCAAAACAGGAGGGAATTAGGGTTGGAAGTGTGAGGATGAGATACGCAACAAAAGCAATCAAGAACAACCATTGAACATTGAATGACCTAGACAAGAGAAGAAAGAACAAAAGTTGTTGAATGTAGAAATGGGCCATAGAATCCGTGTACCAAAGTGTGAGAAGATAAGGGCAAAACTGCACATCCTATGTTTGCCAACCAAAGTACTCTCTCTCTCTCTCTCTCTCTCTCTCTCTCTCTCTCTCTCTCTCTCTCTCTCTCTCTCTCTCTCTCTCTCTCTCTCTCTCTCTCTCTCTCTCTCTCTCTCTCTCTCTCTCTCTCTCTCTCTCTCTCTCTCTCTCTCTCTCTCTCTCTCTCTCTCTCTCTCTCTCTCTCTCTCTCCCCATAGGATGCGTGTGCAAACGAATGGTCTAGGCTATTTATCTACCCACTTAGGCACACTTCCAAATGCCCAAAGGCAATTTTAGAAAACCCATGAAATGTAAAAAACTAAAACCTCTCCAAGATCATGGGTGATAAGTACAATAAAATAATATTCGGGAACAACAAACCCCTAGGAACCATCACCAAGCATCTCATGGCCATAGATTCTCCACCTTTAACCAAATTTTCAAAGGGATCCCCCCCAACTTGAGAATAAACTAGTAGCAAGCACTAGTACTATCTATATAACCTCCACCATGAACCCCAATTTTCAAAGGGTTTCCCCCCCCCCCTTTGTGAGAATAAACTAGTAGCAAACATTGTTATCTATATAACCTCCATCATGAACCCAAAAGGAAAACAAGCTCCAAGATTCAATCCATTAGACTTTAGAGAACAATTATTAATAAGAAAAATGAATAAGAGGGTTTTAAAAATGGAACTATTTCCATATGGTGCATGCATGAAATGAATGTGCTGGACCCCATGGAGAGGAGGTGTCTTTTAGTAGCAAACAAATATAGACTTGATTCAAGGAGAATAATATGTTTTTCTTATCAGCCATGCATGGGGCCAGAATGGAGAGGAGGTGCATTCTAGCAACAAACAACTCTAGATTGTGTTCAAGGTGATGGGTTCAAGGTGAATAATATCTTTTTCTTCTCAAGCAAGCATTACCATTATGGTCCCCTAAAATAGAATGATTAGAGATACAAATGAAAAGGTGTGTGTGTGTGTGTGTGTGTGCGTGCGTGCATGCGTGTGCGTGCGTGCGTGCGTGCGTGCGTGCGTGCGTGCGTGCGTGCGTGCGTGCGTGCGTGTGTGTGTGTGTGTGTGTGTGTGTGTGTGTGTGTGTGTGTGTGTGTGTGTGTGTGTGTGTGTGACAATGCAAGTAATTCAATATTTGAAGCATGTTGGTCTTGCATGTTTCTTCCAAGGAGTTCCAAGCAATGGTAACCTTGATCTTACTCTTTTATTTCTCTCGTATTTAGAATGGTGGTAAGCATATCTTCCATTGGTTCCAACTTAGGAATTATTCTTAGTTTGTGTGCTCATAAAATGTTATCTTTGGCACACTCTAATTACTAATCATGTGAAACTAAGCTCTATACTTCTCCTTAAGAGGAATCATACACATTTATAGTTCTCATAGCCTTGTGACATTTGGAATTATAGCCATTGAGCTTTTAGGTCTACAATGTGTGTGTGTGTGCATGCAACTTTGTTTGAGTACACATGCAAGTTTGTGTGTGCATGCATGCATGTGCGTGCGTGCATCTATGTGTGTATGCATGCACCTATGTATGCATATGCATACGTATGCCAACATGTGTGCATCTATGGCCTAGATGAATTTTTGAGGTGAGAGAAAAGGCCATGAAAATGAACACAATTACACAGGTATATACATCACTAACAAATAAATAGGCATGATTTTCTCTAAAAGCATCACATGAGTAACTTTTTAAGTGATCATTTATAAAAGAACATTTATTCAATGTGCACTGAAAATTAGCATGATGATGCAATTAGTGACTTCTTTCCATGCATATTAGAGATACTCTAAGCACTTGCTTTGGGTGGGATCAAGTAAGTACCTTGCAATGTAATGGGAGAGGCAGGCTCCTGGATACATCCATAGAGAGATTCAAGCCAAAGAGGGTTATCGGTATCTGTGCTTGCAATTGCAATCAACAATGCCGCAGCACAAACATAAGGTTCATCATGTAGGTGTTGAGCCAACACATTCACACTCTTATTAAAAGGAGAAGCACATTGGGTGCAATTCACGATGCTTGTTTCATCACCACTTTTGCAATCATTGAGTACCCTTTCAAAAGAAAGTAGTGTATGCCCATCAATAGCGGAACTTTGGAGGGCTAATGAGAGTTGTGTGACATTATCAAGGGCACAAGGGGAGCTCCCAACAACAAATTCATTTGTAATGACCTCACAAACGGTGATATTTGGGAGTTGGGTGAGGCATGCTACCTCTTGGTCCTTGGATAAGAAGAGGTTTCCTGTTGAGTTTGTGTACTTCGCTAGGAGCTTGGATAAGCCCGCAAACACTTGAAGGCAACAGAAGGGAACACTAAGGTTGTATAATGTTATGCTTATGTGTCCCATGTCTCCATCAAAGCAATGTGAATCATAATTCAAGAGACTTAGAGGAAGAGGGCACGTTGGTTGAGCTCCTTGGTATATGCCTAAGATATTTAAGTATTATAAGTAGGGTTCTTAAAAGCATCACAATTTCCTTACAACTTAAGTGGCAAAAACATGAACAAAGCATATTCAAAGCATGTAAAGAATCATCTACATTGTTACTTACCATTCTCTTGAAACAACATGGGGATTGTCTTGAGACCTTTTGATGTAGTCATAAAGGAGGCCATTCCAAGCAGCAACAATAGAGTTCCAAGCTTGGAAGCCTGCATCACCATCACCATCACTCGACCACCAATAACTCCACTTTTGTCAAACGTTGCTTCTCATTAAATATAAAACTCCAAAGGTCACAACATCCTCAATGGCATGATATAGAACTTATGGCATGATATAGGTAGCCACAATGAGGGGGCCTTTGTAATCTCTAGAGGGTGTTGGCTTTGGGATCAAGGGGAAGATAGTTGATTTTGTTGACTAGGAAGGAAGGTAGATGCACCTAGACCAATATCCTACACCGGCTGGTCAATCGATATGGTGATAGTGCTGGGTTGGAGACTATTGTTTGATTATAGATATGATTACTATTGTCTTTTCTCAGAACCGCAATGAAGCGAGCTATGGCTATGGCCGATGAGGCGCTGGATAATAACATGAAGAAACTGAAGTGGGCTATCGGGACGAAGAAGACCAGGAGAAGTGAAAGCTATTGCCACAGAGAGAGAGAGAGAGAGAGAGAGAGAGAGAGAGAGCGACCTCGACCCCCTCGCCCCGAGGACGGCCTCAAAGCCCCGTATTTAGAATGTATAAAGCCATAACAAGCTACTACCAGTAGATCGATCTCCTTACCTTGGTTTTATCAATTAACATTTCCCCTCTCCCTAACATAAAGGGCCCAATAGAGTGCCACCCGATACACAATCCCCTATTATAACTTTCTTTTCCAAGTATATGTATATATATATCATATGCATCTCAAAAAATAGTGTTGGTGTATTTTGATATTTTAATCAAATAAGCCTAGTTATAAATGAAGGGTTTACCAAATAGCAACAATGAGGGGCCAATAGAGTGACACTCAAGGATGCATTGTTTTAAGGTTCACAAAACCAATATATTTTACTCACACTAAGTTTATATATATGGAAAAATTTGTACCACAACTTTAAGTGGTTGAAAACTTGCATCATTTTTACAAAATTGTCACCCAATCGGGGTGGGGTGCATTTTGCTTTTGGGAGGGTATCACTTTATTGGCCCGGACAACTTTAAGATTAGACTTTTCTTCATAATGTTAAGTCTCTCCCCTCACATAGTTATGGCATACTCCCCTAACCAGCATGCAAAACATCAAGATGTTGTAAGCTCATTCATTTCAATGAACAGTGGTCCAAGTAAACGATGCGTAGTGATGCTAGGACATATTCATGAACTTTCTTTAATGAGGCTATGGTTGCCTATGAAGTATGCATATGTGCCTCCTAACCATGGTGCATGTGAACATGTCCTAACAATTTACATCTACTATTTATCACAATTAAAACTAAATAATCCTTTGTTGTTAATAATAGGTATCTTCTACAATTCAATTGAGACAAATTACCCATTTAGACTTTTATGATACTATTTGGATGTATCTAAAAAGATAATTAAATATTCTAGGAATGTTATAGGCTATTTACGCCTATAAGAACATTTCCATGTAATGATTTCAGGAAACTTCTCTCTCTCTCTCTCTCTCTCTCTCTCTCTCTCTCTCTCTCTCTCTCTCTCTCTCTCTCTCTCTCTCTCTCTCTCTCTCTCTCTCTCTCTCTCTCTCTCTCTCTCTCTCTCTCTCTCTCTCTCTCTCTCTCTCTCTCTCTCTCTCTCTCTCTCTCTCTACACGCACACACACACATACACATGCATACTTGTGTGTGTGCGCGCACACTTCCATCCACAACTAATTTGGTATCAAAGCCCATGTTGTGAGTTGCAATTTTTAAAATATCTCAAGCTTCATCCCAATATTCTTTAACATTGCTACATCAAAAGAAAAACCATAATGTGATAATAGCTAGCACCCCTAACAACTCATGATTCTTGTTGACCACCTTGGTACACCTTCCCATGACTGGTCTCATCGATTCCATTGTTCTTTGACATTGCAACAAAACAACACCTAGCATGATTTGGACTAAGTGTACAATCCCCGTACAGTCCAATGGGCTTGTTGGCTACATCCATGTTGCTTAATAGCAAACTTGACCTAGAGAGGCACTCTATTTAAATGTAAAAGTAAATTTTCATCTACCAAGCATCAAATTGCTAAACCGTTGGGGCAATAAAATATCATATTTCCGTTGAATGTTTCTTAGCTATAGACTTCCACTAGGAAAAACGAACTGTCGACTCATTTTACTAAGGGAAGGATTTTGGTCTTAGTAGTGTCAGAAAAACCTTTATATTGCTCAAAGCAATACCATTTACATATTGCACATAGCCATAAGAATGATTAGCGACTACCCATTATTGTGATCATCAATCTAACTATTGTTGACAACTTTGGCTGAAACAACAAAGAAGAATGGTGATCATTTGATTCAAAAATTTTGAAGTGATTCAAATAGCTCAAATTTATTTATAAAATAATTTTATATAACATGAATACTAACAATTAGAAACTTTGAAAAAGCATATTGAACGTCTTTATCTATTATTTCAATAGTTCATAGTTTGAAATAGTGCTCCCCATTACAATGAAAGAGAGCTATAATCATCAATCTTTCCAGTAAAGAGAAACTCAGAAATAGTTGCAACATTCAAGGTTGGCTATTTTACCTATGAAGAAATGGTAGTTGTACTCATGGAAGGAGATCCATGGAGCCAAACCAAGATTTTCCTCACAAAAGGTCAAGTTCACCCAATGAAGTGATCTTATTATAAGAAGCTTGACCCATATGTTGGATGATGGAAGAAGACCAAGAAAGGCAGGCTATGCTTATTGTGGAAGAGATGAGTAAAGTAAGAGACTTGACCATACACTATGAGCCAATAATTGAAGAATCCATGCCTCAATCTTGAAGATAAATATTATGAGTCGAATATTTAAGAAATCATGTTGTCAATTTGAAGAGAGAAGAATATCTAAATAAGGGGTTCATACAACTTCTATGGCAAGCATGCTCTATTAGATAATCCGAGTCCTCACTACTCAATGTGCTCAAAGATATTGAAGTTGTATCATTGAATTGGTAGTATTCACCTCTAAGCCATGTTTGGATGAAGCTTGTGATCCATATACAATCTTCTATGTACTTTTGAGCCATGTGAAAGTATATGTTATTCATGTACAAAGAATCAATGAGCCCCAACAGAGATTGTGTTGTGGCTCTATTACCTATATGGCTTGTAATGTACTTTGTATCTTATGTCAAATAGCTTGTAACTATAGTTGAATAATTTGGTAACAACATTAGAAACTATGCTTCATGGTAAGATCTTTCTTATATGTTTACATTTATGTTAAGTTTCATGCCATATCATTCACGTATAGCATGAAGGGGGATTCTAGCAATATTCTCCCAAATATACGTGTAACGCGTGTGTGCCTCCTAAGTAGAATGTGGGTGAATAAATCTTACTAAAATTTGCATGTATAGTATGCTAGTGAGACGTAGATATTGTCTACTTTCTAAAACTAATTAGAGGTGAATTCTAGATGTAAACCATGTAGCTTTTTACCAAAATGTTTGGATGTATCTTGAAAGATGGCTACTGAAGCCTACAAAAATATATCAATGTATTGATCGTTTGCAGAAGTCAATTAAAGGAAAAAGAAAACATTAATGGCAATCCACTTTCTAAAAGCATGTATGTAACAAAATACTATTGCATAAGATTGGTCTACTTACCCTAGTCCACATAAGTTAATCCTTGCGTGGCATACATTGAAGGCCCTCTTGGCAGAGGAGAGGTAACCCTGCTACTTGCAATCAAGATGACCCACCTCTTCAAAATCAAAGTTATTTGTCATCTCACCACAATCAAGATGACCCACCTCTTCAAGAACAAAGTTGTTTGTCATCTCACTAGAATGTTTCTTTCCATGCACAAATAGGCATAGATACTTGGCCATCACATGTAAACCTTATGTCCATTCAAAGTGGTGGCACCCTAATAGATGAAAGAAAAAATACCAAAAGACAATCAAAACTCATGTGCAAAGGGTTCTATAAAAGTACTTATACAACATGAACTAAGTTCAATACATGTGTGTTAGTGGTAGTTGAAAAATATCAAGCCCGAGACAGATATGATGTCCAATATTTATCATCTCAAACTTTGTGCTCAATAACTATCTATCACTTATGGTCAATGTGCTCACCATGACTCCTAATAATTATTGAATTGAAATAAATAATGAATGTGACTAATAGATTTACTCCACTTCAACATAGGTTGAGGTCCTAATCGACCTTCAAAATCCATGCTAAAGAGAGAAGTGGTTGATCAATTGATACCAAGGCTAGATTGCCTCCTTTAAGCCTCAAAGTTCAAGGGATGTGATCATTTGATCTTGAAAATTTGAAACTTGTTGGCTTCTCCACATAATCCATCATGATTGATTAATGGCAAGCCAATAATGATCATACAAGTGCTCTATGTGGGTAACATCTTGGCAAGGAGAAATCAAGAAAACTAGTTGTACATGTGTATGACCTCTTCATAAGGAGAAATGATAAACAAGACTAGCTAGCATAAAAAGGCCTTGGGTGCTCTACATGATATGCTTGAAAGATATTAGACACTTATTGCATGTAGAAAGTAATGCATGTGGGTTATGGCAAAACTTTGTCATAAATGGGTATGAAAAAGAAAATTGGCATTTTAGAATGCAAGTGCATGCAAATCCTAATGGATTTAAGTATGTGAAGTTTGCTACAAAGACATGCATAGAGATTTAAAGACATGTTCTACTACGAGGCTCAAGAAAGAAAAAGTCAGTACAATTTTAGTAGCTTAAGTAGTACTCAGAGTGGGTGAGATCAGTTAACCTATATAGTCATAAAGAAAGCCGCACTTGAAAGTTCAAGAATGCTTAGATAGGAAGGACAATGTGGTGGGTGGCTAATTCCCTCTCCCATATGTGGGCATGCAAAGTCTCAGTGATATCAGGAACTTCATAGTGATTGGATAGAGGAACTTCAAGAGGCTTAATTGCTTGATGCTAAATTAAGCCCTATCTTTTAGAATTTACATCAAGGCACTATGGATGAGCACTCCCCATATCAGCTCAAAAATGGTCTCATCTAGGTACATGGTCTGATTCTAATTCCCCACACCTCCTCTTTCATATATAGTGGATCCTAGAAGAGATGCATTCTTCACCAATTGCTAGTCACCTAGGGGTATCTAAAATCTTTGATTGCATCTCAAAGAGCTTTTATTAGAGAGGCCTATGAAAAGATGTTAAGGACTTTGTGTCTCGATGTGTGCCTTGTCAATAGAATAAGGACATCAACCTTAAGTTGGGTGGATTATTGTAGCCATTGCCCATGCTCAAAGGCAACTGGACCTACATTATGATGGATTTTATAACCAATCTACCTACAACCAAGAAGGGTTGGAAACAACATTTATGTGATAGTTGGCACACTCACTAAAGCAGCCCATTTTATCCCCACACTAAGCCACAATTTACAACATCTCAAGTGGCGGGTTAGTTTATGGAGCATGTATTCAAGTTCCATGGATTACCACATGTCATAGTGCTTGACTAGAACACCAAATTCATGAGCCATTTTTTATAGACATTTTTTAGCTCTATGGAGATGAAATTAGCTCTATCTACAACCTATCACCCCCAAAATGATGGTCAAATAGAGTGGGTCAACAAGTGGCTTGAAACCTACTTTGAGATATTTTTGTCACAATATCCAACATGTATGGCTTTCATGGCTGCACTTTGCTAACTTTGCTTACAATAACTCCACTCATTCCAGCATTGGAGTGTACTCTTTAAGGCTTTATATGGCTATCAGGTGCGTCTCCCTACAGTCATCTTTAGTGAAAAGCGTAACCCACATGGAAAGAGAAATTGAACCGCTTGTAGGCCTTTCTTCAGCACTGCAAAGTGAACCTTAAGAAGGCCCATGACCAGATGAAGCTCTATGTTGATGAAAGGAGGCACTATCTTGAGTTTCATGAAGGTGATTTGGTACTTCTCAAGGTCCCCAAGTCTGGATATGCCACACTCAAGGATGGATCATGCAATAAGTTGAAACAGGCTTGCAATCAGCTAGACCATACTTCTTCAACATATCCAAGACATACTATCTCTATGACTGTACACCCTCGAGTCCTAATTATTTCTATGCTAAGAAAATAGCATAGCTCTCCCAAATCCTTTATCTCAAAGTCAATCTTGAGGAGACCCTTCACGTGGTCAATCTTTATCTCACTATCATCCACATTGATCAAAACATCCATATACATAGTAATAACTACAACACCTACATCACTCTCACATACATAGAGTGAGTGATCATAGCTTGTGCTCTGTGAAATTTAATGCTAACAATGTATTTTTCAATTCTATCATGACATGCCTTGGGTGCTTGCTTCAGCCGATATAAGTCTTTATAAAGCCTGCATACATAATCTGGATTATTGTTATCCACATAACTAGGTGGTTGCTCTACATAAACTTCCTCTTGTAACTCCCCGTATAAGAAGGCATTCTTAGCATCCATTTGATGCATGATTTAACCTTTGATGTAGCCATGACTATCAAAACCCTTATAGTGGCCATTTTAGCCACTAGAGAAAAAGTCTCCTCGTAATGAATACCATGAGTCTATCCATACCCTTTAGCAACTACTCATGCCTTATAGCGCTCAATAGATCTTGACCTTGTAAATATATTTGTAGACAATAGTTCTCTTGCCTTTAGGTAAAGGCACCAACTCCCATGTGTCATTATTCTTAAGTGCATCCACTTCTTCATCCATAGCACAATCCCAATACTCATTACCCAATGCATCCTCAAAACAAGTGGATTCCACATCCTCCACAACCTTAGCCATACATGCATAGTGATAAGCTACATAGCTATCATATATTAATCAATACATTGGCTTTCTTACTCTACTTGTTGACCTGTGTGGACCTGGATCAATGGAGCCCCAAGAGAAACACCAAGGAAAATGGGATTCTACTACAAGAAAATCTATCTTGTAACATCAACAAGCTTTTATTTCATTCTTTTGATGACCAAAACAAAGAAGACAGCAATTCTTCACGCAACATCATAGTAAGTATCTCCCACGGATTTGATAGAATCAACCATAATATTCAACATCTTCATAGAATACATCAATAGAAAAAGGAATATAAAATAATACACCATTTTTGAATGGAAATCAATCACATAGTATTCATCTTCAATGGCTTCATAGTTTTCTCTCTCGATCTCCCATAAATAGATACACTGTTTTGATTCTCTCTCTCTCTCTCTCTCTCTCTCTCTCTCTCTCTCTCTCTCTCTCTCTCTCTCTCTCTCTCTCTCTCTCTCTCTCTCTCTCTCTCTCTCTCTCTCTCTCTCTCTCTCTCTCTAATACATCATCTCCTCACTACAATACTCAATAAAGACTCTCAATAATCCTTCTTAGGTCGTGGATGCACCTCCCAAGAGGTACGTCTGTGTCTCCTATTATGGCTTTATTACCATTCAAGAAGTAGGGTATTAACTTTGTAGGTCCAGTTACTTTGTTATCCTCTACACAAAAGAGATCAAATGCCCTGTAAGATATATGAAGGACATCAACTGTACTTCATGCAAAATCAGCTCATCAACAAATCTGTCAAACACAGACTTCAGCAAATTTGCAGACCACAATTTTTGCCACCCATCCTCTAGAGGTTCTAAATCCACATTGCTCAAAGAGATATACAAGGCAAAACGCTACTGATTATACTTGATCCAGAAAGATGATGGGGGTGACACCAGCTCAGCATAACTAGTAAAATCATCCTGCACACAATTCATTCGTTGTTAAAGGCATTCAACCTTAGCAGAAAAACCATTGCACAACTTCGCCTTCTACTGTAACTAGCCAAGCTCCTCGTTGGAAGATACTACAGAAGAAACCACAAGAGGTGGAGGAACAGAAAGAGTAACAATATTCTGACTAAGATCTATAATCATCTTCTTCTGTGACTCAACAGTTTTCTAAGAAGATTGTAGCTGACCCTCACAAGTACCCAACCTATTGGCTAAGTCGATCATCTCCTCAAGGGCAGAATTCTTCTCTTTAGTCAAAGACGCATTCTTTGCTTCTAGGGTAACTACTTGAGCTTTTAATTTCTGAATGGTGGCCTTCTAGGAATCCATCAGGGTAGTAGTTTCAGTCATTTGTTTGTGAATATCCGTGAGGGCGGCTTTCTCAGATGCTAGATCCTACAAAGCCTTGCTCAATTGACTAGTCAGGGAATCCACTTTGTCCTACAAGAAAGTATACACCCTTGTGTAAATGGACTAAAGACAAGTCGTTAGTGAAGTCTCCAATGTAGCCTCGACAGTAGAAACTAACTGAGAAAGCAAAGGTCCAGCTAACATTGTTTGTAAGGAAGCAGGGATTTGTTTATCCAACTGCCCATCCCTTTGTGCTGCAAATAGATTAGGACATGACAAGAATGAAGAAAGAGAACTGGTAGAAATATGAGGAAGAGAACTAGTAGAAATACAAGGAATGGTAGAAATAGATTAGGACATGACAAGAATGAAGGAAGAGAACTGGTAGAAATACGAGGAATGGAGTCCTATTGGTGTGCAGATCGGATATTGTACACTCGCGTAGTGAATGTCGGAAGGTCCCCAAGAACAATAGAACTCTACTTTTTGCACAAAATTCAATGTAAAAAGCATGAACGACATGAACAAGAGACCAATTGGGTGCAATCACCCCCCATGCCTTGTGTGAGCGCTCCACAAAGCATGTATTTTATGTATTATTCATCTTCAAGCTCAAATAATAGCCCAAATTACAAAATAGCAAGCTTTTAGCTTTTGAGTTTGCTTTAGCACAAAATAGAAATAAAGCTAACGGGCGGTGCCCAAAGAGTCTGGCATACCCAATACAATGTCCAAGTAAAAATAACATAATCGTGCGCCCATGCGCATACAAAATAATAATAAATATCCAACATCTCAATAAATAGGCGCGACAAAATATAGGCGCCATACCTAAGGTATGCGCCCATCAAAATATAGTCAATAAATCGAATACTCACTATCCTCCAATGCTTTCCTCCGCCACTACTGCTATCTCTACACATCAACTGAAGCATTCACAATCGATAGTAAAATAATACAATTAAACCGAAAAAAGTGAATACCTAGCAGTCTTCAGCTACATAAATAAATCAACTGGTTAGAAATCAATCCTAACCTTAATTTATTACGAGTGCGCACTCTAAACTCATAAACGTTTATTAGTTTAATATGCATTTTGCGGAATCACCCACTATGGAATCACCCATGTACACACTAAATTAATGAAACGCCCGAAAAGGACAGGCGTCCCCATCAACTTCTCGCACAAAGAATCCACTTTGTGTATGAGCCCCGGTCATCAAAGTTTACGAAATCCACCGTAAAACCTCACGGAATCCACCGTGGCACGGAATCCACCGTGAAATATGCCTCCTGGCATCATACCCCCGGGGTGGGATAGCAATTGACCTCAATTGCTATTAGCTCAATGTGGAGCTAACAGAGTGGGGAAAGCATTTAAGTCTCTAGCGTGCATCCATTGTGCTTCTTCTACAGGATGGTTCTTAAATTTGACTAAATATCTAGAATATCTTCGGCCAGTTCTAGTGGTCATAAAGTCGGTATCTATGATAGCTTCTGGTTCAAGTATTTCAGTCTCTTTCTCTAACAAAGGTGGGTTTTCATAAACAGGGTGTACAGGTAATTGGCCTTTAAATGGTCTTAATAAACTAATATGAAATGTGTTGTGAATTTTCCAGTGAGGTGGTAATTCTAACTTGAATGCATTGTCATTAATTTTATGAATGATCCTAAATGGTCCATAGAATCTAGGGGCTAATTTGACAACTGGATGTCTATCTACACTTTGTAGTCTACGTTTTTCTATTATCAATCAAACATAATCATCAACTTTGAAATTCATTGCTTGTCTTTTCTTATTGGCTTGTTTGATATATGATTGCTGGGCTTTGGCAATCATGTCTTTAACCTCATCAAAAATAGTATTATGCATACTAGCAATATCATCAGCACTCTGAATTCTATTTGACAAAGATGCAACAGGTGTAGACAATCTATAACCATAAATGACTTCAAACGGTGCTTTCTTTGTAGATGTGTGTGGTGTATTGCTATATGCAAACTGTAATAAATGCAAATGTGTATCCCATGTCTGAGGTTTAAAAATAGTATAAGCATGTAAAAGATCTAGTATAGTACTATTAGTGGCTTCTGTTTGTCCATTAGTTTCAGGATGAAATGCAGATGAGAAATCAATTTTTGTGCCTAGGTTAGCAAACAAAGTAATCCAAAAGTTGTTACAAAATCTAGAATCACGATCAGAAATAATAACTTTTGGCAATCCATGGTTAGTAAAAACAGTTTTAAAAAACAATTGTGCTGCCTGTGATGTTGTTAAAGTTTTCTTACATGGAATGAAATATGCTTGTTTACTGAACCTATCTACTACTGTCCAAATCATATCATAGTTAGATTTAGTATTAGGTAAACCAGTAATAAAATCCATAGAAATTTGTTCCCATGGTCTAGATGGAATAGATAAAGGCATAAGTAATCCATACTGTTTACCATGATGTCTCTTAACTCTTTTACAAATCAAACATTCAGAAACAAAGTTAGATACATCAGTGTCCATATGCGGCCAATAAAAATCTTCAGTTAATGTACGTAAAGTAGATATGATACCTCTATGACCTTGATATGGAGGACAATGAATCTCATTCAAAACAAAAGATCTGAATGGAACTGTAATACATAATCTCTTTTCATAAAACATAAATCCATCATTATAAGATAGTGAATCAATAGGAATCAAGTTATTTTGAACTAATTTATTCCAATCAGCATGAAAAGTAATATCCTGATGATAAGTATCTTTCATAGCAATCAAAGAATCAAAAGATATAACAGAAATATTATGAATGGCAGGTCTTCTACTTAATGCATCGGCCACTACATTTTCTTTTCCAAGTTGATATTGAATGATAGGATGAAAACTTTGAATAAAGGATGCCCATTTGATATGTCGATCAGATATTTGAGGTTGGCTAAGTAAATGTCTAATACTTTGCTGATCAGTCTTAATCATAAATTCTGAACCCATTAAGTAGTGTTTCCACTGTCTTAATGCTTGTACAACAGCTAATATTTCTTTGTCATATGTGGAATATTTCAGTTCAAAGGGTTTCAGCTTACAACTAGAATAGGCTATAGGATGATTATCCTGCATAAGTACGGCTCCTATTCCTGATCCACTAGCATCAATCACTACTAAAAAGAATGGTCTATTAAAATCAGGCAACTGTAAGATAGGGGCATGGGTTAATGCATGATTTAATAAGTCAAAGGATTTCTGTTGATTTTCGGACCAATGATAAACAATACCTTTCTTGAGAAGTTTAGTCAGTGGTAAAGCAAGTAATGAAAAATTATGTACAAACTTCCTATAGAAACTAGCAAGACCAAGGAATGATTGTAACTCATGCACATTTTTAGGTACATGCCAATTCAATATTGCATCTATTTTCTTAGGGTCAACTTGAATTCCATCAGATGATACAATATGACCTAAATACTCAATTTCTGTTTTAAAGAATTCACTCTTTTTCAGATTTGCATACAGTTGATTATCTTTTAATAACTGGAAAACCAATGACAAATGCTCATAATGTTCTTTCTCATTTTGACTAAACACCAAAATATCATCAAAGAAGACAATAACACAATACTAATATTTCAAAAATATACGGTTCATCATTCTACTAAATGTAACAGGTGCATTAGTCAATCCGAAAGGCATCACTAAAAATTCATAATGACCAAACTGTGTCCTAAATGTAGTCTTGAATATGTCAGACTTATCTAATCTCACCTGATGATAACCAGACTTAAGGTCTATTTTACGAAATATGGCAGAACCTTGCAATTTATCCATAAGGTCATCGACTCTAGGAATTGGATACCTATTCTTTACAGTGATCTTATTTAAAGCACGATAGTCAATGCACATACGATAAGTATTATTCTTTTTCTTGACTAATAGAACAGGTGCACCAAATGGAGAACTAATAGGTCTAATCAATCCTCTATTTAGTAATTCCTCAACTTGACTTTGAATTTCTTTTTGCTCTATCTGGTTATGGCTATATGGTGCTTTGCAAGGTGGTTGGGTACCAGGAATCAAATCTATTTTATAGTCTTCTGGACGTGAAGAAGGTAAACCAGGTGGTAGATCTTCGGCAAAACAATCTTTAAAATGTGCAAGAAATTCTTTATGCTTAGAGTGCACATGATTTTCTTTGACTTGCAGTTCATTCACCCAAATGAGATAGGATTTACTACTTTTGCGTAATGCATGTTTAGCTTGAGTATGTGAAAGCAGTGGAAAAGCATTAGATGAATACAATGTAATATGTTTTCCTTGAAATTTAATATTAATTGAATGTGTGGAATAATCTATATCTGGGTTATGCTGATGACGCCAAGGCATACCTAAAATAATGTCACTGGATTGGAGTGGTACAACTAGAAAATTTCTTCTTTCAGTGTATTCACCAATTTGAATCTCTAAGTCATGCACTTCCTGTGTACCATTATACCTAGTGCCTAAGAATGCTGCTTTAATGCGATAATGCATAGGTACAATCTGTAATTTCAATTCTTTTACTAGCTTTGCAAAAATAAAATCATGAATACTACCATCATCATGCAAAATAATATTTTCCTTTCCATGCACTAAACATTTCATAGTCAATAAAGAATGTAGAGTTGGCATACCTGGTAAAGTATCCGAAGGAGTAGTAATGTCGTCCTCATCTTCTGTGAAATCAGGCATATCTTCATGTTCTTCATCTTCCATTGCTCCAAGATAGTTGATATGGACAGGTAGCTTCTTCGAATGGCAATTTGCTGCTAAATGTCCAAGCTGGTGGCATTTATAGCATACTATAGGTTTGGCTTTGGTTACATTGTTTGCAATGGCAGGAAGTCTAGGTACATTAGGATTTGGCTGTGGAATAGGCTTGGGGTTTTAATTAACATTGGATGGTAAAGCAGGTGGTTTTGCCCAATTTTTACGGAAAGATGATGAAGTGAAATGACCTTGATTAAATCTTCTAAAATTTGAGTTGAATTGCTTAGATCCATAGTTACCATTGGCTTGGAATTGCTGTGGACGTCTGTCTCTACCTCGCAGCTTGTCTTCAGTGTCGTGAGCTAGTGAAATTGCGTCTTCAAGAGTTGCAAGCTTGAACATATTAACTTCAGCGTAGTAATGCCCAAGGAGTCCAGACAATTCATTATTACAACTTATGTGATCTATGGCGCAAAGCGCATGCATGCATGACAGTGGGGGTTCATTTTAATTACAAATAAATTGTGTTTGTATGCACGTGTGCGCGTGCACTGTGGATTTATTTTAGAAAATTATGTGGGTTATTGTGCCATGTGCTCGTGCAATGGCAGGGTTCCTTTTACAATTAACGATCGGGTTCCTTTTAAATTAAAAATTAATGAAGTGCATTCTGTTTATTTGGTGGGTGCAACGGTCGGTTGATTTTATTACAATTACACGTGTGTTACGGTGCAACGTGAGAGAGGGAAAAAGATAAGAAACCTGGCAATGGGTGGGGCTGTCTGCAAAGTCTGATACCACATCCTTTTTATAAAAAAAAGGCACAATCCACAAATATTCCACACAACATACAAAAGATTGACTAAAACTAGTCGTCCTGTCGTACAGAAAAACGAAAAAGAAAACTAACACATTGACCAAAAATAATAAAACAAATGATACATATGACCAAAACAAAAAGATGGATATGTTGGGATGTTGAATTGATTGGGATTTATGGTTATGATTTTTTTTGGTTTTTTTTGTTCTGTTTTTTTAATAATATATTTTGGTGTTTTTTTAAAAAGGATGTGAACATGAAATTTCAGCAACCAATCATGAGCATCAAGTGTCAAAAAGGTAATCAGATTTAATTCACATTTTTCAGCTCATTATTGAGATTGAAAATGAATTTTGCATAAATTTGGACAAAAAATTAGGGTTTTGTCTTCAAATAATACTTCAACCAATTAGGAAAGCAATTTCGATTGAGCAATGATTGATAAAGGGGATAAGGAAGTTTGTAGAAATTTTTGAAATTTTTTTAAAATTATATCGATATTTTTATCAAAATTTAATGAATTTTGATCAGTTTTTTAATATTTTTGAAAAAAAAAATCGAATTTTTTGCAAATTTTTTCTAAGATTTCCAATTTGAAAAATATTTTTTTTTGTAGGAATATTTGAGATTTTTCATGAATTTTTTTGTAAATTTTTTAAATTTTAATGAATATTTGAATTTTGTATGTGTTTTTAGAGATTTCGGGATTTGAAGTACCCGTTGACTGCTTATGAACGGCTGCGAATGACTGTGACTGCGTTCGAATGGCTACAAGACCCTACCGCACGAACAAGTTGGCCGCACATCCTCGCGTATGAACGCACGCGAACAACCCTCGACACCAAAACGTCGACCACAACGCGCGAAGGGAGGCGAAAAAGGGGTGAGGGGTAAAGGGCGAAGGTAGGGGGTGGGACAGGGGGCTTAGGTGGGGGGTGAGGTAAATTGAGAGAAGGGGAGGGGGTCAAATTAGGGGGGGAATTGGGAGGTGGGCAGGGTGGCAATGGGGGGGGGGAGGAAGAAGTAAGCGGGTGGTAGAGGAGGAGGAGAAGGCGGCGTGGGCCGCAGAGGCGGCGAGCGAGATGAGGCGGGGGCGGGCGCAGCGACGCACGGGGCACAGGCGGGCGGACAGCAGGGAGAGGAAGGGGAGGAAGAAGAAGAAGAGAAGGAAAAGGAGGGGAGGGAGGGGGAAGGAAAAGGGAAGGAGGAGAAGAAGGGAAGAAAAGGGAGGGAGGGAGAAGAACAGGGGAGGAGGAGGAGGGAAGAGAGGGAGGGAGGGAGAAGGAGAGAAGGGAGGGAGGGAGGGAGAAGAGCACGGGAGGAGGAGGAGGAAGAAGAAGACGGGGAGAGAGAAAGACAGGGAGAGAGACAAAGAAGAAGAGAGGAGAGAAGGGGAGGAAGGGAAACCGTCGGGGGGGGGGGGTTCTTTTTTTCCTTTTTTTTGGTTTGTTTTTTGTTTTGTTTTTGTTTTTTTCTTTAATTTTCTTTTTTATTTGCTTTTTTAAAAAAAATATGTGTGGGTTGTTGTGTTGTAGTGGTATTTTTTATTTTGGTTTTTTGTGTGTGTGTTTTTTATTTTTTAATTTTTGTTTTTGTTTTTTTGTAAGGTTTGGTTTTGATAATGATTTTGTTGGTGTTTTATTTATTTATTTATTTATGGTTTTGGTTTGGTTGTTTGTTTTTTTGTTGTTTTTTTTAAAATGTGTTTGTTAAAATAAAGAAAAAGAAAGAATGGGGAGCCGGTCTTGTCTCGCGCACATGCACGGGGCGGGGTTAAAAAATTTTGCAGGGATGGGAAACAACAGGGGCTAGGATGTTGGGACAAAAGGAAGAGAACGAGGTATGTCGAGGCACGTAAATTCAAAAACGCACGCATTCACACACAAGGCAAGGCACACCGGTACATGGTAAAACAAAGAAAAATTAATAACTCGCAAACCGTTCGTCGGAACGCAATGTGAACAAAAGGAAAACTAGGCTAGAAGGTAAGGGGGAGACTGCGAAAAAGTACAATAGGGTGGTCAAGATCAAATCAGGGCGTTCCCTAGGAAAAACACGAAAAAAGATGTCAAAAATACATACAAGGATTAATATTGGAAAATCAGCACGCCAGAACGCGGGAAAGAAAGAAGGAAAATTGTGCCAAATAATGTGCCCAATAAATCTATCACGTCAAAACACAGTTTCAACCGAGAGAGGATGCATTCACATGGAAAAAACACAAAAAATGAACCCAAAAATGGGCTCAAAGATTAATACAGCAAGAATTAAGCACCAAATGAAGGGCAGTAAAAAGAGAAAATGTCTGGGGAAGGGGATGCACAGGACTATCACGTCAAAACTCACTTATGGTAATGTTAGAAGGGGTTCACATGCAAAAAACACAAAAAATAGAACTGGAAATATATTACAATTTTAATAACAAAAAATAAGTGATCAAAATAGGGTGGAGAAAAGAGAAAAAATGCAGGGAAAGATTGGCAGGACACAGCAGTCAAATGAAATTAGAATTTCAGAGAAAATAGGGCATGTTCACATGAAAATGTTAAAAATATTCACGAAAATGGCTCGAAAACGTGCAAAAATTAATAGCAGATGAACCGTGCATCGGAAGGATAGGGAGAAAAAATGAAAAATGTCAAGAGGAAGATGGAGGACATGACTATCACGTCAAATTGTTGTTCGAAAGCAATAAAGATGCATTCACATGGAAAACTATCCAATTTAAGGGAAATGCTTCAAAAATTAATAACTCAAGAACCGTCGGTTGGAACAGGGGTTAGCAAAAAGGAAAAATGTTCAGTCAAAGGGACGAACATGGCTGTAAGGGGGATGTGGGTCTAGTGTCGAAACTTCTCCAGTGCAAACACCATTGCCAAGCACTCAAGCTCTGTCACTGTGTAGTTCCACTCCCTACTATCAGTGACCTTTCAACTTGCATAATATATTGGTTGATCTAATGTAGAGGAGCCCTTTTGACATAGGACAACACCTAGCCCTTCTGCTAATGCATCTGTATGCACATGAAAATCCTTCGTCTAGTCAGGAGGCTGCAAGATAGGCGCTTGGATAAGGCACTCTTTTAGGGTATTAAAGGCTCCTTCGCAGTCATCAGTTCAAAGGAAATCCACATCTTTCCTTAGGAGCTTGTGCAGAGGGGCTGCCTTGGTTGCAAAATGTGCAATAAATCTTCTGTAGTAGCCCACATGGCCAAGAAATCCTCTCAATCGCTTGAGGTTTGTTGGTGCTACCAAGGCGGCAATCTTCTGAATCTTCATCGGGTCTATTGTAATCCCTTGTACAGAGACAATATGGCCCAGAAGAACTCTTCATGAAACGCCAAAGACACATTTGTCAAGGTTGAGAGAAATCCCATACTCTCGGTATCTGTCAAAACATTGCTCTAAGTGTCCCTAATGCTCTCGTGTTAAGCTATAGACACAAAAGTCATCAAGATACACCTCAATGAAATCATGCAGATGATTTTGGAAGGCAGCCATCATTACTTGTTAGAAGATGGCATGAGCATTATAGAGCCCAAACAGAATCAGTCTGTAGGCATAGGTGCCCCATTCTGTGGTGAAGGTTGTTTTGGATTGGTCCTCTTCTGCGATTTGGACTTGGTTATATCCGCTGAATCCATCCAAGAGGGAATACAGCTCATGGCCTGCCACTGTGTCCAACAGTTGGTCTGTAAAAGGGATAGGGAAATGATCCTTCTTCGTCTTCGAGTTCAGCTTTCGAAAATCCACACATATTCGAAGTTTCCCATTCTTCTTAGGTACTGCTACAATGGCCGAAACCCATTCACTGTTAGCCACGAGATAAATGAACTCGGCTTCAAGAAGTTTCAATAATTCAGCCTTCGCCATACCAGAATAATTAGGATTCATATGCATTTGTCTTTGCCTTACAGGTTTGGCATCAGGCTCTAGGTCAATGTGATGTTGGCATACTGTGGGATCAATCCCCTTTAGGTCTTTGTACGACCAAGCAAACACGTCTAAGTTCGCCTTTAATAGATCTCGCAGGACCACTAGTTCTTCTTCTGGAAGATTGAGACCCACTTTCAGGTGACGTTCAGTACTGTTAGTATCCAGGAACGTCACTTACCTTTCACTTTCCACTTTGCAGATAAATGTCCCACAGATTGCTTCTGGATAGAGGTCTGACTCTTTCAAGGAAGTGGTGTCCTCGTCTGATGTTCCACTAGAACCACTGTCCTCCTTTTGAACATATGACTCATCTGTCTGTTGAGATTGCTGGAAGGGTATCAGGGCTTTGTTTGCTTCTATGTGAGTGGTGATTTCTTCTGGACTTAGGGATTTATATTCAGAGGATGTGTCTAGGAATGTCATATAGCATGGACCTTCTAGAAGCTATGGCTTTAATGGCTCTGGCTTCTGTTGACAAGGGGCATCATCATCATCTTTTCTCCAGAATGAATGGTCAGGGTGACAGGAGCCACTGGTGAACATAATTTTTAATTGCTTATGCAGATTCTACATACTTTGTGGTCCATTGGTCAACCCAAATGGAACCATGGTCATTCCATCCAACATCTCGAGATCTTTGGTCTCTGAGGTCTTTGTAGGGCCATCAACAAGATCATCCGCTATCAGAGGATCTTCTTCAACTACACTTCCATAACCTGCTTCTTTTTCTTCCTCATCATTTTCATCCTCTTTCTCTAGAGACTCTGTCTCTGCTTCTGTAGAGACTCTGTAGAAGAAGAACAGATCCTCCACCTGTGTCTATTTCTGCTTTTGCCTCTGTCTCTGGCTCTATCTCTGCGACTGTCTCTCCTTCTAACTCTACAACTACCATGTAACAGGGAGAACAATATATCCATGCTTCTGTCTCACTGTCAGAACTGATTTCAGAAGTCAATTCTAGTTGAGGCAGGAGGTATTCTCCCATAGACAAAGACTTGGCTTCCTTTGGTAGTTGGCTTACGATGCCTACTATTAGGGACTGTGCCTCTGTTTTCTTGGGAAAGATTTTTTTAACAGCCTCTTTGTCTCCTAATGTACCATCTGTTACTTCGTTTGAGGAGTCAATTATGACTTTGATGGATGTGGATCCATTGCCTTTTTGCGATCCATACAATTTCAACACCACTTTGTTGGGTCCTCTGCCTAGGGTTAGGGTTCCTTTGAACCAGTCCGTCTTGGCTCTCGCTTCAAAAAGCCAAGGTCTTCCCAACAGCAGAGGCTATGAGGTCCCATAAGAATTTGGTTTAACCACCAGATAGGTCAGCCAGTAATCTTTTCCTGCAAGGGTTGTTTTTACGTATGGTTTCTTTCTTCCTTTAGGTCTGTTATGATGTCCTCTACCAGATTACCATGGTGTTCTAGCTGGGTTTGAGCCTCGTATTGGTTCGCGCTAAATGTTGGACAACCTCAAGGAAGTCCCCTAGGTTAAGCTCCTCGTTGCTTTTACGGCCTGAGCTATCTCCTTCCATGTCTAGGGCTTCCTGTTCTACCAAGTTGTCGATCAAGTTGATAAGGCTAGGTAAATCCACTTCCTCGATATTGCTTTGCCCTAGTTGCATTTGGATTTTAGGCTACGTCTTTGGCTTGCTCCTACTCTTGGGGATTTGATCTCACTCCTATGTCCTTGGGTTTTCTCTTATTGGTGGATTCCTTCAAGATCTTATGTATGGTGAATTCCTTATTAATCACAATCAAACCTTAACTTACCCTCACTTTGTGCATGTGTGTGTGCATGTGCTTTTTTTTTCCTGTACATTGTGTGAAATCGGGCTTTTAGCTTTTCTCCCTCGTTCTTTAAGGGCTGGAATTCAAAGTGAATGAGAAGACAAGTGCCTAAACGACTCTCTTGCTCTTGTCGTGGGTTTAGCTTGATAGGCTTGTATGCCCAATTTTTGGATGTCTGTGGTGATTTATAGGGTTCTTTGCTGCTCTCTCTACCCTGTCATGATTCGACAGTGCTCTAAGACTCCACTCGATACTGCTATCGGGTAGAATCGCTAGATGGTCGGCTAGTTTCATCTCTATGCTCGAGTCTGGTTGATCCCCTTGTTCTTCGTGCCAGAAGGGCTTCTCTAGTGTCCGTATGGTCTTCAAATGTCAGGACAGCTGGTGCCTAGATAGCCTGGTCCAATGTTCAAAAATTTTGAAAAATTGGACTCGGCCCAACAAGTTGGAGTCGCAAGGCCTGAATGGTCGATGGCCAAATGAGAAAAGGCCGCATGCAATCAGTCCGAGTGTCAATGGTCCGAGTGTAGCTGTCCAAAGGCCGAATCAAATGAGCCAAGTGGTTCATCCGAATGGGTTTGGGTTGAACGGCCAAGGGTTGAGTTAGGTGGGCCGAGTGCAAAATTGGTCCGAATGGTGAACTCGACTGAGCCGAATGTCAACTTGTCCGAGTGGGGTTGGGCGACCGAGTCAGAAAGGCCGAGGACCGAATATCAGGTTGGTTTGAATGGTCAACTTGAACAGGCCGAGCGATGTGTGTCCGAGTCAGGTGGTCTAAGCGATCGAGGGCTGATTAAAGGGTGGGCCAAGGGCCTAGGCCAAGGGCCGATTATGGGACTCGGCCCAAAATCATTGTCACTCAAACGAGCCGAACGCAAGGACCAAGGACCGATTCTAGGACTCTGCCCAAAATCATTGTCACTCAAACGAGCCGAACGCAACACGGTTTTTGTCGAACCAACACAAAATTCACCGTGTCAAATAATCGAAGCCTTCACATTGCTTGAACACCTCCAAATCCTAACTACACATGGCGGAGAAGGTGTGGGAATACCTGTAGTGGCCAATGAACTTGTCGGCGATGAGATTGAATCGAGTCCCCACGATGAAGCTCTCTCTCACTCTCTCTCAGGTAATCAGGGTTCCAAACGAGCTTCCCCTTGGTCTCCCAGTTGTTAAACCCCTTCCCCTACTAAGCTCTTGCCACTCCTGCCCCCTTGCTTGTCGGTCTCAACCCCCTTTAGCTCTTCTTCCTCCTATTTTCCACAGATTTGTGCCATGTTTGGCATGTTTTACATCAACAAATCCTACCCTTTTCCAACCGATTTCCTAACCTTAACCTACTCTAAGTGCAAAAAGAATTGAAAGCAAGGTACTGAACTAATTTCACCTACTAAACTAACCATCAAAGATAAAAAATACTTACTTGTAGCAAGGATTAAAGACCCAAAACCTCCTATCTACCTCAAGCGTTGATTCGGGGAAAACCTTACTTCAATACATTCGAAGCACGCAAGCGCTCAAGGCTTGAATCCGTTGGTCCCGACAATGGAGCTAAAATGTTGTGGGGAGCGCAAGCTCTACCGCCAAGACCCATGGACTGCTTATTGTTCAAATGTTTCAAGCGAGCACTAATGGCTACCTCTCACATAGCTGGCGCGTTATCCCTCTCTATGAGTGTAGTGAGCTTACCTTGATGCCTGATTGAGTTGCTTCCTCTCTCAAGTACTCCAATAGCTCCACGATTCTTGATGCAAGCTCAAGCATCCTCAAGCCTCCACCTCCAAGCTCCATTCTATATAGCCATATGCGAAACAAGAGAAGAGAAGAGAAGAGAGAGGATGGTGGAGAGCTTCACCTCCTTGATCCCTCACCCTCACACTCTCACACTCCCTCCCTCAAGCACTCATAAGCAAGCAAAGAGAAGAGGAGGAGAGAAGAAGAAGAGTCCACTTTGCCACACACCAAAGAATGAGCTCTCATTCACTTTTTGAACTTTATATACAAATCCCTAAATTCCATTCAAGTAATCATTCCCTTTTTACATGGCCGGGCATAGCCTAGGCCCTTTTTTCATTGTCCCCCTATCTTCCTAGTTTCCCTCCTACTGCCCATCTACATTTACAACTTCGGCGCTTTTTTTAAAAATAAATCACGATGCGCCTTGCGCTCTTTTGCAAAAGTATTGACTTGTGCTTTTTCTTGGGTGCCTCTCCTTGATTTAGGACTTTTTCACACTTCTTGTGTTTCCAGATTTTTCTTGGCGTGCCTTCGTTCTCCATTCCACTTTTGCTTTATATTTTTTGGGTTTTTCACCTTGTTCGTTTGAGGGTTAATACTCCATGATTTGAGATGCGAGCTCAAGACCTCAAGGCCCCTCCTTTGAGCTCCATCCTCCATAACCGCGTGCGAGACAAAAGAAGAGAAGAGGAAGAGAGGAGATGATGGAGAGATTTTCCACCGCTGTCCCTTACTCTCACACACTCACACTCCCTCTCTCAAGCAAGCAAGCAAGAAGGAGAGAAAAATGAGCTTCTCCTTCATTTTCTGAGTTTATATGCAAGCCCTCAATCCCTTGGGCGCCCATCCCCTTTTTACACGACCGGGCATCTTGCCAAGGTCCTCTTTGCCTATTCCCTTCTAATTACCTTATCCATTCACCTATGCCCATCTATATTTTACAATTTGCACACGAGAGGGCCTAGCGCTCTTTTACAAAATTTTAGTGGCACCTTTGCATTATAAAGTGCGCCTTTACCTTCGACTTGACCTTTGCGATCGCCCTTGCACTTTTGGCATTTCCTCTTTTATTTCTTGCCTCGCTACCTTTTTCTACATTATTTCATATTTTTGAATTTTCTTTTTTCCATCTTGCATTGGGGTTAACAAACCTCAAACATGCTAGGATATACCAAAATAGACATGCATTTTCTACAAGCAGCCCTCGATACATCTGCTACAAAACTAGGCCCTATATCACCTATGTTTTTGTGCAGAGACTATCCTTGGCACACTTGTTGTTACAGGAGTACACCCTGCATTGCCTAGATTTTTTGCAAGTAGCCCTCCCTAAATCTACATTTTGCTATTGGTTGGGTAGCCTCCTTTCAATTAGGTGGCCTTTAGGGTTAGTGATAGCTCTTCCTAGCTAGGCGATATCCTTTTGCAACACTTGTTTACAAGTGGAAGACATCCTTTCTCTATTACATTTCAAAGTGGCTTGTCTTTTTTTACCATGGTGACTTCTTTTTTGTGTTGACCGGCCTCTTTTTCAGGCCAACAACATGGCAATTTTGCCTTTACCTGTAGGCACTCACTTTCTGGGCACTCCTGGTCCTTGAGCATTATAAGTTGAAGACTTGTTTTTCTCTACATTTACTACTCCCTTTCTCTACCTAGCACTATGTGTTCCATTTAGCCTCGTCCCAATCTGCTTCTTCTATACCATGGCCCTACAGGAACTCTAATTATCCCAAGGACACCTCTTATTGGTTGCCTTATTCTAGTGCCAACATCTTCTTTTCTTTTCTTGCACATATTTCTTGAAAAATAGATATGGCCAATGTGTATGGTATGGGGGATCGTTTGGTTCAGGATCATTCAGACTAACCACAATCTTATTACTCTTTCCCATTATATTCTTTTAGGGCTTCTAGTCCCCAATTGGCATTGATGACATCTCTTGAGCAAGTGCATGTCCTACCCTCTCTATTTGCATTCGAAAAGCTGGATGGTACGAACTACCCTCTATGGCTATAACACACGGAGTGTCTCCTTGACAACTATGTCCTTTCGGATTTTGTTACAGTCCCCTATACCTCAACCCACCATGGATCCTCACAATGGTGTGACTGTGAATTCAACAACTTTATGAGATCTATTGAATGCAAAAGCAAGCTCTTCTCTCCTTTTGAGTTGTACAGATTCTGTGCTTGTGCATGTTCCACATCTTCACACCGCTACAAGGATTTGGAGGAGATTGGTATCTCTCTTCTCGATCTAGACATTTGGGCATCGACTATCTCTTGGGTCAAAGCTACGAAAATAGCTTTCTATCAGAGATTCCCCTACGATGAGGGATCAAATCCAAAGGATGGAGGAGATTTAGGATGAGCTTTCATTCCTTGGTACAAATATTTATTTGAAGGACCTAGTTATGACACTTCTCTCACATCTTCCATCACTGACATATGATGTGTTCTACACCAGTCTTCTCACTTCTCATACACCAAGAGACTATTATGTGTGTCTAGTGTGGTCATCTCCTACCTGTGAGGACGTGGACATTAGGAGCTCTTACATTGTATTTGTCCATCATTTTCTATGTTTTAGACACTTTAGATGTAGAGCATATTAGTGTATTTCTTTTTGTGCACTTTTGGCGATTTTTTAGGGGTTTGAACACATTTAGGGTTTTCCCTCTTTTTTGCCTATGTATAAGTAGCCTACCCTACCACTTTCATCGTCCATTATCCATCATTGATCCTTCGTGATCAGCTAGCCCTCCTCATTTTCTCATCCCCTTGCTATCATCTAGTGCCCAACATTGACATGTAGAGTTGCATATTGGGACTAATTGTTGTAGCCTTGTACCTTCAACCATTGCAGTCACATAGCTCCTTCTCTCTCCTCGATTCTCTCTTCATCTCCTTCTTCTCTCCATGTTTCCTCTTTCCATTGTGCACTTTCACATGGTATCATAGCCACGTGTGGGAGCCAAAGATCTCAAAGAGGAGCATGCTGGCTATGGTAAAACTTGTCAGGCATCGTCCCCACGTACTATAGAGTTTCCACTTGGAGTCAAAACAGAGCACAGTGGCTTATTTTTGGTCCTTTTTTAAGACTACACTTACTAAGATAGATCTACATTTTGCTCTGGGTGGTCTCTACTAGGATGGGGAGGCACCATTACTGTACCTAAGCGACATCAAACATGCTAGGTGACACCAAAACAAACACGCATTTTCTACAAGTAGCCCTTGATACACCTGCTACAAAACTAGGCCCTATATCACCTATGTTTTTGTGCAGAGACTATCCTTGGCACACTTGTTGCAGGAGTACGCCCTTCATTGCCTACATTTTTTGCAAGTAGCCCCCCCGAAATCTAGATTTTGCTATTGGTTGGGTAGCCTCCTTTCAATTAGGTGGCAGTCTTTAGGGCTGGCAACACCTCTTCCTAGCCAGGCGATATCCTTTTGTGGACATTTGTTTATAGGTGGACAACATCCTTTCTCTGGTACGTTTCAAAGTGGCTGGTCTTTTTTACCAAGGTGACTTCTCTTTTGTGTTGATCAGCCTCTTTTTTAGGCCAACAAGAAGGCAAATTTGCATTTGTTAAAGGCAGGGACTTGCTTTTTGGGCACTCTTGGTCCTTGAGCATTATAGGTTGAATACTTTTTTTTCTCTACATTTAGTACTCCCTTTCTCTACCTAGCACTATGTGTTCTGTTTGGCATATCGGATACTCCTCATCTACCTTATCCCAGTCACCCTTCTTCTATATCGTGGCCCAGAGGGACCCTAATTATCCCAAGGACACCTCTTATTGGTCACCTTATTCTAGTGGCAACATCTTCTTTTCTTTTCCTCCAAATATTTCTTGAAGGACAAATGTGGCCAACGTGTACGGTATAGGGGATCGTTTTGTTCAGGATCATTCAGACTAACCACCATCTTATTACTCTTTCCCATTATATTCTTTCACAGCTTCTAGTCCCCAATTGGCATTGATGGCCTCTCCTGAGCAAGTGTGTGCATGTCCTACCCTCTCTCTTTGCATCCGACAAGCTAGATGGGACAAACTACCCTCTATGGTTATGTCACACGGAGTGTCTCCTCAATAGCTGTGACCTTTGGGATTTTGTTACAGTCCCCTATACCTCAACCCACCATGCATCCTCACAATGGTTTGACTACAAATTCAACAACTTTATGAGATCGATTATATGGCAAAGTGAGCTCCTCTCTCCTTTTGAGTTGTACATATTCTATGGTCGTGCATGTTCGACATCTCCACACTGCTGCAAAGATTTGGAGGAGATTGGCATCTCTCTTCTCGATTTAGACATTTGGGCATTGATTATCTCTTGAGTCAAAGCTACGATGATAGCTTTTTGTCAAAGATTCCCCTACGATGAGGGCTCAAATCCATAGGATGGAGGACATTTAGGATGAGCTTTCATTCCTTGGTACATATATTTCTTTGAAGGATCTCACATCTTCCATCGCCAACATATGATGTATTTTACACCAGTCTTCTCACTTCTCATAGGGTAGGAGACTATTATGTGTTTCTTGTGTGGTCATCTCCTACATGTGAGCCCCCAGTCTAAGTTAGATGTCGACATTAAGAGATCTTACATGGTATTTGTTTGTCATTTTATGTGGTTTAGACACTTTAGATGAAGAGCACATTAGTGTATTTCTTTTTGTGCACTTTTGGCTATTTTTTAGGGGTTTGACCACATCTAGGTTTTCCCTCTTTTTTGCCTATATATAGGTAGCCTGCCCTACCACTTTCATCATCCATTATCCATCATTGATCCTTCATGATCAGTTGGCCCTCCTCACTCTCTCATCCCCTTGCTACCGTCTAGTGCCCACACTAACGTGTAGAGCTGCATATTAGGGCTAACTGTTGTAGCCTTGTACCTTCAACCATTGAAGTCACATAGTTCCTTCTCTCTCTTGCGTTCTCTCTTTGTCTCCTTCTTCTCTCCATGTTCACTTTCCTCATTCCTTGTGCACTATTGTAGAATGTAGGAGATACTTGTCCACATTTGAGACTCCTCACAATTTGTATACTAGTGCAATGTGCTAGCAACTCCAACTTAGAGAAAAATTGGAGCACATATAAATATGTACACCTTACTATTCGAAATAAACTATTGGAAGATAGGACTGAGTTGTTATACATGTATTGCAATGACAAGATCTTGCACATTATTGAGAGTAATGACAATGAGAAATTTACATCCCTATGGACATGTAATTGTGATAATGTTGAGACAAAGGCATCAATCTTTGATGGAGTTGACCATTTTGAGGGCAAGAGTCGCATCATTGCAATGGATGTTGAGATCCATATCAACTCAGAGGTAGCATATGCAAACATTGAAGAGGGTCTTACTCATAGCATGACTTGGTCCAAAGTAATATTCATTGAGTTTTAACAATGGATTCGCTTTCAAGCTTCACTTCTGTACTAGGAAGGATGCATAAAACTTTAAGCATTGTAAAAGATTGACTTATACTTAATTAATTTGCAATGTCACATTTCATTTGTATATAAAAGAAGTATTAGTTGTATCCACGATTGATAAACTTTGACAATTGGAAAGAAATAGAGAATGAAGCCATTTGTATTATTTTTGCTAGTGCTTATCATTCAATATATGCACAAACAAGATTACATTGCATGTCCTCGACTAGGTTTAATCAAACAAGTTTTGGATAGCACTAGGAGCGCTCTCTTGTTTGCCTCTTGTGTATAAGGCATTCTATATATATTGTACATGGCTTTGGGAAACATGTTGTATGTAGGAGACTTATTAGACAAATCATATGTTGGACTAGGCAAGCAAGGTGCATGCAATGCCTGCACAACAAAATGTACGAGCACTTTTCCTTGTCAAATGGCTTGGAGTAGCCCATACAAGCATGTGGAGGTATCTACATTTTGTATGATGGCTTGGGGATGGAGTATGGTGCACATGGGGTGGTCTTGTGACAATGCCCCTTATGAAGCACCCTCCACCACGTGGCACTCTACACGTTCCGTAGTCTATCTAAGCATCTCAATTTGCTCCTCAATGTAGGCATGCACTTGTGGCAATGTTTGGGATCATAAAACTTGTTGAAAATCCATCTCCCTTTGGGCTAACTTGTTCTTTAAGGCCTCTTCTTGTGCGTGCAAGTCTAATGTTCCACTTTAAAGTTCTAGTTGTAGATCATTCCTCATTATGGTTATGCTTTATGCTCGGATGTCCTTAGTGGAATGGTGGGTCTCCTTCGACAAGCAGTCCACTAGTTGTCCCATCATGAAGTGCACATATATCATTTTGGCTAGATATAAGGGAGAGTCGATGTTGTGAAGAGGTTGGCCAAAGACCTCAAGGGCTATGCATTCAATATTCTCCTTAATACCCTCATGGAGGCACTTAGTCACTTTCCATCCTTGCTTCTTTATATCTGCATATGAGCATGGCCACATTGTTTTGATCATGTCAATGGGGTCACTTCCTTGTTAATCTCTTTCCACTGCATATGAGTTGGATTGACCCATTGCAAGAGTCATTGAGCTATGTGTTGGGTCACTCTTAGATCTAATGCAACCACCAAACTATTTAGACACGCATCTGCCTTCTAAGTGTGCTTATTAAATGCTTCCCCTTCATTATCATTGCCCGTGGCCCTTATTTATCAACGACCTTCACCTTTAGCAATGTTTGGTTGGCAAGAGACATCGATACTCATTGTTGCAAATGACATGTGAAGATGAAGAGACTACAAGCAATTGCATGACATTGAAGCACAATGACAAATAAGTTAGTACAATGAGAGACAAAGAGCTAGATTCAAGTACATAATATATCTCATAACACAAGACCTAAACTAGTCAAACAAAATTAAATGCCCGAGATAGCACAAATTATTGAGTTTAAACTAATCAAATGCACACAAAATATGCACAATAAAGCATTATGACTTGCTAGTCTTGATAAATAGGGTCCCAAAGAAAATTACAAATTCACAAACATAAAAAACACACGATAAAGTTATTAGACTCACAATTTAATTACACACCATTGGACTCTTAGAGAATGAAAGTTGCTAAGTTATATTCCATAGTATATTGTCTTACAAAAAAATGTGACTCCTTACAAGGCATCATTGGACACATGAGCCATAGAGACTTTGAAAGTTGCTAAGTTACAAGGGTTGGACTCTTTACAAAGGGCAAGGCCAAGCTTTACAAGAGGGCATTGTGCCTTTACAAGGTCAATGGCACATTTTGGCCTCAAAAATTCATCTTGATTTTCAAAGGACATTGTTGTAGGCCCTATTATCCACTAGCTTGTGCTCCTTGGCCTTGAATTTTACTAAGTGCATTGTCATTCTATCTGGGGCATCCCTTAGCTCCCTTCATAGCCATAGGCATTGGCCTAGCCTCTAAAACTCGATGAGGTACACGATGAGCCACTAGACAACATATGCATCAAACTCCTTGTTGTATGCAAATTGACACATGGGGTTTGCAGATGTATATGCCAATCTACATATGCTTTTAGAAAGAGGTTGCACCAGACAAGGCCTTCACTCTCTTTGAGAATGCTACCATCCCTCTCCACTTTGTGTTCCATAGGGCCCACTTCTTCTTTGATGTTGTCACTAGTGCTAGCCCCCTAAGGTTGTCTTCAAGCATCTTAGGAGCGTTTTCGAGCAGTGTTTGGTAAAGATGCAAGTTTTTTTGGGGGTCCTATAGTGTATCAATGACTAGATAGGGTTACACTTATTGTTGTAGCATGGTATGCATTATTGTACATGCTCAATTGTAGAAGTTAACAAGGGCAACCATGTTGCCATTGATGTGTGATATTGTGCATTTGTGTTAGACAAGATGGCTTCTATCAAGCATACGTGAAGTGCTTTGGCAATGTTGAGGGCCATCTTTGCAAATTGCAAACTCTCTACAAGAAAGATAAACAAGTGTATATGCATGGTAGCTAAGGTTTCACCTAACAAATTAAGTTAGATTGCTTGCATATGAACTTGTGGTGAAGGCTTGGCCTATACCCTAAAAATGTAATTTGTCAAATCTCATAATTACAATCAACAAAAACACATACACAAAAACAAATTGGTAAAACTTACACACATTGATTTTTTCTGGGGGGTGGGTCTCTTCAATTCTATCTTTAGTTAAAATATGCAACTGCATGCCATTAATTTTAAGTTAAATTGGTGTTTTAACACTCAAGTTGAAGGGTATGTTCTACCTAGTGATTTTGTATACAAGCCATGTGGCAACCTAAGTTTATCAAGCATATACACCAAGCTTCAATACTCCAATGTCCAATGAATTAGGCACTTCAAAGCTCCAAAAAGTTGCCTAAGGTGATGGTGAAACAACAATTGAGGTAATCAATACATGTCTCTAAAGTAGCTTGTTGGATTTTTCATATCATAGTATGACTAGTAATGATTAGTTTCTGACATCTAAGTATGTCCCTTCATGTTTGCAACCACAATGACCAAGTTGACTAAGGTTTTCTACCTCAAAATCAATACTTGAGGTGATTCCACATGTGAGTGGAGGTGATGGATAATGGCCTCCAATTAGTAAGAATTATGGCCCCAAAACTAGTAGTCAAAGTGATGCCAACATTCAATTGAGGTGATCATGAAAACACTCAAGAGAAAGACCTAGACTATGTCCTAGATGCCATACATGATATTTTAAAGTCCATAAGCACAAAATAATCAATTTTAGATCACAAGAGCTAGCAATCAAGTTGATAAGCTCATGCAATCCGTTGTGAGCATTTCAAAATAGAATAACCTCCTCTATTAAGAGAGAAAAGGCTCAATCATTTTGATGATCTCAACCTTCTATTCCACCACAACAAGTTGTCCTAAACTAGCTATGTATGTTTTGGATAAGCCATGTCTTCTCTACTCGGAGAGCAAGAAGGCCTAATTCTCTCAAGCACTCATGACCTCCTATTCCGAAACATGGTGAGAGTATGAGCTACCATAAAAGAGAGAGGATTTCATATTGGGTTCGACACAAAAACAAAAATGTTGCCCTTGTGCACAACATGGGGCATCGACAAACTCTTGTTATTTCAAGAGTTTCATTTCTCTCATTGGCTTTAGGTTGCTCTCACAATAGCTGGCTCACACTCTAGCTCTATACCATCTATGCTTCTCCACTCAATGCCCATGAATGAGAAAAAGGTTATAGTGGACTCACCAATCCTATCATTGATCCACTTACCTCTAATGTTTCTAATAAACTAGATAAGAAATAAAGGAGAATAAGCTTTTCCTTCCTAGTCCCTCACTCTCTCCTTGATGGTTGCAATGGATACCCAAGGCACACAATGCATGTTGAGATGTCGAGCTCTACATGAGCTAGCATCCACGTATGCCCCATGGCGATGTGGCATGATATTATTCACTAGTGTGCTATGTGACCAACATGAGGATACACCAATGAATCTATATCTAGACTACATCCATGCAATCCATCCTTAGTTATAGCACATTTAGTATGTCACCTCTTCTTTCCTTATTAGTATGTTCGCACCAAATAATCTCATGTACATACATTGGGGTACTTTCATATTAGTCTTTTATCATATTATAGACTTAGTTATTTTGTGTGGAAGAAGAAGAAAGAATAAGAATAAGATTTTAGCCCTATCTTTGTGTGTGCTCAAGTCTTCATTGCTTATGTGTGTGTGCTCTCAGACTCTTCACCTCTCTTCCCTCTTGTCTATTTTCATGGTATTAGAGCCATTCTACAGCTACACAGAGCTTGATTGAAGGCTAAGGTGAAGGTGTTGGAGCATGAAAGCAAGTAAGCGAGTGATGGGTAAGAAGCTCTTCCACCTTGCTTGATTTGCCTTAGGTTATAGCTATAGGAGACTCCTAAGACTAGCAGGGCTACACTATTTGATTGCTATGAAACTTGCCAAGTAGAAAGAACTGTGTATATATTATAAATAGGCCCTAAAGGGGTGCTATGATTTTTAGCATTTGAGGTCATTTCAGTCTCCATTTTGGACCTGTAAGTGGTCATGACATCAATTTTTAGGTACACTATCATTTTGGTTGTGTTGGCTGCTTACATATGCATAGGCTATAAATTTCAAATTTGTAAAGTTTCAGGTGTTTGTTGGGTTGCAAATATAAAAGGAATCTATATACAAATTGCTATTTGCAATTATTGTTGTGTAGTCAGTGAAAAGGGCTATGTGCTTAGTTATGGTGCACCTGGTATCGGCTTGCTTGCATATTGAGGTTTTTGCAAGGTTTTCCATGTTTTTAAAATGCTTCAACCAAATTGTCACATTGAGAAGCTTAATAAGAATAATTATCCTACATGGAAGTTTAAGATTATAAATTTCTTGAAGGGCAAAGGTGTTTGAAATTACATTGAGGAGTCATGGCAATAGCACCTAAAGTTCATGTACAAAATGCTACTATATAACATGTAAAGGCTAAGAAAGGTTGGGAGGAAACAGAAAGTGAAGTCATGGATTAGCTATCTGTTAGTGTCACAGACAGTGTGATGGGCTATTTCCAAGAATCTAAAACCCTCGCTATTGTATTGGAAGAATTTGGGAAGGCTGTTCGAAGTAAATACAAAGGCCAGAAAGCCGCAACTCAAGTCAAGCTAAACTAAATGAAAAGAGGGAACTTGTCCATTAATGATTATGCCTTGAACAAAGTATTGCGGAAGCTCTTGGATCTATCAGTGTGATAGTTGATGATGATAATGTTGTGCACACATGCTTAGATGGACTTGGAGATGACTATAAGAGCTTCAGGTTATCTATGAATACAATGGATGATGTTCTTGATTTTACAAACTTGATTTCCATGCTTATACTTGAGAAGAAGAACCTGGCTTGGATTCATCTTCTTCTCAAAGCAAAAACAAGTTTGAACATGTGTTTTACTCTATTAGTAGAGGTGGAGGTCATGGCAGGGGCTAAGGTGGTGGTCGTGGTCAAGGTTATTATGCACCGAAAATAGAGGAGGATAGTTCTAATGATGAAGGGGAAGCCAAAGAGAGCAAGTTGTAGATTATTCTAATAGGTAAGAGAATTCATGTAATAGCAGAGAGTGCTGGCATTGTGGTCAGAAATGACACATTTCTAATAATTGTTTCAAAAAGAAGGCTAAAATTAGAAGTGAAAAAAGGAGTAAGGTAATTATGCATCCAGTAGTAGCAGAAACAATGATGTCAAAAGTGAATAATTATTTGTTATGCAGTACTTTATGAGTACTATGACTCTTGATGGTTCATCAAAGAATGATGCATGATATGTAGATTTTGGTGCCTCTAACCACATGACTTCTTGTGGAGAGTAGTTTAGAGAGATGCACAGTCCTGAGTCTCCAGGCTATGTGGAGACAAGAGATGATACAGGTCACCCATTACTCATGTTGAAAATGTTCCCTTAACTATGCATGATGGCAAGACTAGTTACTTGGCTGATGTGTTGAATGTACCAAAATTACAAAAAACTCGGTTTCTATTGGTAAATGGTAGAATAGGGATTGTAACTTTGATTCACATTTGATGGTTGTTATGTAGAAGATCTCAAAAATTATTGTAGGTTGATTGTAAAAGGGAAATGTATTGGTGGCAGATTGTTAATTATTGATGTAAGTCAACCTAAAATGAATGTTGCAATGTTTACACAAGGCTCATGTATTATAGTTGATATTGAAATGTGACATAAGAGAATCGGTCATATAAATGTCCAGTGGTTGAAAGACATGTAGTCAAAATAGATTGTGAATGGCTTGCCCAAGTTTAGGGTTGATAGGATGCATCAAGTATGTGAAGTATGTCGATTTGGACAGCAAGGAAGACATGCATTTCCACACAAAAATCATGCATGCAATAAGCCACTTGAATCGATACATTATGATGTGTGGGGTCCTACAAAGATTGCAACTTTGAGTGGTTGTAGATATGATGTTTCCTTTATTGATGATCATACTTGCAAAGTATGGGTTTACTTTATACATGAAAAAATGTGAGGTATTCACTTACTTTAAAAGCTTTAAGGCTTTGGTTGAGAAGGAGATGAGGCTACATATTAAATACCTAAGGTTGGATGGAGGGGAATAATATCTCTCAAATGAGTTTTCTAAATTTTTGTAGCAAAATGGTATAAAGAGGTAGTATACATGTAGATATACTCTGCACTAGAATGGAGTTGTTGAGCAAAAAAATAGGCATATTATAGAGGTGGCTTATGCAATGATGTTAGAAAGAAGCTTGCCTCATTACTATTGGGCTAAAGTAGTTGCTACTGCTGTATACATTATGAATAGGACACCCACTACTGCTATACATGATATGCCATCCAATAAGAAGTTTATGGGTAGAAAGGCAAATCTATTCTATCTAAAAGTATTTGGATGTATTGATTATGTGCATATTATTGATGAGTTAAGTAGTAAATTGGATCCTAAAGTAAAAAAACGTGTATTTGTTGGATATTCTCTTGAGCATAAGGGATATAGATATTATAACCTTGTTACATGTGAGCCGAGAGTTAGCAAGGATATTGTTTTTGATGAAATGAGTAGCAAGTATAGTAATGTGCATAATATAGTTGGGATTGATAAGCATGAGAGCGTGGTTGTGTAGAAAACATGTGAGCAATCACAAACATTGAGTGGATCGCAAGAGTCTCCTAGTCATGGTTTTGTTGATAGACCTTGGAGTGGTAGAATGAGGTCACAGGTCACTCCACCAAGTACATCATAGATGTCAAGAAAGGTAAAGAGAATGTTGGAAACTCACCTATTGTGATAGATGTATCATCAGGTTTCTCTCACATCGATGCTAATTCAAATGGCTCTGAGTAGAGCTTGGATGAAGAGTTTAGGATTCCATTTATTAAAACACCTAGTGTGCAGAAGACACAAGAGGATGCTAAAGCACCTAGTAATGATCCAAGTCCATGCAGGTTAAGTAGAGTGAGAAAGCCAATGCAACAATTGACATATGATAGCTGTGTAGCTCATTACAACTTAAGTGGCTCAAGTCCTATTTGACTATATCTGAAATATTATGTGCAGATGATACCAAAATCGATTAGGAAGTTATATTCAATATTATTAGACATTAGAATTGAAGGATTAGAATAAGTTTCAAGTGAAAATTCATTATCTAAAAAATGTATATTTTCAAAGGTGCATAAAATTGGTCAAAACGACCCTGGATAACACTATTTAAATCTCTTGTTGGAAAGGCATGCCATACATATCAAAGCCTTTTTCAAGAAAGTTATATCATGATTTTTTTTTGAGAGTTTTGATTAGGAGTACTAAAATTTTCCTATTTTCTGTGAAATTGGTCTCAAAGGTGGACATAAATATATACACTTCCTAGCTTGTTTTGACCCCTTCTATTTTTTTAAAACTACTATCTCGTGTTAGTCACATTTTCCTAAAACCACATTTTCTTCATCTTTATGGTTGAGGGAAATTTGAATTTTTTGTAGAGGGTCTAAATTGCCACAAAAGTGGCCTTTTAGCTACAAGACTAATGTTAAGATGGAGAAAGCCAACAAACCAAGGCAAGCTATCTAATAAGACACCCTTAAACTAAATAGACTTGGATTATATTTAGTCCATGTTTGCTTGCAAGTCCATAAGAACTTAGAAGAACTCATTGTGCATAAATTTGAGAAGCTAAAGTTCACACCTTGCTTGATTTCCATTTTAGGAATTCCTCTTCAGATTAAATTACATCCCATGAAACACATAAACAACCTTGCAATTGAGTAGTTGAGATACCTTAAACACATTGAATCTATTCTAAAATGATAATGGCTTATTCATTAGCATTGCTGATCCTCTAAACATCGTTTGCCATAGCTTCGAGCACAACTTGCTACATCAAAGCTTCTGCCTTGGACTTGAGTAGCATAATCACCCAAATCCATTGAAACATATCTTCCAATCCTTAGTATCTTTCTTTTTGCCCTCCTAGCATGCAAAAAAAGGCGACCACTTTAGGATGTGCAATATCACAAGGGTTTCCAACTTTTATGGAGTCATTTGTCTCCTTTCCTTTAGCACAATTGTGACTTCTTGCTACCTTCTTGAAAAAGTGTTTTTCTTGGCACTTACTTAGCATCTATTGATTGGTATAAGGGGTGAGCCATGTGCTTATTACCTTAACGAATCCTTTTTTGGATAGTCAATGGAGCATGTGTGAACTAGGATAGTAACTTTTATTCCATCCACTATGTAGTTTGTTGGCTCAAGAGTCCACCATAAAAAAGGTAGAGACTATGTTGACCTCATTGGCATGTGCCAATCACATGGTGATCTCTTCAACACGAAATTACATTTGAGCTTTTCTCAAGTGTTGTGTGGTCAAAATTAATTAGAATAACTTGAGAATGAGCATACATGATTTAGATGGAAGCATTGGGTGAATTAGCTCTAAACGGTAGGCCTTATAGAATGGCATGTGGGTTTATCTTAAAGTCCCAAAGAACTTCGATTCAATGACTACCTGCAAGTGCTATAAATGATCTTCAAGGCATTGCAATCCTTTCAAATTAACAAGAAGATAAGTAGCGTATCCTATGAGATATGACTAAAACTGCTTACTATGCATGTAAAAATAATTACTAGTTAGTGTTATTAGGGAAATTAGGTGAGAGACAAACAAAAATCCATCTTTAAATATTTTGCAATATTCCAACTACTCATGCTTGACCTATAATATCATACAACTAATAATAATTATCAAATTGTGATAATAAGAAGAGTTATAATTACTCATTCGTGATATTAGCATACAGCTAATAATAATAATTACTTATAAGTGATAATAATAATAGTAACTATTACTCGTATGTGACAATAATAGCAGCAATAGCAAACACACTCATATAAATGTACGTATGGTTTTTTCAAAAAATAAAAAAATTTCCCCGCTCCTTCTGCCTTGGCCCTTACTGATAAAACTTATTACTCACTCTGGAGCTACTTGTATCGTCGAAAGTGCAACAGAAGAGAGCGAGAACGCACGTCAGAAGAACCGTTCCAGAAGCCGCTTGAGGAGAATTGGCAGCTTCGTTCAAACCGCCATATCTGCTCAGCTCGCTGAATCTTGCGATCGTGACGTAGCCCGTCGTCCGCCTCTTCCTCCATCAATCAGTCGTCTATTGATAACAGGCACAACGTTTTTCTGTTAATTCGGTGACCATGCTTCGCTGTTAGTTAAGAGCTTGCGATTATCCATGGCCTCTTCCCTCCAAGAATACCTGAAACGTTACACCACTGATCCTCATCAATCCGACGACTCCAAGAAGAAGAAGAAGAAAAAGAAGAAGAAGAAGGAAACTGAGCCTTCTCTCACCTTGGTTGATGATGATCCTCTCTGGCAGAAGGAAATCAAGGAGCCTTCTTCTTCCGAGGAAGACGAGCAAGGTAAAACATTGTAACATTGTCTTCATGCTTAGTAAATTTGTTTGTATAAATGCATTTCCACGTATGTTTGATCTTCTCTGTCTGGGCTAGCTTTGTATGTGTCTCAATAATTATGTTATTTTGTATTTGTACAAGGTATCTACTGTGACATACGTTTAAATGTGGTTTTATGTAGATGTGTCCATATTTCTATCTTCTTTGTAATTTGTTCAAGTATCTATGTCCCCAGTTACAATTGTCTTTGTATTTCTACGAGGTATCAATGACGGTATCTACTGTCGATACTTTTGAAACATTGTCTTCATGCTTGGTAAATGTGTTTCTAGAGTGTCTATAATTATGTCTTCCTTGTGCTTGATCTTCTGTGCATTTCCAGCTACTTGCTCTAACACTTACTTTGTTTCAATATGCAAAGATGATGCTCCTCTTGTTATCAAAGATGTGGAAGTCAAAAGAATGCAGAAACTCGAAGCTTTGAAGATGCAACGGCCGTACATCTCAATCTCAGGCGATGGTAGTGGATGGGTCACACTGAATGATGTGCCAAAACAAAGTATGCTTTGATCTGCCCTTGTCCATATTATTACTTTCTTTTCTTGATTCTTTCTTCCACTTCCTCTCACATCTCATTTACATAAGCCCTATCTTTCGGCATTCACATAATACCAGTTCAGCATTGTCTGTTCATAAATGGCTAAGGTTGGTAACTTCCTCAGGCATTCATATCTTCAGAAAGTTTGGTTGGGCCTTTTCTTTCTACAAAGCTGGGGGATCAGCTGCCTTAGGATGGGTGAAAATCATTATTCATAGGTGGGCCATGCACAAAATTGGTATGAGCTGTTGTCCTCGTACAGAAAGTTGCACATTCAAAGCCCTTAAAATGTCTGATTGTTGGCTAAAATACCCTGGATGCTCCTATGTTAGTTGGGTGCATGCAGATTCATAATACCTCTTCCCTGTTTGCCCACTGCATGTCATCGAAAAAGCTCCTATAATCTTGTTTCCGATCAGATTCTTGAAAACATAAATGTTTAAACTCTTTAAAGTTATCAATCAAGACGAGTATGGACTTGATTTATGTGAGATGCTTGTACAAGAAAGTTTTTTTTCAGAAATTTCACGTAATTTTTGATTGCAGCTACACTGCAAAAGGAATATTCAAGTCAGAACAGGCACGACACCCCAGAACCTTTAAGTCCAGCTCGAAAAAGCCTAGAGTCATCAAAAGTTTCACCAGCAAGAAAGATCCTGCATGATAATGTAGATGCATCGCCTATAAGAATGACACTGGATGATGATAAGGATGTTTCACCTGGAAAGAGGCAGTATAATCGTGTGGATTTATCACCTCCAAGAAAGCAGGTGCTACAGAGAGAAGTGTTTTCAAGAAAGAACCCTTCACCTACAAGGAAGTTCAGAGGCTTTGATCCTGATTTGTCACCCCCAAGGAAGAGGAAGGGGAGGCATGACTCACCTGACTCATATCCCACAAGAAGAGAGCATGACACTGACGATTTATTACCCTCCAAATCAAATAAGATAAAACACATCAGTCCTGATTTGTCACCTCCTAGGAGGTGTAAGGGCAGGCATGACTCACCTGATTCATCTCTGCAGCATGATTCTGCAAAGCATGCATCCCAAATGCAGACATTCCCAAGAAAAAGGCAACAAGAGTCACCAGATGTATCACCAGTAAGGAAGCTGCGACATGACAGTCCTGATTTATCGCCTCCAAGAAGAACCAACCTTCATGCTGGAGAAAGAACATCGAGAAAAGATCATCCCAAGGCATCTGAAGTATCCCCTGTAAGGAGGAGACAGTACGACAGCTTGGATTTGTCACCTCCCAGAAAAAGGCGTTCATCACCACAAAGAAGAGCAGCACCAAAAAAGAGCCGACATGATGACATACCTGATTTGTCTCCAGAGAGGAAGGCTCACCCTGACTTAACACCTCCCAGGGATTTATCTCCTCCTAGGAAAAGACTTTCACTGCAGACGAAAACAGAGCCGAGGAAAAGCAGACATGAAACCCCCGATTTGTCTCCAAAGAGAAAGGCTCATCCTGACTTGATGCCTCCCAAGGAGAGTAAATATGAAACTAAGGAAAGTGAAATGGAAAAGAGGAAGTCTAGAACAGTTGCAGGTTTGCAGCATGGACAGCATGTTGCAGAAGAAGTTGAACTCAAGAAGCAAGAAGATGCTAGAAGGTATTTTTTTTGCAAGGTTCCATTTTCACTTGAATTGTTTTTCTTTGCTACAATTTCCAACAGTATTCATAGCAGTATATTGCAGTAAGATCAAGGGCTGTTCTAATCCTTTGATGGTTTCAAACTTAAAAGTGGCCAATTTGTATGTTAATGTTTGTCTGTGTCTAATTATGTTCAATTTTCCACCAGGTTTTGGGTCCATTTGAGATATCACTTCAATTTTCTCTTGTATTATCAATATGCAGCGCAACAAGCTGGTCCACACATTTATTACTTATGTGATTGTGGGTGATGAACACTTATAAAACCATTCAGGTATTCTTGCACTTGTTTGTGTGGATACACCCTTGTAACTCATCAGATTACTCCAAGTGCTGGGTGCCTCTCAAGGCATATAAACAATGCCTTCCCTTCATCTATTATGTGTAGTACTGGATATGCAGAACATGAGGCAACGGACGCTTGCAAACTTCTTCAGGGTCTTTGCATTGCCAACATAGGCTCAACCACTAGTACTGATTCCACTTAGTAGAGGACTGTTTGTGGTTTTTGCAGATAAGGGTGATAGAGCTATGCAAAGCCGGGAGACCATGTCCCTGAGTGAGGAGCTGCCCACGAGACTACCTAAGGATCTAGGCTACTATCTCAACATAGTCGAATGCTGTTGAGGAGATTCACTTCATCTCACTCTTATCATGGAGGAGTTGACTCTAGCACAACCCTATGATAAATCTCATAGATAGTAGGAGAGGCAAGAGCTCTTGTACACTTTTTGCATCATTCTTTTTGCTTAATGTTAGTTCTTATTTTAATGTGTGTATCCATGACAAGACATGCCATGGATCAATTGTGCCCACCAACTTGCTCTCATAGGTCATTTTGGCCCTCGGTAGATTTTATACAACTCTCCCTTTATTTTTACCCTTTTGTATCCTCCACTTGGTCTCTATCCTCAATAATGATACTAGAGTTGCACCTTCAGTCACAATCTTGAATCTCAACCATACAAACCTCCTCACATATATCTTTGCTCTAATGTGTCCTCCCTTATCAATGTATGCAGTCTCATAACATTACCCTAGCATTAATTAATTAATTAATGCTAGTCCCTAGTATTACCACTGATACTTATTTGCCAAACCACTGTCCTAGGGTCAACATAACTATCATAACTTTTGCCTTTGATACTCACTGCATCCTCGGGATCCTTAGTCTGTTACCATGAAATAACTACCATTTGCATCATGTTCTTAAACAACCTTGCACATTTGATTAATAACTTAATCAAATGTTATCAACAAGATTAAAGCATCTCAAAATTTCACATCTCCATGATACTAAAGTTTTAGCCATGTTCGTACATTTTGCATTTTCTTTGTGTAAAGCCTAACATATCTTTGCATGGTATTAGAATTGGTGCTCTTTTAAAGAGTATCCAATGACTATCATGGAGATTTGGTTTGTGTGAGATACACGAATGACATGTAATTGATTCACGATAGCTCAAATGACTCCATCTTTAGATCCTTTGAAGCTTTCTCAAGCTATTCCTTCAATGGAGGCTTTGTTGAGGCATTGTGGTCTTGATTTGGTGGACACACTATCTACTAGCCTTTCTCTAAGGGATCATTCACAACAGCTTAGTTCTTCATCTCATACTTCTTTACAAGGTATATCTTAGTTAGAGCACTTTGTTGACGAGACTGATCATCTCTCAGTCGAGGAAAAACCATCCACTCGGAAACATTAGAAAGTTCGAATTCTTTACAATCAAGCCCAGTGGCAAGTTCATACAATCCTTTGTTATGAGAGTTTGATTTTCTCTATAGTGCTCCTTCAATTATGCGGGAACCGACTTTAGGTCGCCATGGAGAACCAGATTGATAGTGGAGGTGGAGGGGACATGATAGTCATGTCCAAATGTCGGTTGGGGCACAACATAATGAACGGGAGGGTCCAGTAGGTAATGCCATAGAGGCAAACTGCGGTACCAACCGATCCACAGTTGAGTATGTTTGGGATGCACTCCCAGAGGGATAATTCGAAAGAGTGTGTGTGGGAGGTTGAGCCTTTGTTATTGGTGTACCACTCGGAAACGGGTATGTAGAGGTCCTTTTCTCATTTCAGATGAGAAACACACCCATCATTATATGTATTGCGTCGGTCTCATAGGCTACATTGGCCTTTTAGAGACGTTAATACACTCTTTCTTTCTTTCTTGGTATCTGTTGTTTTTTCCTTTTAGTTGAGGTATTATTTATTATTTAATCATAAATTTCTACACTAGTAGTTTGTTTACTTTTTATGATAGGTGGATTGCTACTTTGATGGTTATGCCTTTGCATTCTTGGCTGGCAGTTTCAGGCTTGTCTATGCCACTTGGTCGGTATTGGAGCTCTCTCCCTAGATCAAGTACATGCACATCCTGATTGCCTTGGTGGTGGCTGACTTTTCCTTGCTCTTCCACTTGGGGAGGATTAGGTCTTTCTCCATCCATTCGGTCTATTTGCATGGTGGATTGCTATCATGGTGTTTTTGACTAGCATGGAGCCATCTTTCAAGATTGAGATTTAAGCTTTTCTACTCCAGTTGGTAAGCACAAGAGCCCTCTCCCAGATCGAGTATGGCCATGTCTTGCATACCTAGATGGTTGATTCTTCTTTGGCTATTCCGGCTAAGGGTTGTTAGGTCTACCTTTATTTTCATTATTAGATTCATCTGTTAGAGAGTCATTTCTTGGACAGCAGTGTGCCAAGCAGTACGGCCAGAGTGCCACATCAGCAGCGCAGGATGCCACGTCAGGAGGCAGTGCGGACAGACCAGTTGGACAGGTACCACGTCACGGTCACGGACAGCAGCAGTCGGACTGTTTTATGCAGCCGACCTATTTTTTTGGTCATTTTTGTGGCATTTTTCCATTGCTATTTATAGCAGTTCCAGTCCAACACTTTGATCATCCTGGATCTTGAGATCTGACAAAGACAGCCTGCTGTGACTGATGGCACGCAGGCTGACGGAGATCTAGGTCCTCAATGTGGAGACACTCTCATATATTTTCTCTGCACCCGTGTATATCTCTGCGCTCCTATATAGCATAGTGCACTGTAGATTTTCTGCATTTCATTGTCTTCTCTCTCTCTCTCTCTCCTCTCTGTGTTCACTCTCTCTTAGTCTTGGCCTTTCGCTTCCGCATCGCTGCACTTTGACATGGTATTAGAGCGGTGAAATCGGATTGACTGATTGAAGAACCTACCTAAAGAGGAGATTTCAGCATGACACAAGGCTATATTTTCAGTATTTAAGGACGAGCGGGAGGGCTGCGCATTGGAATAAGACTGAAGCGAGTGTGGGCGTGCGGGAAAGGAGTCAAGTTGGTGAATTTGCTGTAGGCTATTGCTGTTTGAAGGGAAGGAAGGCTGTGTTTTAGGCCTTCCATTGCAGATTTTACCTTTTCATCGCCTCTGGCAACTAAAGAAGGTTCAGGAAGCAGAGGAAAGAGCCCTAACAGGCTATGTTTACACAGTTAGAGGGGGATTGATTTTGTTGTGCAAGCATTGCAGGTGAACATGTCTACAGAGACTGACTTGGAGTTCTAGGCGATCATGGACAGGAAGGTGCTTGTCCTACCGGCTCTTCCATCAAATCAGAAGCTTGATGGTGACAATTATCGCATTTGGCGTGTGATGATGTCGCCCATTTTGGAGTCTTATGATTTGGCGGAGCTTGTGATAGAGGAGATTAACCAGCCATTAGTGAGGGATGAGTCCAAACTCTCTTCCAATGCTCGTGCGGAGTTGACCAAGGCCCAATCTCATTGGGACAAACTGAATGCCAGGATTCGTTCTTTTCTATTTCTATCTTGTACTACAGCGGTGATAGCTCACATCGAGCACTTAACGGTGGCTCGAGAGATATGGCTAGAGCTTGATCAGATGTATAACCGGATGACCTTGATGAAGAGGGTTTCTTTGGAGGTGTAAATGCGACCTTGTCCGTGAATAAATCATCTTCGCTTTGGGAACACATCAACAAGCTTCGGCAACTTCAGATGCAGCTTCAAAATGTGGGAAATCCTATTTTCTCCTAAGACATGGCGATTACTTTATTGTCCTAGTTGTCGCCATGATTCGGTACTTTTTATTCTGCTCTTATTACATCAGGGCGGGAGTCAACTCTTTGGTGGGAAGAGGTGGTTCCTATAGTCTTGGACCAAGAGGAACAATTGAAGGGACAAAATGCTTCCAAATCGGAGGCTTTGGTTGGTCAAGCCTCTCAGAAGAAGGAAAATGATCAAAAGAATAAAAATGAGGACAATAAATCCAAGAAGGACAAGGAGAAGGAATCGACTTGCCATATTTGTGGTAAGACCGGTCATTGGAAGAAGGATTGCCTCGACAAGGACAAGAAGGACACCAAGAAGAAGGACCCGAAGGATTCTGGAGCGATGGTTGTGTCAGGTGTTTTTTTACACTTAGCGGTGATTGAGGACTCTTCACCGAAGACTCCTGATGGTGCAGTGACAGCTCCCCAAGCTCGAGAGTGGATCGTGGATAGTGGTGCCTCATGACACATGATTCCTTCTCCCATTGGTGGTGTTGAGCTAAAATATGCATTATTTGCTGATTAGTCTCTTAAACAACCCCCCAAAACACACTAAAATTGCTATTTTAGAGTAAAACCCCAAAACGGGGAGCGGTTTGAGAAAGTTTAGTCGAAACCCTAATTTTTGGGGCGCCCTTCCACATCTATAAATAGACAAGCTGCCCCCATTCAGCAATCATCCTTGTTTGTAGGTTACACCAGCCCACACACCCTCTGCTGCTGTTGGTGCCCAATTTCCAACATGCAGCCCGCCTCCATTTACTGTCCAGCCATCATCGACTGTGGCCACATCATCTTCAGCCTATCCATTGCTGTAGGCGACAGCTGTCAGCTGTTGGCGACTGCTTCAAACTGTCCCAGACTGCTGTTCAGCCTGCTGTCCATCATCTCCAGGGTTAGCCAGCCTGCGTTTTCAGCATTGCAGGCCCTAACATTCTCAGACATTGTTTCAGCCTGCTGTTTACAGCAGACTGTGGATAGTTTTCAGCCCCCAATCGGTGGTACACTGTTGCGTTTACCAGTTTTCAGCTTCTAGACTGCTGCGTTTTGGTGACCAGCTTGCTGCCATTAACTATTCAGCACTCCTACACTCCGATTGGTGGTCACAGACTTGGGATCCGTCTTTGGTGGATGTCACACTCCGACATTGCTCTGCCCTTGAGCACATTGTACACTCACATTCATTTACAGCATTCATTCATGTCAGAGTTGTGTTCTCTCTCTCCCTTCTTTTGTTTGTGTTTGGGTTTTGAGTTTTGCGTTTAGGGTTTGAGTTTTGCCCTCTGTGTCTGTGTCTATGTCTTTGTGTTTTTGTCGTGGTCGTACACTCTGTGTGTCCTTAGTGCAAGCCCTAGCAGTCTTCTTAACATGGTATCAGAGCCGGTGCTCTTGTAAAGAGTATCCTGCGGATATTGTTGAGAGCTAGTCTTTGTGCAAGGCACACAATACGACTCGTAACCGAATCACAATGTCCTAGACACCTTCTTCTCCAATTCCTATGATGTCTTATCAGGCTTTTCCATCATTGGAGGCCCTGAGACGGCATTATGGACTCGGTCAGGAGGACGACACTCCACCTTTACCAGATTTCACTAACATGACAGAGGAGAACTTTGAGGAGTGCTATCGCAATAAGTACGGTGATGTTTACACCTCTCCTACCAGTTTTGCTACAACATCCGGACCGGTTGGTGAGGCTGGCCACCTCTTTGATCATGGAGAACATACGACATTCTGAACGTCTGGCGATTCATCTTTATCATCTTAGCCAATGTCAGGTTTGTACAATTCTTTTGTGTTGCATGAATCAAAATCCTCGCCTGTTTCTTCTTTTGAGGTATAGGATCCGGATGGCTTTGCATATGTGAACTTCAATAGAGGGGGACTCACGAAGCAGAAGGAATTCAGGTACATCTACAGCTTCTGTTTCATTTGAGCATATCACACACACTTCTCACTTCCCTCCTATCCCATCCTCTTCTATGTCACACCTTGATCATCTCTCATCATCTTTCCAAAATCTTGGATTACACTCCACATCTGCTTCACACACCCTAGGGGTTGGATCTTCCATCTCCGCTCCTAGCACATTTTCCTTCTTCACCCCATTCTCTACCTCTTTGCACCATGGTACTTCGCTAGGGGGAATGCCACCCTTTACCATAGTGCCTCTCACCTTTCAGCAAATAAGCACACCCATAACTCTTGGGTCGACTGTGATGGGCATCCCTCTGACTATCCCCAGCTTCACATTTCCCATGACCACTCATACGCAGGGGTTTCCATCCTCAGTATATGGTGCGTCTTCATACTCTCCTTGGGTTATACCTACGAAAGGATTCCCATCTTCTGCTCCCAGTGTTCCCATCCCACCTCCTTGGGTTCCTCATATGGCTACCATGGCCATGCCGAGTCAGCCCATCCCTACCTATGGATCCACCTTGCACACTACCCGCATGCTTGGTGTGCACACTGGGGCCCATTCCCAAGTGTACTCCACTCCCCCATCCTACCCCTACTACACTTTTTTACACTATCCATCTTCGAGCACTACCACTCCTGTTGCAACGGCCAAGAATACCTTCACGGATAAGACGCGTTTTAACAGGTCAAATTTCACTACTTGGTCAAATTTCATGCAACAAGTGCTTGAGTCTCAGGGTCTTTGGGATCTCGTCATTGGTCTAGAGCCTATGCTAGCTCACCTTGATTACATCCGTCAATGGAGAGTCCGCAATGCTACAGTCAATGTTGAGCTGATACAGGGATTGCTTCCTGATTTTCACTCTCAGTTGCAGCACTTCCCGCTTGCGTCAGAGCGTTGGAGTTACCTTCTCGACCGCTATGCGGCTCGTGATCGTACTCGGCGCATCAATCTCGACTTTGAGCTTCAAGAGTTCTCTCTTAAGGAAGGGGATGATCTGAAAGTCAAGCTGGCTTACTATAGGCGGTTACTTGCCGAGTTTGCCTCTATTGACTCTCCAAAGTCAAATGATGATCAGGTTACATTCTTCTTGAATAAGTTGCCTGCAAAATACTTCGATTTCATTCAACACATCATCTCCCAACCTCAATTGCCAACCTTCTACGAGTTTGAGTGCCAGTTTTTGCGTTACGCAAGGCTGCATGATCAAGTTAAGCAACTGGTTTTTGCTAACTCCAGTGAAAGATGATGTGATGGATAAGTTAGTAAAAGGCATGCGTGACTTGCAATTGAAGCTTGCAAAACTAGAAGAAAAAGGGTGGTCTACAGGACCAAGGGCTCAAACTTGTGAAGGTTTTGTGTGTAGATGTATTTGGTGTGATAGCATGGAGTATGAACATAAAGATTGTGAGGCATATAAAGATGCCTTGGACGAAAATGTGATCCTCTTTAGAGATGGGAAAATTCATTTACATGAGATAGCATTGCCACTGAATCCAAACTTTGGAAAGGGTGGTATACAGAACTAGTAGATGACACGGGTATGAATAATGTATATGTTGTAGTTGGAGTTGTAATCATTGGTTTACAAATTGAAAAAGTTGTTGGTTATGAGGCTATGCTTGACAAGAAAATGGAACTATGGACACATGCCATGCATGTTGCAGAGAGAGGAAAAATTCCTAGAGATGAGAGAGGAAAAATTTCTAGAGTAGTGGTGCTTGAGAGATGAGAGCGATGAGAGAGGAAGAGAATGGGTAAAAGGGAGAATGAAAGTAATTAATGCACGAAGAGTATGTTTTCTAATTTTTATTAGAGCAAGCTGTAATCACAAGGTGCTAAAATAGAGATGTATTTACAATTCAATTGTGCGGCTCCCCTCCCCCTTAAAAAAAAAAACTCGTTATCTTTTTTCGTTTTTAAACGAAGGCGTGAGGGCTAAAGATAAGAAGTATGTTGTGAAGAACGCCCCGCTAGGAATATGGAAAGTGATTCATCTAGTGCTTTCAATCTTGATTCCTTTGATTGAGATGATAGTTGATATGTATGGCCATTTGTCCACCTTATGACTATGAGTAGCTTGATAGTTGACATGAAGTGGGCACCTTACAATGCTTGTTGCAAGTTGACATGAAGTGTTTCCTAGGACACCCACAAGGAATGATGGGATATGGACTATCATTTGTAGATTTAGCAAACATGCCCATTTCATTCTGGTGAGGAAGAAGATAATGGTTGATCATATGGCATGTTGATTCTTGTAGTATATATTGAAGTATCATAGTATGCCAGAGTTGATCATCAGTGTTTGAGATTCTTCAATGACAAGTTTATTTTGGAAGGGTTTGTTTGAGAATGTGGGTATCACGCTAAAATTCTCATCATTCTTACATTCGCAGATGATTGTCAGTTTGAAGAGGCAAATTCCATGGTGTTAGATCTCTTAAGGTGCTATATATCAGAGCATAAGACACAGTGGAAGTAGTATTTGCCATTGGTTGAGTTTGCGTATAACAACATGATGCATAGTTCCATTGGCAAAGCTCCATTTGAGGTTGTTGAGGGTGGCAAAAAATACCATCTATCTTGTATACTAACAATAAGGTCTTTAAGGCTGATCGCTATGCAAAGATAAAGTACACACTTTAGAGATCTTAGGAAAAACAAGAGAAGGTAGTTGATCGCTATAGATGTGCTTTGCAGTTTGCAGAGAGTGATTATGTATTTTTGTAATTTGAAAAGCCAATGCTGAAAAAGATGAAAGGAAGAGAGAGCTTGTATTCGAAGTTGAGTGTAAGATACTGTGGGTCCTTCCCAATGTTGGAGAGGATCAGTGATGTTGTATATTGGCTACTTGGTCTGTAATTTGAAAAGCCAATGCTGAAAAAGATGAAAGGAAGAGAGAGCTTGTATTCGAAGTTGAGTGTAAGATACTGTGGGTCCTTCCCAATGTTGGAGAGGATCAGTGATGTTGTATATTGGCTACTTGGTCTGTTACCAAGAAATAACTACCATGTGTATCACATGTGCCTTACAACCTTGCACATTGCACATTTGATTATTAAATTAATCAAACGTTACTAGCAAGAGCAAAGCATCTCAAAAATTCCACATCCCCGTGATAGACTTGCCTCTTGAAATCCCTACTGCCGTCCTCAATTGCATTGCAATGTGTCAAAGCAAAAGTATATTGCACTAGAATTTCCATAAGGCATCACAATTAACACAATATTGGCCATTAGTGTTCAACCATGCCATATGTCTCACACTTGCTGCAAATTTCAGCCAGCATAAACATAACATAAAACTAAAAAATAGTTTAGTACTGTTGCTAGAAACCCATTGGTTGCATCCATTTCTCATGTTTCTCAATTGTTTTGACTGCCAATAAATTGATATGAAAGGCATTGTGTATCCGCCAATGTGGAGGTAATTTCATCTTGAGGAAGCAGTGGATGTTAAAGGTAATAGTTGTGTGAGTTATGCTAGCTTGGATTTGGATGTTAGTTGGTGTTAGTTTTGGCCCTAGGATAGTTAATTGGCTATTAAGTGTTAATGATAATACTAGGGACTAGGCACTAATTAATCAATATGTGCATTGCCAAGGGTTAATTAGGGCTGGGGACTACTTGGGGTTGCAAATGGCATAGCCAATTAAATTGTGAATGGGCACATTTAATTTTGGGCAAGGTCAGAAGTGTTGAAATCAATTTTCAGAATTAATTATTTCTACAAATTAATTAATTGACTTAAAATTGTTGGAAAATGGGATTAAAAGGTTGTTACTTGACATATAAGGATGATCTGAGTAGACTCATACCATACCTCTTCAAAGCTGAAGCTTGTAATCACTCATGCATCTCCCAACTATAGATGGATGCATTTATCAACATAGTTAATATTATAATTGGTAATAAACTTGGATGTTTGTCTTAAACAAATCTTAGTGCCACTTGCTTCAAAGTTTGGAATAATTCAGAAGAGTAGTGAAATGCTTTTAGTCTTAATGGTGATTGTCAATTTATACTAATCCAATGAGTAAGGCCAAGTTTGTGCGTTATGTTTTATATGTTGGAGCGACGCATCTTGGGGCCAATCCCCGAGGTGTAGGAGAGTCATAGTGAAGCCGCGGCAATCAGCCGAGGGGAGCTTTCTTATGTTTGTGTTATGAGGCACTATGTCTATATCTTATGGGATCTCCCTCTGAGGAGAAGGGAAGGTAAAGGTTGGACTATATATTAGCTACAAATGCTTACCCTTTGGTTCATGGAGTGCAACGCCTTTTTCCAGCAAGTGGTTAGTATTTAGGGAACCTTAACAGAGTTCTGGCACAGTTGCCGCACCTTTCCCCTAAGATAATTACTGATCAAGGTTTTAAGACTTGAGCCTAGGTAAGTCAACGCTCAACTCTATCTAATTTTTCCTAATTAACGTTTCATTCATTCCCTTGAGAGAAGCTCCCAGCTTATTGGGACTACCCATCCGTAGGACGGATTCGTCGAGGATCTCACCCACCTGCTTCTTATAAATGGTTTTATTTAGTTTTCTAATTACCTATTACATTAAGTTATGACATATAAAAGCAACTTCATTAATTAACCCGCTATCATAGGTTCCTTTGTGTAATTTTTAGGGCACAATACAAAGACAGAGAAAATAGTCTTTTGGCAAAATATATTTATTTATTATTTCGCAAAATTATTTACAATAATTTTCCCCTTCTACCTATGCAGAAGATAAACTTCTGTTCATCGGAAAATCCATTCTGTCTATGCAGAAGAAAAGAAACCCTCCAAGATTTTCATCCCTTCACTAGTACTGAGGACTTCAGGATTCCATCCTGATTCGTGTGAGGGTTAGATACTTCCTAGGAGCGATCAAGAGATTTACAGCTAGAGTCCCCCTGGCACTTCCGCCTCCTCCTGCTTAACAGATTTCTCACCGAGCAACCTCTCACCGTCAGGGCCGGTCCAAAGCTTCTCATGGGGGTACAAAATAATTTCCCTTAGAGCAGGGTTTTGCGTCTAGTCGTAGAGGAGGCATGGCATGATCTTTGCTTTTATTATCCTGATTATATATTTACAATTAGATCTAACTACTGCAAGCACAATCAATCTTTCTTGTGTGCAACCATCAACGCATGCACAAATAAAAAAGAAACAACAGCAAGTGTTTTTAGCATAGGAAGCAGCCCCACCCAAATTCAAGGTTTCTCTTTTAAGGTCTCACCTCATTCTTAGGGTTACGCTTCTTACTTGCAACTCTTTTTCGGGATCCGCATGTTATTTTTTGAATCTGAAGTCTATTTTATCTTTATGAAAAATTTGGTATTTCCTTCTTAAAAGATAATATGGGCATTTATACCTATGGCAAGCAACTCATGTGTTACCCTGCCTTAACCTGCGCTTAGCAGGATTTCAAATGCTTTACCAAGTCTGTTTATACTTTAGGATTTGTATCAACAAATTCTTATCAATGTTCAACAAGTCTTACAAACTTTTGATATTTATTTAATTTTCTGATATTGATAGTTTCAGGGTTGTCGAGTATTTCATAGTTGTCTTTGCTTCAACATTCTCGATATTTTAGGTTAGGTTTTCTTGCTGATTCATACGTGGGTCAACTCATGATATTGACGCTCTCACTAATATAATCATTAATATTAAAATTGCATGTGTTCTCAGTAAGAAAATAATTTTTATTTTATTCTACTTATATTATATGGTTTAATTGACGATGTTTGACCATTTATCGAAACTTTTAACATTATCCAAAAAGAACAATTTTCATTTAGCTATGTCCCAAGTGCAATGTTGATTGTTTTTTTGAAAACTTTATTCTAGGCAATGCAAAAATCATAAGTGCAAATTTTCTTTCATATTTTAGACATCGAATTATATTACTACACACCTAATTTATGTGCGTGTAGTATATATTTTTCTATACAAATTTCTATTGATTTAATGCATTGATTATTTCATGATATTATTTAGACGATTTTTTATAAATTATTATAAAGCTCATATACGTCATTTTATCATCAGCAAAATGAAATAGAGATAGTCACTTTCAAGGAAAAATGTTAAAATATTCCCTTTCTTCCCATGCAATGGAGAGAAGGTTGTTTTGGAGTTGAGAGAGACTCATTCAGTGCATTCAGTCTGTGGGAGAGAGTGAAGGTGCCGTTGATAAGTTTTTGAGCTGCGAGACAGCCATTTGCTGGAGCTACTGCATCATTTGGGCTCGAGGCAGTAGTAGGCACTTGCATTTATTGTAGATTAGAGCAGGCAACGAAGATTTTGTCTCTTCTTAGCAATCTCTCACCTTCTCTAGTCTATTCTTTGAGTATCTCAACATTTCTCAGCTATTTGAAGATTTTCTCAGCCATATTTGGTGGAGAGCAGTGAAATTTCTATTGTAAGCCCTAATCCTCAGTAGAAATTAGGGTTTAGCAGCCACCTTGGGATCCATGCCAGTAGTTAGAGGTATTGTACATAGAAATCAGTAGTTGGAATTTGAGGGATTGCCAGGGATTTTAGATGCCATTCCATGCCATTTGGTTTGGGGCAACATTTGATTAGTTTGTGGTCTAGTTTGTACAAGTCTTGGGTGAAGGTAAAGGGGCAATTTGCACGACTGGCTTGGTGATTGTTTGTGACAGCATGGGGCTTTTGGATTAGCGGAGGAGATCAATAAATCTTGAGTTGTACTTCATCCAATAGCAATACAAGTTAAAGAAATACCGCAAGGGGTGCCAATTTTGGGGCCAATAGGGTGTCCAATGTCCAAGAATGTTATGGTAAAGTGTGCAATTTAGTTTATGATTTATTGTTAATTGCTGAAAATTAAGTGCTTGATTAGGATTTTGCCACCCTCTTGGAGAAGAAAGGTTGGTTTTTCTTGCCCTTTGGTGTTGAGAACGATGCTAATTGTGATGGTTGGCTGTTGACAATGTGGGTCTAGGCTCGCCACTGTCCTTGAATTTGGTTGTCATCACCCTGTCTCTGTTGCTAGGGTTTATCCAACTAAGGGGCGGGGGTTTGTGTCTTTTTGGGTTGTGTGCCTTTGGCCTTTGATGGATACTCATTGTCAAAATGACCAGCCTTTTGACAATGTTTGCACTACTAGCATTTCTTTTTGTACATTTTGCCACATGGGTTTCTATTGGCCTAGGCGTGGAGCAATTGTGTGATTAATTTAATAGAAAGTGAATGAGAATGAAATAATTAATTGATGCATTATGATACTTGATCACAAATTAGAAGCAATCTATTAATGAGTGCGATAGAATACAATGCTCAAAGCAATCAAAATGAATAATGCCACACTTTGTGTGCTAATGAGGCACAAAGTGTTTTTTTATAATAAAAAATGAAACCCTAACAGCTTAACTGTCATAGGAAACCCCTATAATAAACTAACCCTAGTGTTGTTGAGTGCCTAGGATACTAGTGTCACATAGTGGCCAGGACACTAGGGGCAACAATTGCATTTAATGATAATTTAAATGCCTAGGGAGCTCGGATCATGGATCAAAGGGCTTCAACATGTAGCGTGTGAGATGGCCTATAGTTTCAAGGATGACTTGGACTTTCCTTGGGTCTCATGAGGTTGGCTTTGGTTTTGATTTTGTCTTTGATTTTGATTTTGACTTTTCTTTCCTTGTTGTGGTCCTTGTTGTCCACTCTTTGAGGAAACAACAAGAGCCCTCTCTATGGAGGAAGCACTTTGAAGAACTATGAAGTATCGTAGGATAAGGAGGATAGTAAGGATAGAGAGGGGGATAGGGTTGGTTGGTAGAAAAAGTCAAAGAGGGACCCATAGCTACCTATGGCGTAGGTACGGGGGCTCTCAAACTCTGCTCAATTATCGACGGCGGGCGAGGCACATGAGCATAACTAGATGTCCCACTAGGAATTGCCATGGAGGCAAATTGTGGTAGCAATTGGTCGACACTTGGGTAAGCAGGGGTAGGAATCCCATGTAGGGTGTAACCCAAGTGTGTAGGAGAGAGGCTAAGCCTACCCCAAAGGTACATGAACACAACCGGAAAAAGTGGGTCTGAAGCACAGCTAGAAGGATCTTTGGTGTGTTGGAACCTTGCGGAGTTGGCAATGAATGCCACTTCTCCTCAGTTCTTAGTATAGACCATTTCAAGGATTGAGTAGCTATGGAAGTCTTCGATGCCATCTTCCCTTTTGTAATTTTTACTTCTGCGATGAGATTTTCGATCAAGGGCCTAGGTTTCTTTAGTGAGTATCTAGCTTTGATACCATAAAAAGAAATGCTCTACCATAGAAAACACAAAAACAATTGTAGAACAAACACACAAACTGAGAAAGAACATAGTTAGTGTTAGGGTAGCTTAGAGACAATGAACACAATGAATAATGAATAATGAATAGAATACAATACTTGATGCAATGAACACACTAAAAAGTGAAAAATATTGACCCCCCAACTCTCATGTCTTCAGGACAGGGGCAGAGAGTATGAGCTAGAGATTGTTGTACTCTTGATGGCTCCGGAAATGCAGCAAGGCAGCCTTTGTGAGTGTTTGGTAGTAGCAAACGTAGCAATCGATGCTGGATTAGAGAAGCCAGGTAGTAGGATGGCTGGAAATGGCAAACGAAGTCCAAGATGACGACATGGCAGCAAAACACAGCACAGGAGTGACCAAATGGCAGTAGATGATCAAAACACAACCTTTTGAGTCGCATTTGTGGCTGGGCGGCAGTTGGCTTGTGAAAATGCAGCCAAAAAAACAGCTGCTAGCGGTAGGTGACAGCCCTTGGCAGGTCCATGCAGGCTGGAATGTGATGGACAACAGTAAACACAGCCTTTTGTGCTAGCTGAATGCGGGCCACAGGAGATAGGAGTAGGCACCAGCAATGCTTGGCTGGACAGCAGCTGAACAGAGGCTGGAAAGTGGAGAAATCTATGGGAAAAGGCTAGACAGTAAGTGCCTAATGATGGTAGACAATAGTGGGCAATGTAACCAGCCTTCCTCCTCGGATAGGGTGGTAAATCCTTGATTACAACTTAATTACAACAGCAAACAATTAATGCAAATCTGAAAATACAAATTTACCTATTGATATTGGACAATGTACACCCGATTGGCCCTAACATTGGTGCCCCTTTCGGTATTTCTTTAGCTTTATTGAAAAAAAGTTGGCTTACAATGGGATTCTCCCAATCCCTTTCGGTATTTCAACTCCCCTTGGTGTCCAGAGTGACCAGCAAGTCTTCAATCCATTTTGCCCCTTGATTCGGGCACTCAATTGGCCTTCACCCACTTTATAGACGATGGAAATGCCCCAAATTCAATGGTTGCCTAGTCCTCCACCTGAATTCAGCTGAAATTCACCTTTAGCCTTGTTGAATCCAAGTCTTGGAGCTTCCAATTTCTGGCATGCTTCCCAAGGCTGCTGCTAAACCCTAATTTCTGCTGTAAATTAGGGTTTACAACATAGAAATTTGCAATTTCTCAGCCTCCAAGGGTCCAAATGTTGAGATATTTGGAGCAAGGTTGTGAAATGGCTGGGAGATAAGAGGGAAAGCCGTAGAGAGAAAATTCAAAGTTTTGTTGCGAAGAATGACTGAAAATCAGTCAAGTGTAGTTGCTGCCCTGCCACAACAACATGTAGATGCAAAGAACTAAAGAAAATCAGTCATTTATTGCTGCTGCTCTGCCTCGACAACTTGTAGATGCTGTCTCTTGTTGATGATTGGTCTTCTTTAGCCAAGGGTAGATGCTGTCTCTTGTTGATGATTGGTCTTCTTTTGCCCTTGGCTACCTTAGAAGGTCCTCCAACGGCTGCAAATCAAACTAGCAACCTCCCCTCCCTCTCTCTTGCAGGTTGAATTTATAGAAATGTCTCTCTCTAGCTTCTAAAGACATTTTTCAATCTTACACGGGCATTTTTGACAAGTGGCAGCCTTTCCAAATGGTTTTTCCAGCATTTTTCAGAATTACATATTAATTTTTAGTTTTTAAATATTAAAAATTAATCTAATAATTATTTCGGTGCCCTGAAAAATAATATGACTGGCCAATAATTAAATTGGCTAGGCAACTTTCATTCCCGAGTGTCTTTACGCTATCTTTGACCATTAGATTGGAGTTACGTACCATTAAACGCCACTTCTTTAGTGTCACCAATTGATACTTATGGCCAAATGGATGACCCATGGCAACAATTGACACCAGATACCACCAAATACCTGTGCGGCATAACTTATAGTAACTTTTGCCTTTGACATCTCGTGATTTCTTTGGGTCCCGGGCTCGTAAATTTACTTAAACTCGAGTTGTACCTCTCATGTGCAAAATTTACTTAATCACGTGATTAGAAATTAATCCACATGTTAAGTGAGGTTTCAAAAATACATGTCCTCATGACAGGGTAGATTCGATTGAGATATTCTCGTTGAATGGGACGTGAACAATACAATTTTGACACTTGTAAGCTACAAAAACGAGATTATAGCTGAGTGGAGGACAATATGCCTATTTATAAAACCCACAACAAAGAACATTGGGAGAATGGAAATCAGGCTCCCCTCCTAGCTATAAAGCCAAATGGATTCACCTTGAGCATGGGAGCCAATAGCTTAGTAGGTCACAACCATGTCCCAAGAGTTGGTGTTGCATATTGCTAGCCCACACCGTCCGATGTATGGATGCGTCAGTCTATGGGCCAAGAGTTGAATAGTGTTGATCACACCATCATGTTCACAATATGTCTTTGAGTCTTGTAAACATGACTCAATTGCACTAACTCTAAAGCATTGCTAGTGCATTCACACTAGTACCCATTCCAAGGATGTAACATCGACAAATACATCGAATCCTTGGTTTTCATTTCTCCTAGCTATTTGTCGTTCCCTAGATATTTGTTTTCTATTAGATGCTCTTTATACTACTTGAGAAACATGATAGTTCCTTGAGATTTAGATGTATCTTTTTTGTCTTATAGGTTGATTTGGCTTGTTGTAGAAGGCAATCTCACACACACACACACACACTCTCTCTCTCTCTCTCTCTCTCTCTCTCTCTCTCTCTCGTGCGCGCATGCTCGGTGGTTGTGTTCTACCTTTGCCTGCATTGCATCTGCCCCTACCTTAATGTGCCCCACCCCGCCCTGCCCCACTGTAGTGTTGGGATAAAGGCCCTTTATTCACCTCCATGTATAGTATATGTGTATTATTTAGTTATACATCTGAATGCACCCTTACGTGCCCTAAATATAAATGCATTTTATTCTTTATGTATCAACACATTGTTGATACATCCGAAAATTGAATCGTACTCACTCACTCACTCTCTCTCTGTGTCACTCTCACACCTGTTCACTCCTTCAGCTATTGCACACACTCAACAATTGGTATCAGAGCTTCCGGTACAAGACCGACAGGTTGTATAGGTGCTTGCGATTGGTTGTAGGCAACGGAGGAACCAGCGTGACATTCCACGAGTGACATGGCGACAGGCGTGTAGACAGCTGGATTTCGTGTCCAGTAGGGAGTTGGGGCGACCACGCTGTTGACCAGCGACCAGTGGGGACCAGAAGGGAGTCGGATTGACCACTTTGCCAACTAGCGATTAGCGGGTGTGAACTAGGCGATGGCTATAGAGAGTCGGGTGCACCAGGCGTGATAGGAGCATGTGACGGTCAACGAGGCAGGCAACAAGCATGACAGGTGTCAATTGCGCCTGTCATGTGACGCGACGGGTCAACGGACACACCCCCCTGGGTGAATTTTTCAAAAGAAATTTAAAAAAAATCTATAATTTCTCAATTACTCCCCTTGCCTTAATAGGGATTCACGCGTGGTAGCACAGATTACAGATCTGTGCAAATGTGGCCCAAAAATTTGGGGCTTTTTCCTATTTTGGGAATTTCGCCAAATTTGTCGGAATTTAGCTCATTCGAGTAAAATTTCCTAACATTGGACCACGAAAAATTGAGGCTTTTCATGTTCTGCTGAAGTTTTGCTTAGCTGGGTCAGATTGGTTGACATTTATGCATTGTTGGACTTGGAATTTTGGCATTTTGTGCAGATTTGATAAATTTCTGCAACATTTTCTCGTGTAGTGGCTGGTTTATGTAAAAACAATAGAGATTTATTACTATTTGGGCACGAACAATAGTGTATTTTGCTGGTTCAGTTTGTGCTCCTACAGTTTAGTGCATTTACTCTTGTGTTCGTGACAAAAATGGCTGCAACTTCTTCAAGTTCTGACAATAAGAGTTTGATGGAAATCAAACGGTTTGATGGTTAGGGCTTTGACCTTTGGAAAGACCGTATGTAGGGCATATTGTTCTTAAAGGATTGTGAGGATGCTTTGCAAGAAGATAAACCCGCACAAATGTTTGATGCAGATTGGGCCAGAGCTAATGAAAGGCTGTGGCTTACATAAAGATGGGTGTCACTGATGACATTTTGGCAGACATTAAGGGCTTAGATACTGGTTATGCAATAACTACCTATGAGATCACCACACCTGTTAATCAGGTGCATTTAATGCACAAGTTGGTGAATATGCGACTGGATGAGTCCAAGTTTGCAATTGAGCACTTGAGTGTATTTACCGGCATTTTAAATCAGCTCAAGGATGCCAATTTGGATTTTGATGATAAGTTGAGGGCGATATTTTTGATCATGACATTACCCAATTCTTGGGAGACCTTGGTGGTTTCAACTTTCTCTCAGCAATAACTCCAATCTCTCATATGATGGTGTGAGGGGTTCAATCTTGAATGAAGAAATTAGACGTAAGTCTAGTGGAGAAGGTAGCAACTCAGCTTATAATGTTAGAGGCAGGGTTGAAAAGAAAAATGCAAATGCTGGACAGAGAAACAGAAACAAGAGCAAAGGAAAGGAAAAGAGTGATATTACTTGGTATCAGTGTGGTCAGAAGGGCCACAAGAAGCTTGATTGTAGATACTACAAGAAGGAACAAGAGAGAAAGAAGAATGCAGGTGACAAAAAGAAGAAAGAGGATAAGACAGATGCATTTGAGGTAGTCAAAGGCAAGAAAAAGGTCAATGTAGCCTCCAATGTAGTCAAAGAGGAGCTTTCGGATATAGAGGCTGTTGTATTATGTGCAGTTGATTATGATGCCCTTGTATGTCACATGCAAGATATACAGAATACCAATGCTGATGTGATTGATGCACTTTTATCAGTTGATGATGGTGTTACTCAGACTTGGATTGTTGACTCTGGTGCCTCTTTCTATGTAACTCCTTGCTTGGAGTCTTTTGCTATATTCAAGCAGGTAGTTATGGAAAAGTATACCTTGGAAATAACCATGCTTGCAGCATTGATGGATCGACACTGAACACTTGTCTTTAGATAACGGGCAAGAGCTTGTATTGAAAGATGTCAGATATGTGCTTGGCATCAAGAAGAGTTTACTATCTGTTGGTCAGCTTGACTTGCATGGTTATACTACACTATTTGGTGGTGGTTTGTGGAAATTGAAAAAGGGTTTCATGCTGATTGTAAAAGGAACCAAGAAGGGCGCTTTGTATTGTTTGCATTGTAAAGCTTTGAATGGCAAGTTTCTTGCAGTTGCTTAAATAGGTTGTCATTTGGAGTTGTGGCATAAGAGATTAGGCCATATGAGCCAGAAAGGACTTGATGTCATTACCTCTTTGAAGAGGGTTGATGGAAAAGGCTATAAACTTGACTTTTGTAATGATTGTCAGTTTGGAAAGCAAATGAAAAATTCCTTTTACTCTGGTGTCTCTCGTAAGTCCAATGTCTTGGACTTGGTCCATTCTAATGTATGTAGTATGTCCGTGAAATCGTTGGGTGGTGCTGTATATTTTATCTCTTTTATTGATAATTGTTCCAGGAACATTTGGGTTTATTTGTTGAAAAAGAAAAGTCAAGAATTTGCTGTTTTTAAAACTTTTCATGCATTTGTGATCACTCAGATAGGTAGAAAGCTAAAGTGCTTGAGAACTGATAGTGGGGGTGATATAATAGGACTTTATGTGAAAGAGTGCAGTGCATGCTGTTCATTGCTAATCTCCCTCATGAATTTTGGGGAGAGGCACGTAAAACCGAGGTTCACATTTGCAATCGCTCTCCAAACAGGTTCTTAAATAATGGCATCCTCGAGGAGGTTTGCTTTGGCAAATTGGCCTCATATGACCATTTACGGATATTCGGGTGTGACACTTTTGTGTATGTTAGAGATGAGCTAAGGAGCAAACTTGACCCAAAATCCACCAAAGGCATTTTCATGGGCTATGGTGATGAGGGTGAATTTGGCTATAGAGTGTGGTTACCTTAGTCCAATAAAATTATTCGCAGTCGTAATGTTGTGTTTAATGAGGCAAAATTGCTGAAAGGTACTTTAGCCTCTAATGAAGGCATGAAAAAGATCAAATTTCAAGATTTGTAGCCACCTATTACTTCAAATGATGAGCCTCATGATATTGCACCATAGGTTGAAACTGATGATCAGCTGGTTATTTTTGAGCTAGATGATGATGGACAGTAAATAGAAGCACAAGGAGGTCATGGACAACCAGATAGACTTGCTGTTTATGAAAATGCAGGTGTTGGTAATGAAAATGAAGGTGCTGTATAGCATAAACAACATGCTGAAAATGGTTTACAACAGCCAATAAATGCTGCAAATAATATACTTTCAAATGTAGACCCAGTTCTTGAGAATGTAGATTATTGGGTATGCAGGTCTACACGCTTAAGAAGGTAGCCACATAGGTATGACTCCTCCTTGCATTATGTGATGCTTACAGATGAGGGTGGGCCTCTTACATATAAAGAGGCCAAGTCGTGCAAATTCATCAGTAAGTGGAAGCTAGCTATACAGGAAGAGATTAAATCTCTGTATGGCTAATGATACTTGGGATCTTGTGTCATTACCCAAAGGAAGGAAGCCTCTTCCAAACAAATGGGTTTACAAAGTAAAGATAGTTGATGGGAAACCCAAGTACAAGGCAAGATTGGTTGCCAAAGGGTATGCATAGAAGGAAGGGATTGACTTCCAAGAGGTCTTCTCACTTGTTGTGAAGATGACCACTCTACGTGTGCTTTTTGCTCTCACTATTGTATTGGGCTTAGAGCTGTACCAAATGGATGTGAAAACAACTTTTTTGCATGGTGACATTGATGAGGAAATCTACATGAAACAGCTCGTGGGCTTTGTAGTTCCTGGAAAAGAGTAGTTGGTGTGTAAACTAAAACGCGGCTTATATGGGCTGAAGCAAGCACCATGGCAATGGTACAAAAAGTTTGATACTTTTATGCTCTCTCATGGGTTTACATGCAGCCATGCAGATCATTGTTTGTACATGAAAAAGGATACAGATGGCAGCCCCATCATACTTGTTTTGTATGTGGATGTTATGTTGCTAGCTGGGAAAAGAAAGACTAGCTTGGATGCTCTCAAAGATGAGCTGAAATCAGCTTTCTCCATGAAAGATTTGGGGAATGCAGAGCATAGATTAGGCATGAGGATTCACAGGGATAGAACACATAAATTGTTGTTTTTGTCTCAAGAAAAGTACATCTAAAAATATTAGACAGATTTAACATGGCTGAAGCTAAGCCTTTTGGGGTGCCTTTACCTCCATACCTTAAGCTTAGTAAAGCCAACAACCCAAAAGATAATGTGGAAGCCACTGCTATGAAGGGAGTTCCTTATGCATCAGCATGTGGCTCTCTTATGTATGCAATGGTTGCTACTCGTCGAGACATTACTCATGTAGTGGGAGTTGTCAGTAGGTTTATGTCAAATCCTGGCAAACCACATTGGGAAGTTGTTAAGTGTATTCTTCGATACCTAAAGGGTACACAAAGAAAGTGTATTTACTATGGGTAGGGTGCAGTTAGTTTGCAGGGTTATTGTGATGCAGATATGGTAGGTGACTTGGACACTTGCAAGTCCACTAGCGGGTATGTCTTTAGAGTTGCTGGTGGGGCCATTTCTTAGTGCTCCAAGTTGTAGAACATCGTAGCACTGAGTACTACTGAAGCTGAATACATATCAGCTAGTGAAGCTTCTAAGAAAGCTATATGGTTGAGCAAACTTGCAGAGGATCTCGACATGTCTATGAGTACTCCAGTGTTGGGATGTGATAGCCAGAGTGTTGTGTATCTGGCTAAGAATGCCATGTATCATTCACGCAAAAAGCATATAGATGTGCGATATCACTTTATCAGATAGATTTTGGAAGATGGTGTAATCAAATTGACCAAGATCAAAACACATGACAACCTTGCAGATGTTCTCACTAAAAGTCTAAGCAAGACTCTAGCATGAGGATTGCATACGACTAGTGGGAGTTGGTTAGGGGTTCACTTCGGACCTTTAAGTGGGAGGTTGTTGGGATAAAGGCCCTTTATTCACCTACGTGTATAGTACATGTGTATTATTTAGTTATACATGTGAATGCACCCTTACGTGCTCTAAATATAAATACATTTTATTCTTTGTGTACCAACACATTGTTGGTACATCGGAAAATCGAATCGTACTCTCTCTCTCTCTCTCTCTGTCACTCTCACTCACCTGTTCACTCCTTTAGCGTGCTGTGTGCTCTCTCAACATGCAGTTGCCTTGCCTTGCCCTGTTGTCTTGTTCTGCCCTTGCCTTCATTGCATTCACCTTCGCCTTGCTGTCCTATTCTGTCCCTTGACTTGCCTTGTTCCTCCCCTTCTTGACCTGCCTTGCCTTGCCCCAACCTGCCCACCCTCACCCTCATGTTGCCCTGCCAGGCCTTGCCCCCTTGCCCTGCCCTAACTTGCCTCGTCGTGACCTGCCCATGCCCTTGTCCCATCCTAACTTGCTTGCCCCTCCTTGATCCAACTTGTCTCGTCCTTGCCCTTGCCCCAACTTGAAGGCCGACATGACTTGACCTACCTCCCTAACTTGATGTGCCCTCGGCTGCGTTGCGCTTTGTAAATCCCTACTAGAGAGGACTCAAGGGAGGAGAGGGGACATCCTTGGGAGCATGATTTGCGAGCCTCCCCTCTTCAGCAATAGCAGTATGAATAGGAAGAAGTCCTTTGCCACTATTGTTAGCAACTAGTCACCGGCAATTCCTTCTTATGTTGGTAAACCATTAGCACAAGAGTCCTGGAATTAAGGAAATTACAAGGAGAGATGGCAGCCATGAAGCAAGAAAGGATAAAAAAGAAGAGCATATTATGGAATTACAGGAACAAGTGAGAGGGATGCAAGCTAACAATAGAAAGTAAAGGAGGAACCCATGCAAAAGAGACTCCAAATGAAATTGAAGCTAAATTCAAATTTAGCACATCTTTTCATAGAAGTAGTCGACTAGTCCAAATTTGGGCTCTCAAAGACATTAATATGATCTCTCTCTCTCTCTCTCTCTCTCTCTCTCTCTCTCTATACACCAAACAAGCATTGGAGAGATGTGAGAACAAATCACAATAGTGAGAACCTATTAGCCCTCCATTTTATTTTGTCAGTTTGTCATCTCTTGGCTCCATCATAGTTTGACAAAGATAGAGGAGCTCTAACTGTGTTTGCCATTCAGTTTTGTGTGCATTTCTTCTTCTAGTCAGTCATTATTGTGCATCTCTTGGTTTTGCCGCCGATGCAGCGCCTACAGGCTGTGATTTGATGTTCCAGACCCTTGTTGGCATTTATTGCCTGTCAATTCAGCATTTTTGTCAGTTTTGCTGATGTGTCAGCCAGTTTTGATGCAGCTGACTGTGTTTATTGCAGCATTGGCTAGTTTGCTGCATTTACTGCTATTTATAGGCGATGGGTTGGCTGAGGCAGATCATTCTTCTTCTTCTTCTGCGGGTGCACACTTCGACTTCAGCATTCTTCTCCGTCTCTTGCGGGGTTGATGGCAGCATGCTTTGTCTCCAACTCCATCACTATCTCCGTCTTCATCTTTGGTGCTGTCATCATTTTCTAGCCTGATCTGGTGCCCTCACAGATGCTTTGGGCTGCGTGTAGGAACTGATCAGCCCATCATTGTATTTAGCATTCTTTCCAGATTCACTCCAGATTTCTCTTTCATTCTTGTTGTCTTTTTTCTTTTCCTTTTCTATCTATATTCTTGTTCCTCTATTGTTGTGTGCTCTCACTTGGTATCATTACATGTGAGGGTATGGAAGTTTCCTTCAGAGAAGACTGCCCTATTGTTGAAATCACAAATTTTCAGCCTTTTATTTGCTACAAAAAACATAGTTTTTTTTGCGTTTTAGAGGTGCTTTCCACAAAGGTACGACATCTACAACTTTTTTCTTGAAGGTGTAGCTGATTATTTTTTTTGTTTGGGCTCTTCTACAACCAAACACAACAGTTTAGTGTGTCCGCAGGTCTAGAGACATGGAACATCATCAGCCCCTTTTGCATAACTAATTGTTTGGATACCTATTTCTCATGTTTGTGCGTGCATGGTGTTAAAGTCTAATTGGGCATGGCATACCACCTACATCTGGAAGAATGATTAAGGAAAGTAAATACAATATAAGTGAGGTTTTTGTGCTGGTTTTGGGTTTTGTATAACCCCCCTCTTGATATAGACAAATCATGCTATCAATACATGGTAAACCAATTTATATGGCATTTAATGTATACATGATATAGACCTCTAGGTACAACTTATTACTACAACAAAATTTTGTTGTGATGTGACTGTCAAGTCATTTTTGATAATTTTTTTGCAATTTTGATGTTGTCTTGAAGGATTGCGAAGCTAGACATGTCTAAAAGTGGGAAACATGCTACTACAGTCTATCGAGACAAGCTTGGTATGTGTGCTCAGAGTTCGTTTTTTGAATACTTGCCATATTATGATTGTTGAGTGATCCAATGTATAAACATTGTGGTTCTAAATTATGTTCTATGTAGAGTTAGTAATCAACGTCTCTTTCATTGCATGCTTATCATTTCTTAATTGATGTGCCCAACAATGTACATTGTATGTCACATGGAAAGAGGGTATATTAGGTTTAAATGTATGTAACATGAGTGAGGTTCACGGAACGATTAACAAGAAAAGAGTTTTCAACCGTGACTAAATTCTCATTTATAGTTAGATTGACAATTTCCTATGTTACTAAATAAGATGTGTATTTCACAAAAATTGAACACAATTTGCACTAGTTGAATGGATGCTTGTGATCCATGTTGCAAAATGTGGAAACTGAATCTTAAGTAGCCTTTATCTCACAGAACACGCATTGTCTTTTGAAGAATTGTTTCTTGATTGTAAGATACTACAGACATTTACAAAATTAGAGAACATTGGTGGAAATTCCCTCAAACTCATGTAACAAAACAATGAATATGCTCTACAAGGGGTAACATTAGAGATACAAAGAATTACTTCCAACCTAGATAGTTGTAACATTGCTACATGGTTACATATTACTAATTGGGCATAAGCATATGGACTTAGTTACTTTTGAAGTGTGGGTCTCCTCGTGCTACACTTGTTTGTTGGTATGGTGTGCCTTTGTCGTTAGCTGTCAAATAATAAGAGGAGTGAGGGAGTTCGTTGAACATCTACACCCTACTCTTTAATACACTAATTGTGCTCTTGCACCTATGTGCCCTTTGAGCAGTTGCTATGTGTCCAAGTGGTTCACTCTCTCCTATTAGACTGCAATTGTCTTAATACTTTGCTCCTATTTGAATCTGCAAACCTACAACCACCTTTGGGATGTTTTGGTAAGGAACTAAACTAAATGGAGTCGTGTCATGGATGGCTTGAGGGGAGTTGAAACATATCAAGAAAGCTAGACAGAACCTCCTTGCTTGTGCCACCTCCTTAGCCAAATTTGCCGTCTTGTAACCAATCAGATGCCCCCTCTCAACTCCACCTTGGCATGCCGTAGTCAATCACACCAGCATCATCCAATCTAGCCTTGCGACTTCACACTTCTTTTTTGCACGCTTGCAAGTTACTTAGTGCAGTCCATGTTTTTTGTCAGTGCCACCTATGCCTTGCGGCCCTTCACTTGCATGCTTGGCAGTGGGAGGTTCTCCAACCTTGCCTCACCAAACTTCTCCTTTACTTTTGCCAACCATTCGCCCTACCTGTGCCTTAAGCCTTGCCCTACCACCATTTAGCTATAGTGTCACCAATGATTGCCTCACAAGTCATTGTAGTGCCATTGGTCATTGCTCCCTTTTGTCCAAGCCAACTCCATCTTCTTTACTCTTGCGAGCATGATCCTGCTGAGTCCAACCTCACCTTGCCATGCCACCCTTCTCTTGCATGCTTGCGAGTCACTCATTGCCGCCAAGACTTTTTCCCATGTCTGCTTGCCCCACCTCCTTCACTCCTGTGAACATCATCCCCATCTCAACTTCTCACTATTCTTCTATATGTCCACTTGTCCCAACTCCTTTGACCTCGGTCCCTACTCTTCTCTTCTCCTTTACTCCTTTACTCAAGCTAGCCATTTGTCTTACTTGCCTTCAGCCTTGTCTCGCCACCATTTAATTGTGGTGCCACTAGTCATTTTGTCCTTTCTATCCAACCACATTCCACCTTCCCCTTCTTCTTGCATAGCCCAATGTTAGATTCGTCTGCCTCCTCCTCTATAATTGCAGCCTCCTTTCACTTCCTTGCCCAAGCTGCCTTCCTCTTTCCTTCCTTTGTTATCCCTTCTCCTAGGCGTTGGAACCACTGCAATAGGGATAATATATACATGATGCTCACAATATTTTAGCATAGTCATGAGAGTGCAGCTGGTCCAACACCTTTACCAAGGAACTTCTATGACCACCAACCTTTTGTGAGAGTGCACAAGGGAAGAAGAACACGAACGTGGAGAGTGAAGGAAAGAGAAAGACTGCAGTGAAAGAAGAGAATGAAAGATGAAAATCAGCAATGAATGCCAAAAGAATGCTGTAGCAGCTGTGACAATCTGAAGCTGATGGTCTGATTTGTCCTTCCATGCAGCCCAAAGTAGTAGTGAAGGCACCAGATCAGAAGGCAGCATTGGAGGACGAAGGAGAGTCTTGAATGTTAAGAGTGTGCTGAACTTGCAAAGATGAATGATGACCAGCCAATGATTGATGGCTGTAAATAGCCAAATCATGCAAAATGTAGTTGACTATTGATTAGGCATGCCAAAAATCTGGGCGACCTGCCATAAATTAATAAAATAATGCAGTTGCCCATCACAAAATGCTGATTGCCTCATAAGTCAGGTGTGAATGCAACCTCTAGGCATTGAAAAAGAAATGCAAGGCTGAAATTAAACCTCAGCCAGTGTGAATACACTAAAACTGATTGAAAAAGAAATGCAATGTAATGCAAGCTCTAGAAAATAGTGTCTCCTTTGTCAGAGCACATGATATGATTGATAGACAAAATGTTAGAGCTCCTAATTTCCTTGCTTGATTCGGATTTAGGCTCACAATTAGAAGATGATTGTGCATGGCATAAATGATTGTTAACACCTTTTATATACCAACTATTGTTAAGATGTATTGGCTTATTGATTCACATAGATTTGATGCTCATAGAACTTGAACTATGATTTGTATATTCTTTGAGTATTTAATAATACTGTTAGGTGCTCATCTTTTCATTCGAGGGCAAATAATGAGAGAATTTTCCCATGCATTGGACATCTCTCCATCTCAAAAGTGGTCAAATAATCGTTGTTCGGAGATGGAAATCCACTTGGAGTTTGCCAAATCTCACCACTTAGAAAGATGACGTGAAGTCCTATTTCTGTCATCTCAAAGATCTCATCTAGTGCCTCCTTTATTTGGTTGACCTTCTAGGCATGGCCACTTGATAGGATGCGATTTCTTCCCTTTTGATAGGGATCGAAGAGTTGCCACCAATGGGAATTCGCCCATGCATGAGATGCATATAGGCAATACCATCTGTAGGAGGAGTCAAGTGGTAGGAAGCACCATCGTCCACAATCCACTCACGAGGCTCTGGGGTCATCATCGCTGTATTAGAAGTCACAGGGCTTGAATCCTTAATCACCTCCAAATGGGGGAAGGTGGCTGATGAAGAAGCAACCATTCTCTTGAGTCCTTTGTAGATTTCTCCTTCTTGGTGTCCTTGTCCTTGTCAAGGCAATCCTTCTTCCAATGGTTGGCCTTGCTACAAATGTGATAAGTAGTCTTCTTGTTTTTCTTCTTCTTCTACTTGTTTTTCCTCTTCTATTGAGAAGATTGTCTTGTTAACTCCTTCATTTTGGGAGCATTTTGACCTTTGAGTTATTCTTGCTGATCCAAGACCATCGAAGCCAACTTCTCGTACTTAAGGGTGTTTTTTCACCTTGAGCTAATAAATGCCGAGTTGTTTCTCTTGATCCAAGACCATTGGAACTACCTCCTTCCACTTAAGGGTATTTGTTCCCCCTGAAGCAATTAAGGTAGAAAAGAATGCACTAGATCAGGGCGGTAGTTGTGAGAGAATAGTTATCACCATGTCCTCTGAGATAATTGCCTTCCTTGCATTCTGGACTTACATCTGCAATTGCCGAAGCTTATTGATATGCTCCTGCATGGACGGGCTCAATGTTTGCATATGTACCTCCAAAGACACTAGCTTCATTACGTTCATCCGATTGTACAACAATTTGACTCTAGGCATATCTCTTGAGCAATGATCAAATGCTCTATATGGGCTATCATGACCGGGGTTTAGAAGAGAAATAAGAAGGATCTGATGTAGGCATTCAGTTTGTCCCAATGTGCTTGTACCTTTGCTAACTCAGCTGCTTATTAGAAGAAACTTTGGATAAATCACGGGCTGTATGATAGTCTAGGGCCTCAATCACGAGCTTCGCCAAAACAGAAGTTTTCAAGATGGCAAGCATCATTAGCCGCTAGATGCGATTATTGTTCCCCTTGAGCTTCTAAGCTTGATGAAGAGCTTGTAATATGGGGACCTTGTGGTCCATAATAGCTTGAAACTCCATGTCAAGCTCGGAAGATATCATCACTTGAGTAACTTGCACAAAAACAAGGGCACCTCCTTGTGACTTTGAAAATGCAGCCTGCTAGAGCTTTTGAATAATGCGCTGTCGAGTGTATCTCGGCCGAAGATCTCTTTCCACGTGCAAATCACAAGTGCGAATGACCGGGGGAGAGGCAGCCAGAAATAGGATGAAATAAGTAAAATGTGGCAGGTTGGCCGGCCAAAAACTGGCTGACTGCAGCATAATAATAAAACTGCTGTGAAAAACTTCAGCATGCCATGTGGCACTCCTGTCTGGGCTTACACAGCCTGTCTGACCTGATCTGCCTGTTGAAACATGCCCAACTGCTGGCGACTGCTCAAACTACTACAAAATTGTCTGACCTGATCAGGAAATGCAAAAATCTCCCCGAGAATAACTGTAGACTACTATGCCCGTCCAGGGGATGACTATATCTCTAATAGTTGCCTGCTGTAGGAGCCTTAGTGGCTGGTTGGAAATGGCCAAAACTTGCTGGTATGTGCCCAGACAGCACTTTCTCCCTCTCTCTCAACCTCCACAATCCACTGAATGGCCAGAATGATCCTCTCTTCACTTGCATGGGAAAGTGTGGCCAAGTGGGAGCATTCTTATTGCATTTTCCAGCAAATTTCATCCATATTAAATTAATTTTCAGAGTATTAATTCTGAAAATGGTTAAAAAATGATTTTAACAACCAACAATTAAATTTACTAGGCCAATTTATTGTCCAAGTATCCTTGAGCACTTATTAGTCCATGGACTAGCATTAATAAATTAATTAATGTGTAGTTTTTAATGTCACCACCAATGGCTAATAAACAGAAGTACTTGTCAAGTATAACTTATTACAACTTTTGCCTTTGGCACCTATTGATTTCTCAAGGTTCTTGGCTTGTCATTGTGAAAATACTTACCACTGGGAAATGTTTGCACTTGGAAATTGCACAAAGGGTAGGCTTGGACTACTCAGAAATGTTTGCAGTTGTAGCTTGTATGTCTGCTACTCAGGTTGTCTTGGTTCTTGTAGCCCATCACCAATGGCTGGTTTTCTAGATGGATGTGAAGTCTACATTCTTGAATAGCATTGTAGAAGAGGAGATTTAAGCTGATCAACCTTCTGGCTTTTGTATGCAGGGGAAGGAGAATCCTCTTAGATCCTTGGTGTGTTTGAAGGCCAAAAGACCTCATGTGATGAATCATAGAAGCTTGAGACAAAGGCTTCGTAAGGAGGTCCGCTACATTGTCCTTCGTGGGACAGTAGGCCACCGCTAACTTGGAATCCATGATCACGTCTCGAATAAAATGGTGTGGAACCTCAATGTGTTTTGAGCGAGCATGAAACATTAGGTTCATTGCCAGAGGTAGAGCACTTTGGCTATCCATGTGTGTTGAGCGGGCCTTGTCTGTGGAAAGCCAATCTCCACTAACAACCGGTGGAGCCAAATTGCCTCGTGTGGTAGAACAGAAAGCTTCGTTACTTTGCCTTCGTATAAGATAACACCACGGTAGGGTGCTTCTTACTACTCGAAGAGATAGCTCTTGATCCAAGGGAGAAATGAAAACTTGTAGTGAGTATATGGACCCCACATTAGCTACCCGATTTGAGTCACCCCATCCAGTGAGAGTGGCCCCCTCTCCATACATAATTCTATAGGATTGTGATATACTTGCCAAGTGAAAGGGTAGGTGAACTAGTGTTAGGAGATGTGTGTCTTTTATAATCATCTCCTGCATGTCAGCCTTAGTCCGAGTTAGACAAGGACATTAGGAGCCTTGACATCGTCATTGTCTGTCATTTGATGTAGTTTAGGCACTTTAGATGTAGGGTGCATCAGTGCATTTCATTTTGGACAAAATGAATTTTTTTCTTGTGTCAAATGGGTTGGCTGTCTTGGGTACCTACATTTTGGGCTTGGCCACTTGTCTGCTAGTTGTGGCTTCATTTTGCCTATTTATAAGTAGGTTGCCCCCCTAATTCACTCATTAATTTCGATCATCATTCAACCAGCTCTCCTTATTCTCTCATCCCCTTGCTATCATTTGGCACCCACAATGACGAGAAGAGTTGCATGTTGGGGTTTTTCATTCTATCCTTGTATCTTTTAGGCATTAGTCAGTTTGTTCCTTCTCTTTTGTGTATTTTTGAGTCTCCTTCTTCTCTTTGTCCTCGCTTTCCTTTTTGCTGTGCACTCTCACACCATATCATTTACCGAGTTGGAAGCTAGAGTCTTTAGAGAGGAGCATTTGTCTACTCTCTAGCAAGTTGGGCTCCATCCTTTAAGTGTTGTAGCGTTTTAGTCATACAATGCTGAGTGGCATGCATTCTACTCTTTGCATAGTCCGGTTTTCTACTCTGTAGGATGCATTTTGAGTAGAAGTTGGCCATAAATATTCTTCTAGAATACCAACAAGAAAGAACACAAGAAAAGATGTCACACTAGGTGTTCTCCACTTGTTCAGGGCCAGTTAGTATGTTGGCTAGCAGACGAGGAGTATCTAGGGTAGGAAATTGTCCTCCCATATCTCCTTGATTTTACCCATCTTGCAAATGGATAGGAAGATTAGATCCAAGTACTACATTGAAAAAAAAGTCCATTGAATTATGAATACTTAAAACATAAATGAACCAAAAGCTTGAAAATATAGATTTCTACCTAGGGTGTGACATGGGTGTAAATGTATCAAAGGCACCACTAACTTTGTCCGTAAACTCGTAGAAGATAAGACCCATGGTGTCACCCTTAAAGTCAGAAAGTTGCAAGGAAACAATGAGAGGCTCCATGAACCTAACAATCACCTCTACATTGTGCCAAAAGCTAGCCTCATGAATGAGATACTCAAACAAGACTCTCTTGGGAGTCTTCCTTTTAAGCCATGCAAGAGACTGATGAGACAAAGCAAAAGCATATCAAGAAAGAGAGCTGAGAGCAGGCTCAGTAATCGAGGAGTTCAAGGACTTAGAGCTGAATAGTGTTTGATAGGGATAGAGAATGAGTCGTCGGATGGGGGCGTATCAGTGTGGTACACACAAAGAATGAAAGAATATATTTATACTTAGGGTACGGTACACTTACATCCGTTAGGGTGGGTTCACATGTGTGAAGTAATATACACGGGAGAGCGTGTAAAGGGATCCCATTTTTATAAGGTTATTTTATTGTTTACTTGGATGTTCTCCGTAAGTTTATCTTTAGGCCTTTATACCCAACAACTTCCCACTTAAAGGTCCTAAGAAAACCTTTAACCAACTCCCACAAGTCTTATGCAATGCTCATGTGGAGCCTTTGCAAGACTTTTAGTGAGAACATCTGCAGGGTTATCTTGTGATTTGATCTTAGCCAGGGTGACTAGACCATCATCCAGAACTTGTGTGATAAAATGATACCGAACATTAATATGTTTGGTACGTGCATGAAACATGGCATTCTTATCTAGGCATATAACACTTTGGCTATCACATCTAAGTAATGTGTTTTGGTGGGTAGCTCGAAATCCTTGACCAAACGACCAAGCCAAACTGCTTCTTTTGAAGCCTCAGTGGCTGAAATATATTCAGCTTCAGTGGTAGAGAGTGCTACTATTTTTTGCAATCTAGAGCACCAAGAAATTGCCCCACCCGTCAAAGTAAAGATATACACGCTAGTAGATTTACGAGTATCCAAGTCACTTGCCATGTCGGCATCACAATACCCCTGCAGATCCAACGTACCCTTGCCATAGCAAATACATTTTCTTTGTGTGTCCTTAAGGTACCGTAAGATACATTTCACTGCTTCCCAATGTGCTTTGCCAAGATTTGACATGAATCTGCTTACAACTCCCATTGCATAAGCAATGTTAGGTCTTATGGCAACCATAGCATATATGAGTGAACCACAAGTTGAAGCATAAGAAACACTCTTCATGATATTGACTGCCTTGTCATCTTTTGGGCAATCTGCTTTACTAAGCTTAAGGTAGGGTGGAAAAGGTACACTAAGAGACTTAGCATTCGACATAGAAAAATGATCAAGTACTTTGCTGATGTACTTTTCTTGTGAGAGAAATAAGAGTTGTTGCTGTCTATCTCATGTGACACGCATGCTGTCATGAGGACATGTATTTTTGAAACCTCACTTAACATGTGGATTAATTTTTAATCACATGATTAAGTAAATGATGCACATGCGAGGTGCAATTGGGATTAAAGTAAATTTACGAGCTTGGGACCCGAAGAAATCATGGGATGTCAAAGGCAAAAGTTGTTATAAGTTATGCCGCATAGGTACTTGGTGGTATCTGGTGTCAGTTGTTGGCCTAGGTCATCCATTTGGCCATAAGTATCAATTGGTGACACTAGAGAAGTGGCGTTTAATGGTACCTAACGCCAATCTGATAGTTAAAGATGACGCAGAGACACTCGGGAATGGAGGTTGCCTAGCCAATTTAATTATTGGCCAGTCAGATTATTTTCAAGGTATCAAAGTAATTATTAGATTAATTTTCAAAATTTAAAGACTGAAAATTAATATTTAATTATGGAAAATATTGGAAAAGATCATTTGGGAAGGCTACCACTTGTGAAAAATGTCCATACAAGACTCAAAAACGTCTTTAGAGGTTGGAGAGAGGCATTTCTATAAATTCAGCTTGCAAAGAGAGGGAAGGGAGGTTGCTGGTCTGATTTGCAGCCATTGGAGGACCTTTTGAGGCAGCCAGGGGCAAAAGAAGACCAATCAACAGCAGGAGACAACATCTACAGGCTGTTGAGGCAGAGCAACAGCATTAAATGACTGATTTTCTTCAGTTCTTTGTATCTACATGTTGTTGTGGCAGGGCATCAGCTACACTTGATTGATTTTCAGTCATTTTTCGCAACAAAACTTTGAATTTTCTCTCTCTACAGCTTTCCCTCTCATCTCCCAGCCATTTCATAGCCTTGCTTTGAAGATCTCAGCAGTTGGACCCTTGGAGGCTGAGAAATTGCAAATTTCTCTGCTGTAAACCCTAATTTACAGCAGAAATTAGGGTTTAGCAGTAGCCTTGGGAAGTGTGCCAAAATTTGGAAGCTCTAAGACTTGGATTCAACAAGGCTGAAGGTGAATTTCAGCCGAATTCAGGTGGAGGACTAGGTAGCCATTGAATTTGGGGCATTTCCATTGTCTATGAAGTGGGTGAAGGCCACTTGAGTGTCCGAATCAAGGGGCAAAATGGATTGAAGACTTATTGGTCACTTTGGACAGCAAGGGGAGTTGAAATACCGAAAGTTATTGGGAGAATCCCATTGTAAGACAACTTGTTTTTTAATAAAGCTAGCCGAAAGGGGCGCCAATTTTGGGGCCAATCGGGTGTGCATTGTCCAAGATCAGTAGGTAAATTTGTATTTTTTGATTTGTATTTATTTTTTGCTATTGTAATTTAGTTGTAGTCAGGGATTTACCACCCTATCGGAGGAGGGAGGCTTGTTTCACATGCCCAAAATATGATCAACTGTACCCAAATCCTTCATAGAAAAGGCTGAATTCAGTTGCCTTTTCAATGCATTAATATGGCTTTTATGCTTACTAGCAATAAGCATATCATCCACATAAAGCACAAGTATAATAAGGCTTCCATCATCAGTCTTCTTAATATATAAGCAATGATTTGTACTACTTTTAAAATCATGTGAGAGCATGAAGGCATCAAACTTTGTATACCATTGTCTAGGAGCCTGTTTTAAACCATACAAGCTTCTCTTAAGCTTACATACTAAATGCTCCTTTCCATGTATAACAAAGCATTCGAGTTGTTTCATGTACAACTCTTCTTCTAGATCACCATGCAGAAATGCAGTTCTAACATCTATCTGATCAAGTTCAAGATCCATAGATGCTACAATGGCAAATAACACTCGAAGAGTGGTCATTTTGACAATAAGAGAAAACACTTCTTGAAAATCAATGCCCTCCTTTTGTATATAGCCCTTAGTCACAAGTCTGGCTTTGTATTTGGGTTTGCCATCCACACATTTTATTTTATAGACCCATTTGTTAGGATTGGCTTTTCTATCCTTGGGCAATATAACCAAATCCCAAGAATCTTTCTGATACAATGACTTCATTTCTTCCTGCATAGCTAGCTTTCACTTTTTCTTTAACTCACATGATAAGGCTTCTTTATACGTAAGAGACTCACCTTCATCTGTGACTAAAATGTAGTTCAAAGAAGGATCAAATCTTTCTTTAGGTCTTCTAACACGTGTAGACCTTTTTACCCAATGATCTTTGTTATTAGGTAGTGGATCCACATCCAAGGGAATGTCAAAGACCTCATTGTTTGGCTGCTGAACTGCATGTTCAGGTTGCTATAATACAATTTCAGACTGCTGCAATTCATTTTCAGCATGTTGATTTTGGTGCTCAAGCTAATGTACAGCCTCCCCTGGCTACCCATTTTCATTTGGCTCAATGATGATACGCTGATTGTCATAATAAGCATAAGAAAGAACTGAATTTTCAGTGGCTGATGGCTGCTCTAGCAACAGATCATATTGAATTTTAACTTTTTTTTTGTCTGAGTTATTAGATGTGATATTTTTCAGCAGCTTTGACTCATTGATGATCACATCTCAACTGCGTAGCACCTTTTTTATGCTTGGAACCCAAACTTGATAGCCCATTTCACCTTCATCTTGATAACCCATGAAGATGCCTCTATTATATGTACATAGCATTCGCAGCCAAAGACTCTTAAGTGGTCATAAGAAGTAGGTTTGCCAGACCAAACCTCTTTAGGAATGCCATTGTTAAGTGCACGATGTGGAGATCGGTTGCATATACGCATAGCGGTTTTAAGTGCCTCTCCCCAAAACGATTGTGAGAGATTTGCTGTGAACAACATGCACTAAATCTTCTCACATAACGTGCGATTCATTCGCTTAGCCACACCATTAGAGGATGGATTGTAAGGAGCTGTAAGTTCTCGTTTAATCGTATTGTCACCACAAAACTTATTGAATTCTTTAGATATATACTTTCCCCCATTATCTGTTCTTATGCATTTTAACTTTAGGCGTTTTTGAGTATTAACCAATGCATAAAACCTTTTAAAAGTATCCAATGCCTCACTTTTCTACTTAAGCAAGTAAACCCATAGCTTCCTAGAGTGGTTATCAATAAAAGGCACAAAATAACGGAAACCACTATGAGTTTTTATTGGCATGGTACAAACATCAGAATGGACTAGATCCAAGATACATGCCTTCCTAGAGGCTCCATGAGAGTAGGGACTCTTTACATGTTTACCAAAAATATAATCATCACAGAAGTCAAGCTTTAAACTTTTCACATCAACTCTTCCAAGTGAAGAGAGTACCTGTAAACCCTTGTGGCTCATATTTCCAAGACGCTTGTGCCATAACTCCATGTGTGACTGTACTTCAGCAACTGCAATAAACTTTCCAGGAAGTGCCTTGCAGTAGAGATAATATAGAGTCCCCTTTTTACCACCTCTAGTGACTAGCATAGATCCTTTCTATATTTTCCACATGCCACATCAAAAGTAGTGAAGTAACCTTTGCTGTCAAGCTGCCCAACAAAAAGCAAGCTCTTTTTGATGCTAGGAACATACCTAACATTATGAAGAATCAATTCCTGACCATTTTCTAGAGCTAGGTGTATGGTGCTTCTTCCTTCAATATCACATGCATGATTGTTGCCAAGGTAGACTTTTCCAAGATTACCTTTTGCATAAGTAGAAAAACACTCCAGAGATGGAGTTACATGAAAATAAGCACTGTTGTCAACAATCCACGATTGTGACAAACCATCATGAGCTGACAACAAAGCATCTATCACATTTGTTTTAGTGATATACATGTCCTCCACTGTCATAGCAAGCGGATCTGAAAATGCAACCAACAAGTCAACATCTTTATCATCTTCTATCTCCTCAATAACAACACTAGATACCACATTTACTTTTTCTATCTCTTTAGGGATAGAGCTGTCATCCTTATCATTCTTTCTACCTTTTGCATTAGTCTGCCTTTTACGTTCTTGTTCCTTTTTAAAGTACCTGCAATCGGGCTTTTTATGGCCTTTGCGACCACATTGATAACAAGTTACATCTTGCTGCTTTTCCTTGCGTTTGCTGCGATTTTTGTTTTTATTTATAGCATTATACCTTTTTCCAGGTCTTCCCCTTACATTGTAGGTTGATCCATTGTTTTCCCCACTTGCCTTGCGTCTAATCTCTTCATTCAGAATAGAACCACACACACCATCAAATGTCAAGTTGGGGTTATTGCTCAATGACACAACCAATGCTTCCCATGAATCGGGCAAGGTCATGAGCAAGAAGATAGCCCTCAATTTAGGATCAAAAGCTGGCAAACTTGCATCTTGTAACTGACTTAAAATACCAGTGAAAGCATTGAAATGCTCTGAAGTAGGTTTGGACTCATCAAGCTTCAAGTTGACCAACTTTCGCATGAGCTGTACCTGAGTTGTATTCTCATAAGTAGTCTTAAGCTTTTCCCAAACTACATAGGCAGTATCAAGCCCCTTTATATCAACCAAGATGTCATCTGTGATGGCCATTTTAATGTAAGTAATGGGCTTTTTATTCATTTTAGCCCAATCCTCATCTGACAAAGCAACATGCTTATGTTCTTCTAAAGCATCATCACAATCCTTCAGAAAAAGTATACCTTGCATATGATCTTTCCAAAGATCAAAACCATTTCCGTCAAATTTATGAATCTCAAAGAGATTCTTTGTGTTAGATGTAGATGCACTGCTAGCCATTTTCAACAATACACAACTGCAATAACGAGCTGAATGCTTTCAGCCAATAGCAAGGTTTCTGAATTGTAACAGCAAGTACACACTCTTGTACTTCCAAAGTGTCCAAGAAGCAGATGTTTAGCTGCAAATTTCAGTCTCAAGTACTGATTACAACATGTGCACGAATCAAAATCTGATATATTTGCATTAAGGATAGCTCCCACTTCAGTAGTACATCACCAAAATTCCCAAATGCAATGACCCAAATATTGTATTTACCGCTGTTTCATTGCATAATGAGTATTCAGCAATGCATGTACCAAGAGAAACTGCCCCTTTTCAACATTTGAAGCATCCAAAACTATAAAGACTCCCACGCAGCAGTGAATCTGCTGTAGATTTCATTGTTCAATCTCAACACGACTCAAAAAATACATCACCTATGTGAAAAGCCCCAAAATTTCTGCAGTGAATCTGCTCCAATTGCATAAATACATCATCCTGAGCATCAAGTGCGGGCTAATGTTGCAGGAATTTCACGATTTTTGCAAAAGCCCCAAATTTCGGGGTCCAACAGTGCACAAATTCCAAGAAATTGACTCATCAAAGAAACAATTTCACTTGCATTTGAGAATCCCCAAAAAATTTATGAGACCTGTGCACTCAATGTTTGCAATTTATGGTCCAGAGATCACTGCAATATGTGTCAGGCACCAGATTTGGGAAAAGCCCCAAATTTTAAGACCTAAACTTGCACAGATTTTATAGGTGTGAACACCTGACAGAAGGGAGAAAAACAAGGTGATGAAAAATTAAACAAAAAATATCGTTGACCTTCTGCTCGTCGATCATACAGCCTCATGCAGCCCGTTCATCGTGTCGCACACCTGCAGTCCTATCGCGCAGATCGCCCCGTCATGCAGTCTCGCCCAGTCTCGTCGCGCAGGTCTTCCTCGTCACGCAACCCTGTCAGTTGTTAGTTTGATGACATTCGTTACGTCTTCCCACGACCAGTCGCCTGGCCCGACTGTTGATGTTGCGATTGATGTTTGTTACACCTGTTGTAGACACCTTCCCATGACTGGTCGCTTGGCCCGATTGTTGACGTTGTGACTGACGTTTGTTACACTTGCCTATCACTAGTTGCCTGATACCTGTTCGTCTACTCCTCAACAGTTTGATAGACCGATTGCTTGCTTGCATGAGCCATTAGCTCTGATATCAGTTTGTTGAGACGAAGCGGAAGCAGATCGAGAAAGAGAGTTGAGAGCATGCACAGTAATCGAGGAGTTCAAGGACTCAGAGCTGAACAGTGTTTGATAGGGATAGAGAGTGAGTCGTCGGATGGTGTGTGTACTAGTGTGGTACACACAAAGAATGAAAGAATATATTTATACTTCGGGTACGGTACACTTATACCTGTTAGGGTGGGTTCACATGTGTGAATATACACAGGAGAGCGCATAAACGGCCTTTACACCCAATAGAGACCTCAAATCATTGATCATGTGCTTGGATCCAATTCAACATTTACTAGCTTCTGTAGAACAATGAAAAGATATACAAATCTAGTACTAGAAGGCTTTCCCAATTCTATATCATGATTGGCGCTAAAAATACGAAGGGCTCGTTGCTTGTGGCATACAAAATTCATCAAACTTTAGTCTTTATTATCACATCAGCCACCGATCCAAGCTTCCCTATGTCAAGATCAATAGATTGTGAAGCACATGGTATCCAATAGATGTGTGGATAGTTCCTCTCTATATAAGTCCATGTTAGTTTGCAATTGGCTGCATTATCTATAATCACTAATACCACATTTGCAAGGCCAAACTTCACAGTCGCAGCTCTCTAGTGCATAGAGACATATTGTGTTGTGTGAGGCTTTGTCGAGTCATCTATGCTCGCCAAGAAGGTAGCGCCAAGACAACAAGAAACCAATATATTAACAAGAGGGCCTTGTTAGGTATGAGACCATCCATCACATAATATGGTATATTGATACTTCACCCATGCAACCTTGAAGGGCTCCAACTTGCTCTCAATGTCTAAAACTTTGGCCTTCAATTGCCTTGTGCGAAGTGTCCCATAGGACGAGGGCTTGAACATCTCACCTACCTCTGCCAATGCACTCAATATATTGATGAAAGATGGCTTTCATGCATGATCAAATGGCATATTACATTAAAAAAAGAATTGCCTAGAGCCCTTTTAGCCTTGTCATGCTTCAATTTTACCCAAATTTGTTGTAATGCCCCTTTCTTTCCCTTTCATTTGGTAGGTATGCTTTGAGAATCAGAGGTTCTAGATACATTTGCACTTAGATTAGCACTTGGAGAGTGAGATGTGCTAGGATTTGGCTAAGTTAATATATCTCTAGATGACTCAATGTCTGGAGATCAAAATTGCTTTATGCAATTTGGGCCTTTTTATATTGGAGTCCTTTGCCATTAAATTGAGGCCTCAGACAACGTGTTGAAGGCTACTTGGGGGACCCGCCTTTGACATTGAACACAAAAGGACTTGCCAAGTGTCCAATGCTTGGTGACAATGTCGCAAGCGTGGTCCAAAAATATTTAAAAATTTAAAAATAAAGAGATTGGAATTAGACATTGGCCATGCACACGCATGCACTATGAACTTTCAACCACATTATTACTAGATAAATGTGTGGGGTCCTCTGCTTGGATTTGAATCCAAAACTAGTTGTACTTTTGGCCCCCGATTCTCCAAGGAGTTATGTTTCAGAGGGATTGGAACCACTTTTTGCATGACCTTTGCATTGAGTCTGAAAGCTATACTTGGGCATTTGGCCTTTGGCATGTACCTTGTGTCTTTGAGTTATCTTGGCTTTGATTAGCTTTTGAGCCATGTACATACACATGTAAACCATGTCATATTGTGGGTCCTTGAGCTTGTTGGTAGACCATGTGATGACCATGCTCATGTGGCATTTGTCTCATTTATGTATCTCCTTCTTAGAATCTATTGTATGGGATTAGACATTGCCTATATTTGAGGTAAGACATTCCCATAACAAATTTCCTTTGTTTTGTGTCACAGGTTTAGTCATCCTTGACTTGAAGGAGGATTCGATTAGAGCAACTCCTAGGTGAAAATCAAGGGGCAAATTGCCCAATTTGTTTGTTGATTGTTGGAGCAGCAAGGGGCTTTTGGATCAGCCAAGGAGATTGTGGAATCTCAACTTATAATCAACCATTAGCAATTGAAGATAAATAAATAGTGAAAGGCGGTGGCCAATTTTGGGACCAATAGGTGTTTAGTGTCCAAGAATTTTGAAGGTAAAGTGTGCATTTCAATTTATGTTTATTTATTGATTGGTGTAATTAAGTGCTTGATCAAGGAATCACCACCCTTTCCGAGAAGGAAGGGTGCTTTCATGGTTCCATTGCCAAGATATTGCTCAATCCCTTGATTTGGTGGGCTTGAGGCACTTGATTGCAAGCCAAAGCTCTGTGGTAGTACTGGTTTTTATGCTCAACTAAGAAATTACAGCAAGATGTCTTTATACAGTGAGATGGAATCATGCAGTGATAATTCCTCTTAGTATGGGCAAGAAGGAAATGCAATGTTTGATCTTGGACAAGGCTTAGACCATGGACAACAAGTTGAAAATGTTGCTATTGGGGCCTTCAAGGCGTAATGAGACTGACGACTAGCAAAGTGAAGAGGAATTTGATGACTAGTTCAAGAATTGAATGAGGACAATGGCAAATCTTTTTGCTGAATTGGCAAAGGATCCTCATTTCACCCGATTTTTGAATGCTCCGAAGAAGGAGAGCAAGGGCAAGGCGAAGAATTAATCTTCTGCACCTTCGAGGCAGCAAGGTGCATCGATGGTGAAGCCAAAGTCTTCACTTGAAGTAATTCTTAGAATTTGCCAATTCTATGGGCAGCGCCCAATGTAATTTGTGTGGTGTGGACACTTATTAAAGTGTCAATGTAAGGTGTGTACACCTAGTGTCTTAGAAACTTAAAGTAGTGACACTAGGTTCTAGAGTAAAATAAACCTAACTCTAGTTAGTTGGTGGAAAGCTGGTTAGGTCAACCCTTGACCTAAACATAAGTTGTACTTTCACTCTATGTTTCATTCTAGCAAGTACACTCTTCTCGCCAGTGCCATTCCGCCCAAGGCCCTATTGCTGCCAGCTTGGTTCTTAGCTCGAGGAAGAGTTTTCAGCTGTTGTGAGGTGCTGTTGAAGTGGAGGAGCTGTAGCTGAGCTGTCTCCTGTCTACTCCAGATCTGTCCAGTTCAGCCAATAGCTCCAAATCTGTCCATTTGCTCCAGATCTGTCCAGCTAAGTCATCTGCTCCAGATGTGCTGTTTTCAGCCTACGCGTAGCCTTGCATGCAGTCGAACACGCAGTCCCACACGCAGCCGGAGGAGTTGCTGTTTTGGAAGAGCTGCTGCACATTCGGTCTTGTAAGACCTCAAAATCAGCATGGGATGAACTTGAGCGTATGTTTGCAGCACGCAATGAGGCCAGGATATCCTATCCTTGGAGAGAGTTGGCCAAAGTGACCATGGATAAATATGATAGCATGACAGAGCACCCTACTCACATACAGGATTTGTGTGAGTAGCTACTCATTGTTGATGAGGTAATTCAAGATGCTGAATTGGTAAACATCACATTGAACTCTCCTCCAGAGTCATATCTTGTTTCCACACCTCTTTGATGTTGTCTTTGAGGGGGGGACCAGCAGCCCCTTACATTTGTGGGGTTGGAAGGCCTCTTGCTGCAAGAGGAGCGGACTCAGAAGAATGTGGCATTGCGTTCAGGTAATGTGGCTATGCTTTCCAAGTTCAAAGGCAAAGGAAAAGTCAAGCAAAATGTAAAAAGTTAGCAAAAGGGTGATGTTGGACAGCCATCAAATAAGGTTTTCCAAGACACAGAAAGGACTAAAAAGAAGGGAAAATGCCATTATTGCAAGAAGCCCGGTCACCATATTGATGAATGTAGAAAGAGATTGGCCAAAGAGAAGAAAAAAAACTCCGGTTTGGCTGTCCAAGAAACGTTAGCTAGCAAATCTATTGATGATGATACTTCAATCAACTTTGTAGAGGAGGACTATGCATTTCTTACATGCAATTATAATTCTTCAATGGTTGATTCAGCATTTAATGCTGCTGAAACGTGGCAAACATGGTATTTTGACAATGGAGCGTCAAAGCACATCACTTCTAGGAAGTGTTTGTTTACCTCTTTGCATTCAGCCCTTGTTGGGAAGCGTGTTACATGTGCAAACAACAATTGTTATGATGTATGTGGCATTGGGACAGTCACTATTACTACTGTGGATGGTTGTGATTTCATGCTTTTAGATGTCTTGTTTGCACGTGGCATTACAAAGAACTTGTTGTCTATCTCTGCTTTTAATAAGCATGGCTTTCAGGTCATCTTTAAGGATGACAAATGCATTGTTAGAGATAGATGGATTATGCACTTAGGCTATCTGGCACCTTGCATAAGGGTCTATTTTTGTTGGATACATATGACAGATAGTCTCATGATGCTTGAGCAGTCACTACTCTTTCGCTCGCTATGCAAAATGCAGAGCTATGGTATGCCCGCTATGGACACATGAGCTTTGGGAGTTTGATGACCCTTCAGAGGTGTCATATGGTAGATGCATTGCCTCTAGTGCAGACTCCATCTCCTCGTGCATGTGAGGGATGTATTTTGGGCAAGATGCATAGGTTTGCCTTCAAAAAGGATGGTGTAGTGTGTCCTGTCCGAAAAATGCAGCTTGTTCACTGTGATGTTTGTGGTCCCATGAGAACATGTGCACTTGGAGGTCATCAGTACTTTGTTACATTTATTGATGACTACTCTCGATATATATGGGTGTATGGGTTGAAGGCAAAATCCGATGTGTTCATGCATTTCAAACATCTTGTTGCAAAGCTTGAAGTTGAAACTAACTTAAAAGTGCAGACACTTCGCACAGATAGAGGGGGGGAGTACATGTCTTGTGCTTTTGAGACATATTTGCTTGATTATGGCATTAGGCATCAAGCCACTGTTAGAATGACTCCTTAGCAAAATGGTGTTGCTGAAAGGAAGAATCGGATTCTTATGGAGATGACTCGTTGTATGCTAAAAAGCAAGGGGTTACTGTGAGAGTGCGCTGCGGAAGAGGGAATACGAACACGGAGGGAGAGAGAGAGAGAAAGCAGAAAATAAGGAAGAGAAATCTGCACTGATTGAAATGAATGCTGAATACACTGAAATGGACTGATCAGTCCCTGCACGCAGCCCACAACGTCAGTGAGGGCACCAGATCAGGCTGATGATGATGGCAACACCACCACGGGGGAGAAGGAGTGTCGGAATTTGAAAGAAGACAAGTGATCAAGTGGGGAGGGGGGGCTGCCAATAAATAGGCAATGGACAGACCCTAACCCTAACCCTAAAATGGGCGCAAACCCTAAAAGTGCCCTAAAATGGGCGCCCCACAACAGTGACCAAAAAGTGGCCGGGCAGCCAGTGGCTGCCCACTAAAAGAGGCCAAAAAGAAATACACAACCTAAGACAGCCAGTCGAGAGTGACTAGCCTCCCCCATCATAACACATGACAGACATGTCAGAGCTCCTAATGTCCTCGTCTGACTCAGACTGAGGCTCACAGGTAGGAGATGACAAGGCATGACAAACATGACTGCTAACACCCCCTCTCAGATCCTGGATGTGGCTGAAGGCCAAGGGAGAAACGGATCCTGGGGTGGCAAGAGGAATGCCAAGGTCGATGAAGTCCGTCGATGTAGACTGTCCGCTGAAGGAGCTCCTCACGATCCTGGAAAGCCCCCTCTAAAACACTAGGGACCAGGGAATCCACAGCCGCATCACCGAGATCGTCCCCCTCTAAAAGGGATGGGGGGTACGAGGGAACCGCCGGAGGAGAGGGTGGGGGATGGGAAGGAACCTGTGGAATAGAAGGTGCACAAGCGGGAACGGGTGTAGCAATAGACTGCCGCGGCGGACCCTGCATCAAAGAAGGGGAATGGAGCTTGTAAAGCCCGCTCTCCTGCCAACCTGTAGATAAGACAGCTCCTGTAGAAGAATCCTCAATAACAACGGCATGCTCGGTGAAGATCACTTGTGTGCCAAGCCTCGTAAGGCCATAAACTGAGAGGAGGGGAAGGCCCAAGTCCGAAACATGTAGGGCCTGTGAAAGGAAGCTCGTAGGTCGGTCTGTAAACAAAGGCAATGTGCCAACACCACTAATAGGCACCGATAAAAGGTCACCAACAGTGACTGAACCCTCTGATGGACGGAGATCCTGTAACAAATCACCTCGGGGAGTCATATGACTCGAAGCACCACTGTCCACTAACCAAGGCTGCGCAGAAGACACTGCAGCCACGGAAGAAGGATCCTCCTCCAAAGCATGGATATGAAGGAACACTGACTCATGGGTAACAGCAGGTGTAGAGGTAGAAGAAGGCTCCGATGTAGATCCACCCTTTGCTCCCGGACGAAGGTGAGGGTACTTCTTCCAACATTTCTCCTCGGGATGTGTCCCTTTCCCACAGTGTGGGCACTTCGGTCTCTCTGAATCTGAGTTAGAGCCTGAAGAACTGTCCTTTTGCTTAGCCTTTGACTTCTTCTTCTTCTTTTGTCCTCCCGAACCTGCAACGAAGGCTCTGGTGGAGTCAGATCCACTAGCATTGACCTCTCTGAGTCGCTCATCATGCTCCAAGACAAGCGGGGATAGCTCCTCCCATAGAAGCTTCTCACGGGTCCTCGATGTAAGAAGGCTGGTGTAGAAGACATCAAATCGAGGCGATGGCAGCTGAGTCAAAAGAATCATAGCCATGTCTTCAGAAGATATCGTCCGACCGAGGGATGCAAGCTCATCCCTCATATCCTGTAATCTGTTGATGTGGTCCTTCATGGAAGGACTATCATCAATAGCGAGTATCCGCAACTTCTTTTCAAGAGATATCCGGTGGGCAAACGTCTTCTGCTGATAGAGAGACGCTAGCCTCTGCCACACGTCCGCTGCAGTCTTCAACCTGTGAACATGAACAAGGACAGAATCCTGCAAACTCAGAAAGAGGAAAGATCGGGCTCTAGAATTGAGCCGATCCCATAAGGCTGTGCGATCCATAGATGTCCCATCTGCGGGATCCACCATAGGCCGGGGAGTAGGAACAGAAACAAGCTCCCAAAGATCGAAGGAGTCCAAGATACACTCCACCTTGCAGGACCATAGAGAAAAGTTGGAGCCATCCAACCGGTCCTCTTTGGGCAGCTGAGGAAGTACGGGTACCTGTACAGGGGGTACCAAAGGCTGCATCGTCGGCCCACTGGAAGGGGATCACCGAGATACATGAATAGAAGGGGGACGGGAACGAGGAATAGACTCCGTAGGACGATCCTCGCGATAGAAATCACGCCTCCGTTCAGATGAGTGTTGAGACAAAAGCTCGTCATCTGAATCATCAAAACCTGTAGACTGATGATAAGACATCTTCCAAGCTGCAAAATACCAAACACCAAAGAAAACTGTGCCGATGCCGAAGAATGACCACCAGATGGGTCACCAACCACTAGAAGAACCACCAAACTCCAGGAAATCAGGTCGCCTATCACCAGGAGGTGAAAACGCAGCTGTGTAGGGCACAAAATCCGGAGGGAAAGTTGCCAGGCACCAAAACGCAGCCCAAAAAAGAAGCGCTAGCTGGAGATGAGCCGCCAGGAGGGAAAACGACCACCTTGGATGCAAAATGCAGCCTGTAGGGAAGTTGCCCAGCTGAAGAGAAGGCCACCCAGCTGAAAATGCAGGGAGCAGGAGCTGGTTGATGACGTGGCAGCCTCTGGAAGGGGCTGATGCAGCAAACGCAAATATTCAGACCACCTATGCAGCAAACGCAAATATTCAGACCACCTGGAGGGGCCGCCTGGCTGTTGGAGAGAAGGGGGGCAGCAACAGATGAGAGGTGTGGTCTCTCTCCAGTCGATGAAGACCTCCGTGCTCTCAGTTTGGCGATGATACCATGTGAGAGTGCGCTGCGGAAGAGGGAATACGAACACGGAGGGAGAGAGAGAGAGAAAGCAGAAAATAAGGAAGAGAAATCTGCACTGACTGAAATGAATGCTGAATACACTGAAATGGACTGATCAGTCCCTGCACGCAGCCCACAGCGTCAGTGAGGGCACCAGATCAGGCTGATGATGATGGCAGCACCACCACGGGGGAGAAGGAGTGTCGGAATTTGAAAGAAGACAAGTGATCAAGTGGGGAGGGGGGCTGCCAATAAATAGGCAACGGACAAACCCTAACCCTAACCCTAAAATGGGCGCAAACCATAAAAGTGCCCTAAAATGGGCGCCCCACAACAGTGACCAAAAAGTGGCCGGGCAGCCAGTGGCTGCCCACTAAAAGAGGCCAAAAAGAAATACACAACCTAAGACAGCCAGTTGAGAGTGACTAGCCTCCCCCATCATAACACATGACAGACATGTCAGAGCTCCTAATGTCCTCGTCTGACTTAGACTGAGGCTCACAGGCAGGAGATGACAAGGCATGACAAACATGACTGCTAATAGTTACCTCATAAATTTTGGCTAGAAGGCCTTCACTGTGCAAATCATGTGTTGAATCGTGCACCCACTAAGGCACTGAAGACAATCACACTGTTCGAAGCTTGGCATGGCAAGAAACCCAAAGTAGACTACTTTCGGGTGTTTGGTTGCATAGCCTATGCTTATATTTCTTTGTTCATGCTTTTCTTCACTACTTTGTCTGAATGGGTCTATTCAATTGGCAAATCTAAAAAGCTTGAAAGAAATTTCAGTCATAAGAGCATGGTAATCGCTTTTGCGTGCACAATTGCCTTGAAAGAGCTTCGTGGAAAGCTTGATGACAAGGTTGTAAGATGCATATTTATTGGCTACAGTTCAGAGAGTAAGGGCTATCGCTTGTATGGCCCACGGACGAAGAAGGTCTTTGTCAGTAGGGATGTCCTATTTGCTGAAAATGCTGCATTTTCACATGCTCAGTTTCAAATGCCCGCCACCCATGACATTGGTGATGCCTTTGAGGGTCTTTTGCCACTTACTTTGGAGTCTATGCCTGCTGTAAATGGTAGGACAGACTTAATACAGCAAGCTGTTGCTTCACCATATACTCTCGAACAGCAGGGTATCGATGATGGTTTGCCACATGCAGTGGAAGAAGCAGTATAGCATGAAAGGGCTGCTGTAAATGTAGCCAAAACAGTCCCAAGATGACTGTTACAGACTCTCGAGGAGAGTAAAATGGATGCTCCTATACCTCAACGCGCTAGAAGGGCTGCCAGAAATGCAGCAAATGATGCAGGGGGGAACATTTGATTGATTTTACAGAAGTAGATGATTGTGATGAGCATGTGTTTATGAGCTCACTATTGGATGGTGATGAGCCTACTTCCTTGGACGAAGCTCAGCAAGATGTACATTGGATGTAGGCCATGCAGGATGAGTTAGACTTTATTGCCACTAACTCTGCATGGGATCTTGTGGATTTACCACTTGACAAGAAGGCTATTGGCACAAAATGGGTTTTTAAACTCAAATGCAAGGCTGATGGTACAATTGTCAGGTACAAAGCATGGTTGGTAGCAAATGGCTATGCACAGAAGAAGGGCATAGATTATGAAGAAACTTTTGCTCCTACATCTTGCATAAGTACGGTGAGATGTGTGATTGCAATGATTGCAAATTATGGTTGGACAATGCATCAATTGGACATTAAGACAACATTTTTGAATGGGGATTTGCATGAGACAGCTCTTTATGGTCTCAAACAGGCTCCTCGTGCATGGTACTCCAAAATTGATACTTATTTGGCTAGCAAAGGGTTCAAAAATAGTCCAACTACTCCCACTCTATTCATTAAGAATGAGGGGGGACTTGCTGATTATCATTCTTTATGTAGATGACATGCTGCTCACTGGACCTATAGAAGAGAAAATTGCAGATTTTAAGGCTGAATTAAAACATGCATTTGCTATGTCAGATATGGGCTGCCTACACTATTATTTGGGGATTCAATTCACCCAAAATCAGCATGGTATCATTATGTCACAATCACAATATGTGGATAAGCTGTTACATAGGTTTAGTATGCAAGATTGCAAACCTATGTACACTCCTGTGGAGCCAGGCTTAAGGTTGTCTATGCATGATGGTGAAGAGATGTCAGATGTTGCAATTTACAGCCAGGCTGTTGGCTATCTTATTTATCTTTGCAACACACGCCTTGACATTTAGTATGTAGTATCTCAGGTGAGCAGGTATATGCATAGCCCACAGACCATACATTGGCAAGCTGTGAAGCGGATCTTCAGATATTTGCAAGGTACTCAGTCACATGCATTATTATTTCCTAGGGGGGGAGACTTGCACTTACAAGCTTACAATGATTCAGATTGAGTTGGTGATGCAGACACTAGGCAGTCTACTAGTGGTGGACACTGTTTCTTTCTAGGCCGTTCATGCATTTCATGGCTAAGCAGGAAACAACCTATAGTGGCTACCTTGTCTTGTGAGGTTGAGTACAGGGCAGTCTTCACGGCAACAGTGGAATGTGTATGGTTGCGTAGATTGTTGGCTGATCTACATTTACCATTGGAGGGTCCTACGCCCATTCTTTCTGATAGTTAAGAGTGCTGTTGTAGTAGCACGAAATCCTATGTTTTATGCTTGCACAAAACAGAGAGATGCATTACCATTATGTTAGAGAGAGATGCTATGCAGGAGAGATCAGCTTGATGTATGTACCCACACAGAAAAATGTTGCAGACATTTTCACCTAGTTGCTACCACGTGAGAAGTTTGAGGCTTTTCGAAAGTTCTTAAACTTGTTACACTTTGGTGATTGATTATCCTTGTACTTCATCACATTGGCACTGTAGGGGAGTGTTAGAATTTGCCGATTCTATGGGCAGCTCCCAATGTAATTTGTGTGGTGTGGACACTTATTAAAGTGTCAATGTAAGGTGTGTACACCTAGTGTCTTAGAAACTTAAAGTAGTGACACTAGGCACTACAGTAAAATAAACCTAAATCTAGTTAGTTGGTGGAAGGTTGGTTAGGTCAACCCTTGACCTAAACATAAGCTGTACTTTCACTCTATCTTTCATTCTATTAAGTACACTCTTCTCTTTTTGCTTCAGCTCACTCTCTTGCTGTCATTGTCTCTCCTCTCTCTCTCCATAGTTGGCTGCCATTTTCCAACAGTACTCAAAGAGGCCAATGAAGCAAAAAAGTTGGTAGCTATAAGGCAAGGAAGGCAAATGCAAGGTCAATATGGAAGTGCCAATTTAATGGATTTTGGATAGCCGAGCATGGATGCTATGATGGGACAGCCACCATACCTTGGTGGTAGCATGATTTTTCATGCAATAGTTGGTCAGCGATCACATATAGGAATGCATGGCACAAACCCCTATGGTATGCAACAGCCAATGCATGGTGTGCGAGGCCCAATGTTTGCGGGCATGGCTGGAAATGTGCAAAACCCTATGTATGGCAGCATTTGGCATGATGCATGTGGCACAAAGTAGCATGCTTGGTAATGCATATGCTCCCTTGGATGTTTATGGGGCTTAGAAATGAGTGTTGGTCTTGCTAATGCTCCATTTGATGTTGGTTTTGATGTAAATTCAGCAAATGCACCCTTTTTGCAGCAACTAGTATATGAGAACTTGATACCCAAGGGGGAAGCAACGAACTATGGTGAGGGTGGAAAAGTGGTGAAGTTTGAGTCCTTTAGTGGTGCACAGGATAGGTTGAAAGCTTTGAATTTCATTCAACAGCTTGATGCAATCTATTCAGAGGGAAACTTCACCAAATCCTCAAAGATTCGAAAGGCAACCACTTGCTTGAAAGGAAAGCATTGTAGTGGTGGTCTACACTTTTGATGCAAGGTAGAGCATGTGGAGAAATGCTCTAAAGGCAAAAAACATAAAACCAATCGTATGACAAAGCACTGACTTGATAAGCACAAAACACAATTAGGGTTAGGTTTAGGGTAACTCGGAGACCGTGAACACAATGAATAGTAAAGTGAATGAATAATGAATATACAATGCTCATGCAACAAACACACTATGTAGTGAATACTGAATCTCGAACTTTCGTATCTTTGGGATTAAGGCAAAGGTTATGATCTGTAGAGTGTGTCATACTCCAAACGGATTTCGAATCACAGCAAAGAAAGTCTCTGATTGTCAAATGCCAGCAAACATAGCCAAGGAAGGTTGGATCTGGTGCAAGTAGCAGTGTAAGAGAGAGAGACCCTAAAAACGTAGGTACTTGAGAAGAGAAAATTTGAAGAACAACTATTAGGTGGAAGCACATCATACAAAGGTGAGAGAATGTTAGGGCGGTAGCTAGAAATTGAATACGTAGCATGTAGAGGGGAGAGAAGATCAGGGCGATAGTTCTAGGTTGATGGCGACAACACCAGATGTTGATGTTAGCATTAAAAGCAGTAGTAAACTATAGGCGACTGGTCATGGGAACTTGGCAAAGGCTGCAGACAGGTGGTGAAGGCTTGAATTAGGCGCCATATGGTAGTAGATGGTGGGGGGAGCTCCAACCGCGATACTTTCCTAGGATTTAACAATCTCCATCCGCAAGAAATAAGATAACAAACCTAAGTCTATCATCTCGAATATAGAGCAAAGCTATGCCTTAATATTTGCTATAGCCGCAGAATCTGAAGCAATGAGTAATAGATCATCAACATCTAGTAGAATATAGTTGGGCTCCCACGTTAATGGTATGCATGTATAGATTAGAGTTATAAGGGGTAGAATGGTATCCATGAGTTCATAAGAACTCGTCCATCCTGTGGTACCAAGATGTTGGTGCTTGCTTCAGCCCATAAAGAGCTTTCCGTGAGTACAATACTTGGTCAATAGGCTGGCCAGCATAAGAAAAGCCGGGAGGTTGCTCTCCACATAAACTTTCTTCTCCAAATAGCCATTCAGAAGGCACTTTTGACGTCCTTCTAATAGATCGGCCAACCATGGTGAGTGGCGAGTGTAACCAATAGATAAAATGATGTCAACCAAGCAGTAGGTGTGAAGATTTTTTCATAGTCAATGTTGTGGTTTTGCTTGAAACCTTGCACTACAAGGTGAGCCTTATATTTGTCTAAAGTACCATCAAGCTTTAGCTTGGTCCTAAAAATCTACTTGGTTTTGATGACCGCAGGCTTGTGACAAGGATGATCCACCAATGTCCAAGTTTCATTTTGATCAATAGTATCTAGTTTCTTCTCCATAGCCTTATGCCAGAGAGTGTCCTAAAGAGCTTGCTACCAATTGTCCGGCCCAAAATGTGCAATGTAATCAGCTATAAATAGTGATGCATATGAAGCGTGAGAGGTGAGCTGAATAGACCTTCTAGGGCCCTCTTGAGTGTAATCCGGTGGAAGGATCCTCAAATTCCACATGGTTTGTTGGTACCAGCAAGGTAATGGGCCTTGCAGAGGAGGCTTGAAAGCTGAAGTATCTACAGGAAGGGCAGAAGCGCATAGTAGACCGGGCTCAGTAGGCACGATATCAAATGATGTGAAAGCAGCCCTCCCACGGCAAGAAACAAATACAAACCGAGGATAGAGCACACAAACCCTATGTGTATGACTTTGCCATTGATCTCAAATCTGAAAAGAAACCACGATTGTTGCTTTTAATAATGAACAAAATCATCATATTTATCATCATTCTCCATAGCTTCAATCATTCTACACAAAAGAAAGAGAAAAGAGAAAAAGGAAAATAGAAATTTCTCCACAAAAGACAGAAGATACAAATTTTTGCACCATAAAGGAAGAATGTGGGAATTTTGGAATAACGGAGAGAAAAGAGGCACAAAAGACACACAACCCTTCGTATTTTTATTACTTCTTTGAATTTTTGATACATTTGTATTAATAAGGCTTTGGCTTTCACATTTTAGCTCTTTGCAAATGTATGTACATACACTTTTCTATATACCATTTATTTATGATGAATGCGGTTGTTGTCCCCTCATGTGGTTTATCTTTTTGGTGATTTTGTAACAAAATGAATATTATTCCCTTTAGAAAAACTAGAAATGTGATGTATATATAGACATCATTGTGCCTTGATTTTATTCTTTTTTTGTTGTCATCATGATGTGAGCAAAGGTGAGGATGAAGAGTCCAGTGTAGAGAATTGCTATGTCACTCTCATTAAAGATGACATCCCTCCTAACAATCACCTTGTTTGTTCGAGGATCGAACAAAAAATAGGCTTTCACTTGGGAAGAATAGTGCACAAAAATCAAGAGATTAGCTCGAGGGGTGAGCTTTTTTATCTTGTTATTAGGAGTGTGCATATAAACAAAACTACCGAAAACCTTGAAGTAAGAAATAATAGGACGAGAGCCAAAAAATGCCTTGTATGGATTCTTTTAGGGACTGCCGCAGTTCGAGCATCAGTTGAGGATGTACATTGAAGTGTTAACAGCCTCGAGTCTAAGGTGCTCAGGGATGTTGTACTGTAAACAACATAGAGCGTGCCATATTCATGATTGCCTGGTTTCTATACTCTACGACTCCATTTTGTGAAGGGGAGTTGGTAGAGGTGAGTTGGTGTGCAATGCCTTGCTTTTGTAGAAACTCAAAATACTCGTGGAAGGTGAACTCGCAACGAGAATCACTCCTCATAATCTCCACATGATAACTAGCCTGTTAGCAACACCCAAGCATTAAAATAAGTGAAGGCATTTGACTTGTGCTTGAGGAAGTATACCCATATGTATCCAGAGAAATCATGTACTATCAAAAAGAAGTATAGCATGCCATTCAAGGTGGCAGTGGACGTGGAACCACAAAGATCTACATGGATGAGCCTAAGGGGTTTAATAGCATGAGTGATAGAATGTTGAGGAAAGGGTGTACAATGTTGCTTACCTAGCTGACATGCTTTACATACCTCTTGAGATAGTTTTAGGCATGGAAGGCCCTCAATCATCTCTTGGTGTGATAGCTCATAAAGAGAGTTGTAGCCAAGATGTTGTAAGCGAAAATGCCAAAGATGCTCAGAGTCCATGGGCTTCCGTTGTGTGGTGACTATGTCGTGGAAGCGATGAAACTCGGAATCATCGGCAGTTTGTTGGGTAAGAAAATGTGTCATGTAGTAAATGCCATTATGATGTACCTTGCCTCGAGCAATCACCAAACGAGTTTGAGAGTCTAGGACCTCAATTGTGGTCACAGTGAAGAAAACTAGTTGCCACGATTGGCGAAGCTGTTGAATGGACAACAAGTTCACACCAAGTTGGGGGACATGATAGACATCATCCAATGAAGTGAGTTTGTGACCTTGGTCAGTGGGAAATTTGATGCGACCTTGGGCTTGAATCTTGATAGAGGAGTTTTTTCCTATGCGAAGACTCTTGGTTGCAGGGGCTCGGGAAATGAAAAGGTTCTCTATAGGAGTCATATGATGGGTAGCTCCACTGTCCACAAGGCAAATATGTGTTGAGGTGCTCAGTTGTGATGAGTAGGTCTCTGCAAGTACCTTATCAAGAGACAACTCATAGATGTGAACGAGGCCCGCATCCGATGTCTCTAAGGAAGCTCCAAATCATATGATGGAACTCCAAATCATTGGCAGTTTTCTCGGTAAGAAAATGTGTAATGTAGTAAAGGCTATTAGGCTATCCCTTGCCGCGAGCAATCGCTAAACTAGTCTCAGAGTCTAGGACCTTGAGTGTGGTCGTGGTGAAGAAAACTACTCATCCCAATTGGCAAAGCTGCTGAACAGAGAACAAATTCACACCAAGTTGGGGGACATGATAGACATAATCCAGAGAAGTGAGTTTGTGACCCTTGTTAGTGGGAAAATTGATATGACCTTGGGTGTGAATCTTGATAGAGGAGCTTTTTTCTACATGAACACTCTTGGCTACAAGGGCTGGGGAACGAAAACGTTTGCTATAGGAGTCATATGGTGGTTAGCTCCACTGTCCACAAGCCAAGCAAGTGCTGAGGTGCTTTGTTGTTATGAGTGTTGGGTATTTCACTCATGCCTCACTTACGCCTACGCTCACATAGGAGTATCAGTGATCAGTAGGACACTGGGGCACTTTTTACTCTCGGTAGGAGAGGTTTTTTTCCCTAGACTTATGGTATTATTTCGTATGTGCTTATGACACACACTTACGGGCACTTACCGTGTTCGGATGTGAACACCCCCTACAACCCTAAGGTTTAAGGGTTATACCTTGTACTTCAAGTTTACACTCTTTCAGTCTATTGCATTGGGTGTCGTGCTTCACTCAAATTGTCTACTGGTTTTTTGTGCTGAGTTTCGATCTTGTCCTCTCTCACATTTGGTATTAGAGCATTGGGTTTGCTCTGCTTAGTTCAGCTTCTGCCCAGCTTCGCTCAGCCTCCGGGAGCTTCTTGCTCAGTCCAACTTTGCCTTGGTTCTGTTTAGTCTTTGTGACAGCTCCTGCCCTTACCCTGCTCGTCAATGCTAGTGCTACCGTCTCTTGCAGCTCCTCGCCCAGCACCATTGCCCTACCTGCCCTTTGGCCATTGTACCTGTGCCTTGTCAGTGCCCCGCCACCAGTCTTGTTGCAACACCCGCAACCCTGTTAGTGCAGCTCCTGTCTGTGCCCTCACTCCAGCTGTTGCACACCCCGCCAAACGTTCGTCACCTGTCTGTTTGTTTGAAATCGCCTGCGACAGCGTCTGCCCTTTCCACGGCAACTGTTTGGTCCCAAAGCCGCCCGTTAACACCACACGCCAGGTTAGAGGGGTGGTTAGTGACAGCTTGTCATTTCAAAGGTATTTTTAAAAAATTTTCTACCTTTTTAATACCAGAATTAATTTCTGGAAGAGGGGGTTCCTATGTAGCAGACACAAAATTCAGGAAATGTGTATGGGACACATTGGATGCAAATTTCAAGGCACATTCATAAAAAAAATTTGGGGCTTTTATGTTTTCTGAGGACATTGGCATACGCACTGCAGTTACAGTTATTGATAGACTACTTTGAAGAAATTTGGAGCAATAAAATTTGGGGATTTTGCTGGTATAGTGTTGCTGAACACTGATTGCATGCTGGACTGTGTGCATAACAGATAGTTTTGACAGAGTGCAGCTCTATACACTAATTGCAGAAAGTTTTTTCCTGCAATTTTTGAAAATTTTCAGATTTCCAGCTGTAGTCCTGCTTCGACATTGCTCTTTTGCGTTTTCTTGGTAATTGATAATCATGGCAAATCAGGGAGGAGATATCTTCACCTATGTATCCAAAGAAGACAGACTGGATGGAAATAACTATTCAATTTGGTCTTTCATGATGAAAAATGTACTTGTGGCAAAAAATCTTTGGGATTATATTAGTGGAGAAGAAGCTCGACCTGGAGTTGTGGCTCCAGCTGCTGCTACTCCAGAAGGACGTGCACAACGGGCACCTGAGCTTGCTCCACTTCAGTCACTTCCACAAAGAATAATAGCTCAAAAAGCATGGGATCCAGAAGGACGTGCACAACGGGCACCTGAGCGTGCTCCACTTCAGCCACTTCCACAAAGAGTAACAACTCAAAAAGCATGAGATGCACGGGATGCACAGGCTTTGTCACTAATTGCATTGGCAGTTCAGTGATCAATCATTCCCCACATTCGTTCAACAGCTTTTTCATGAGAAGCTTGGCTAACTTTGGAGCAGATGGCAAAAAATAGAAAACATTTCATAAACAAGACCTTTACATGTTTAATAAAAAACGTTTTGACTATGTTGCGAAATGAGTCAGCCGGAAATGTTTCCCCTTGGAAAAATGCCACGTGCCTGTTGTTTCCCCAAAGGGAAAATGTGTTGCTAGGGAAAACTCATTTCGGGCTCGTCTCCTTGCATTTTCGGTCCTCCTAAGGGGCATTTCAAGGCATTTCCCAGTTCTATGCCCTTTACCCGTTCATGAGAAATTGGAAGAAAATGTTTGTGAGCTGCCTAAAGGAAGTAGGTTTTTTTGCATAAAATCCATCGTATCTAGCATGGATAAGCTCATTGAGATTGCTACTACGGTTGATACTTTGTTGTGTGGAAAGATTTGGGCTTCCTAGAGAGTGGGAAGAAGGTGAATAAAAAGCTGTTTCGGGTTGAGAAAAGGGAAAGATTTGAAAAGCAGCTTGAAAGGAGGCGAAATAGCAAAGAAAGGGCTTGAAAACTTTGGCAATGTATAGGGAATTGATTGCTGCAATGAAATGCTTTATTTGTGAAGAGGAGGGTTACATTGCAAGGGATTGTCCTAATAGGCAGCAAGCTGGAAAACAAAAAAATCAAGGAGATCGTAAGGGAAAGAAGCCCGAAACATCATTGGATTGGTATCGATGCACTTATTGATAAACCCAATGATGATGTTACTGAGTTGTGTAGAGCATGGGGCAAAATTAGGTGTCAGCATGCATTGATATTCTTTGATAATGCTGCATGAGTCAACTTCATCTCTGTAAATATGGTAGCTCGTGTAGGCATTAGAGAGGATGAGATGGTCCATGGGGAAAGTTAGAATGGCATGTAAGGGTCATGTAGAGCCCGTTACACTGCTCATTGGTAAACTTTGGCTGCATATATAGGGATATATCTACAACGAAGAGTTCTTTATTGCTCCACTTGAGGGTCGTGATGTGTTGCTTGGTGTGCCATGGTGTCATCGTATGCATGCGATGATTGATTCACATGCAAAAGAGATTGCTATTCAATATAAGGGAAAGACACTCACACTTGATGTAAAGTTTAAATGGAAATCTGTTGTGTTTGTATTTGTAGCTGTCATTTCTAAAGTAATGAAAAATCATATTTCAACGTACTTGGTTTGTACTAAAGATAAAGATGATAGTAAGAATGTTGGAAATATGTCTAAGCGAGAGAGGGATTGTATCTCATTTTTGAAAATATATGTTGATTGCTTTTCTTAGTCACTTCCAAGGTGGCTACCACCTGAAAGGTGGGAAGATCATGACATAGATCTTATTCCTAGAAATAGCCCACCTAATAAGCCATATTACAGAGGTAGTGCAACCCAGCAGGAGGAGATATGAGTCAAGTGAATGATCTGTTAGAAAAAGCATTGATTCAATGTAGCTCATCTTCTTTTTGTTCTCCATTGCTTTTGGTTCAAGAAAACGATGGTTCATGCCATATATGTATTGATATCATGCTCTGAACGAGATTACGACAAAGAACCGGTTTCCGATCCCTTGGATCAATGATGTTATGGATAGATTGTAGGGGACAATCATTTTCAGCCGTATGATATGAAAAGTGGATATAATCAGATATGCATTAGACCGGAGGATGTGCCTAAGATAACTTTTAGAATATCTTTTGGGTTGTATGAATTTTTTGTCATGCGTTTTGGACTTATGAATGCTCATGTTACTTTTAATTGGATGATGGATCGCATCTTCTGGCCACATAGGGCATTTGTGGACACTTTGATTACATGATTGCCTACTGAAAGAATAAGATATAGTATAGAAAGCATTTGGACATTTTGTTCAATGAATGTGTAAGTATAGGTTGGTTATCAATGAGAAGAAAAGTGAATTCTTTTTGTATGAAATCCACTTTTTGGAGCAAATTGTATCGACTAATGGTATTCGTATGGATCTTGCTATGGTTGAGGTAATATGTTCATGGGCACTGTTAAAAATGTGCATGAGATTTGGAGCTTCTTGGGTTTATGTTCTTACTATAAGAAGTATATATGCAAGTTTGTTGAAATTGCATCTCCATTGCATGCTTTGTAGAAGAAAAATTGTTCCATTTTGATAGACAATAGTGGAAATTTCAGCATTTGAAAAGTTGAAGTAAAAAATGATTTCATATCCTGTGCTTGTATTGCCCGATCTAAGGAAGTCATTTTTGGTTCAGTGTGATGCATGTGGTAATAGCATTGGTGCTGTTCTTATGCATAATGACTGAGTTGTGGCTTATGAGAGCCGAATTTTCCACGGTACAGAGAAGAATTTGTAGGTCTATGAGAAAGAGCTATTGGTTGTAATTTATGCTTTGTGTAAAAACATTACTTGTTGATGGCTGATTTTACAATGCAAACATGCCATTAAACTTTAAGGTACTTTCAAATGCAAACAAAGTTATCAGAGAAGCATATGAGATAAGGAAATATTTTTTGTGTGTTTCATTTTTAGATTGTATATATTGATGGCAAAAAGGATGTTGTGGCTGATGTACAGTCACGTAAATCAGAAATTTCAGCCATCGGCATGGTTTATCACACTAAGTTGGATGCCATGAAATAGCAGTATATCTTTAATTTAGACCTTGTTGTTATTTATGATTAGCTTTACAATGGCCAAAGGTATGAACATGTTGTGCTAAGAGATGAATTTCTAATGATGCATGGATGAATGTCTCTCACAAAGCACTCAACCTAGATTCATCACTAAAAGTCACACTCCTTTGTATATAGGACACAAGTATTGATGTCACAATCACAGGAGTGGAGCATTTCTTTTATTGGCGAGTTTGAGGCATGATGTAGAAAAGTTTGTCAGGACATTCATTGTATGTTAGAAGGTAAATCATGATAGGCAAAAGATGTCGGGCTTGTTCTAGCCCTTGTCTATTCTAAATAGGCCTTGGCAGGGCATTGTAATGGACTTTGTTTTTGAGTTTCCTAGTACATCTACAGGGAATAATGGGATATGGACCATAATTTGCAGGTTTAGAAAACAAGTCCATTTCATTTTAATGACGAAGAAAATAAGGTTGATCATATGCCACATTTGTTCTTATAGCATATCTTTAAGTATCATGGTATCTCAGAATCAATTATTAGTGAGGGAGATCTTTGAAGGACCAATTTATTTTGGAAGGGGTTGTTTGAGAATATGGGTATCACATTGAAATTCTCATTAGCCTTTCATCTGTAGATAGATTGTCAGTCTGAGGAAGAAAATTCCACAATATTGGATCTATTGAGGTGCTATATTTTAGGCCATAAGACATAGTGGGAGGAGTATTTGCCATTGGCTGAGTTTGCATATAACAATATGGTGCATAGTTCCATTAAAGCTCTATTTGAGGTGATTGAGGGTGGCAAGTAGGTACCTATTTTGTAAACCAAGGATAAGATCTTTAAGGTTGATCGTTATGTGGAAAACTTGGATGCAACCTATGCAAAGATAAATTATGCACTTCAGAGGTGACAGAAAAAGCAAAATAGGAGAGTTGATTACGATAGACATACTTTACAGTTTGTAGAGGGTGATTGCGTATTGCTGCATTTTGAAAAGGCAAGGCTAAAAAAGATGAAAGGAAGAGAGAGATTGTATCTGAAGCTAAGTATGATATACTATGGGTGATAACAGGTGTTGAAAAAGATTAGTGATATAGCATATCACCTAAAACTACCTCCACATTAATGGATATACAATGCCTTTCATGTTAGTTTGTTGAGGCCTTTTGGTGGTGATGTGCCAAAGGATATGCCTAATGAAATTTGGCCTAAGGTTGAGAAGTAGGATGAGATCTTGGTACCTAAGCAGATCTTGGCACACAAGGAAAGAAATGTTAGAGGTAAAGTTTGTAGGAGATACTCAGTGAAGTTTCACAACTATTCATCAGTGGATGCAAAGTGATTGCAGGCCCTCTTGAGTTGTTGCAGCTTTACCTAGATGCCTTTCAGTAAGAGCTTGGATCGGGCTCAATCAAGTGCAGCAGAGCTGAGGCTCAGAGTATTGCCTGATGCTCAAGGGGAGGTAGCACTTCCACTCCACTTGTTTTGGATGCCTTTCAGTAAGAGCTTGGATCGGGCTCAATCAAGTGTAGCAGAGCTGAGGCTCAGAGTATTGCCTGATGCTCAAGGGGAGGTAGCACTTCCACTCCACTTGTTTTGGATAGCTCTCGTATATAGTGGAACTTGGATGTATTCAGTATACATCCAAGGTACTATGCTCACAATATATTTGCCATGGGTCGTTACTAGTCACTGTGAGATGTATGCAGATTCATATGAGTTTCACCTGGAGTGATACTATATTTTTGCTTTAGTTTATGATAAGTTTGGCATGAGTTTTTGCCTTAATTTTGAGAGAAAATTCTAATAAGTTTCAGTTCAGTTTTTGATCAGTTTTGAGGACAGTTTATGGTCACTTTTGGGATCAGTTTTGCATCAGTTTCTGATCAGATTTTGCAATCAGTATATGGTCGGTTCTTGGATCAAATTATGCTCAGTTTTCAATGGCTTACAGTTGGTTCCATGGATAGTAGTGTGTTAAATGCCATTGATAGTTTCAGCCACTTTTTTCAGTTTATGTTATGTTTCCGTTGGTTGGAGATTTTCAGCAGGTTTAGGGGATATGGCATGGTCAGACAACAGTGGGCAATGTTGTGACTGCGATGCCTTATGGAAATTCTAGTAGAATATGCTTATCCTTGAAATCGAGGACGATTGTAGGGATTTCATGGGGGGGTCTTTCATGGAGATGTGAAAATTTGAGATGCTTCTCTTCACTTATGCATGGATTCATGGATTGTGATTGGGTTGGTTATTTAGAAGACATTTTGATAGATCTTTTTATGAAGGCTATTCCTCCATCAGAGTTTTGAGCTATTTGGCTATTTGTACACATGATACCTTTTAAAACATGATATGTCATTCATTGTATTGTCATAGGTTGCTATATCCGTAAGGATAAACATGTGCAACCATGACCACATGTATCATGTTTTCTAGATTTTGCTATCGTTTCTAGATCAGTGTGCCCTTTTCACAAGGGAAATCGGTAGGCCATCTCATGAGGTATGCATTGATGCCCTTTGATCCATGATCTGGGTTCCCTAGCCATTTAAATTGTCATTAAATCCTGTTGTTGCCCCTAGTGTCCTTGGCACTAAAATGACACTAGGGTTAGGGTTTCATTTAGGGTCTCTTATGACCGTTAAGCTATTCGGGTTTTCATTTTATCATAAAAGATACTTCATGCGTCATTAGCACATAAGTGTGGCATTTTCATTGAGATCTCTTTGAGAATTGTACTCTCTCATTCATTGATACATTGCTTCTCATTTGTGATAGAGTATTGTTGTGCATTGATTAATTCTCTATTATATCAATTGTGTAACCACATCTAGGCTAACACCACCATCCTTGTGAATCTTCCCTTTCAAGAAGGCACTAATGGGAATTAAGAGTGAAACTGATCTGTTAGTGGTCATGCGAGTTGTAGGTGGATGTAGTTGATGCCCTTACTAAACATATCCCTTGGCCATCATGTAAGCCTTGTATCTATCCAAGGGACCATTTGAATGAAATCTCAACTTGAACATTCAGTCCACGTATATTACGTGATGATGAGATGGTCTATTCACCAAGACACAAGTTTGATTCCAAGCAATGGAATCAAGTTCCTTCTCCACGGCTTATGTCCACGGAGGCACGGCCCTTGGAAAGTGGTGATGGAGGGCGGACTGGTCTCAAAGATAGTGTGACTAATGTGAAACAAGGATATTTGTTGATGCACAAGAATTTGCTGGGAACAAGGAGAGCCTCGTGATATCTCCAGGAAATCAAGGATATTGGACTCCCGAAGGGTCTATTCATAGCAATAGGGAATGGGCTTGCAGCCTGCAACTTGAGGGACATGATTGGGAGGGGTGTGTCAGCCTGCAACTTGAAGGACATGATTGGCAGGGGTGTGTCGAAATGGTAGAGTAGGTGGAACATGTGGAAAATGTGGAAGGAAGACATTTGAGGAGCCCTCAGGTTGAAAGAACCTTTTACTAGTTGTTTTCTTGTAGTTCTATTCACAATTTTGGCGTTTTGAAGTTTATAATTTCGGCTCCATTTTTTGCCTGAAAACCCCAAACAAACCCACCCACCCTTACACCACCAACAGCTACCTACAAACTCCACACACCACCAACCAACCCAAAAACATCCATCATCCCCAAAAGGAAAAAAAGAAGAGAGAGAAAAAAAAGCTTTTCTTCCATTGAAACTTGGTTTCTACTATAGAAGTGGACGCATATTCAAATGTGAAATAGATCAATCATTCACTATCTAGTCATCTCACATGGCTAACTTAGTGAAGTTCAAAATGTAGTCTAAATCCTCTTCACACTGTTCTTCCAATGTTTGCTGTCTTGCTCATAACCTTCACTCACAATGTATCTCAGGGTTGTCTATGATGCAGAATTTTGTGGTGGTGGGAAGGTTCTTACATTTTTTTTGATGTTCATCTTAGGGAAACGTGTGGAGTTGGATGACTTGGTGAAGCTGCAGCAAGCTGATAAGCCACCCAAAGTGAGTTACTAAAGGAGATATGCTAATGAAAGATTTAAAAAGTTTTGCTTTGTCTTGTTCAGGATCATGTACTCTAGTCTGCATTGAAAAGGTATTTGAATTTTTTCCCCAAAAGTTCTGGCTTTTCTTGGGTAGGCATGTAAAGTTTTCCATATTTTGTATTTGGGTTTCATTAGAAACAAGAACCGGGTCTATTCAATAAGCATATTACTTGATTTTGAAAGCATGCTTGCGAAATTTAGGAAGTCTTCTTATAGCACAGGTAGGACATCATTAATAAAATACCAGGTTTCTATCACTCTATAAGTTCTGAATTCCAGCCATTATCTGGACAGTGTTTGTTGTGCAACAACAGTTTCTATGGTTCCATTTTCAACTATTTTCATGCTGCTTTTGTAGTGCATGTGAACTCCCATGGATACACAAGCAAAGGGCCTTAGAGCTGGGGGATAATGAGGCTCACAATTGATGCAGTTTTGACAGACGGAAAATTCCTACTTGTCAGCTGCCTCCTATGCATACACCATCTCTATTTTTGGACATTGGTGGCAGCTGGCTTTTTATCCTATTTTGGATGGCAAAAGCTTGGTGACCCCCGATGGTCTTACCTTCACATGTAGACACCCCCTTTTCTCCTCTTTCTAAAGCTAGTAACCCTTTCTAAAGCTTTACCTGTCAGCTGAGATTGACAAGTATCTCGAGAACCTTAGCTTTGGTCTCAGTCCACTAAGTTGATTTCAGTATGGACAGTTTGTGAGAGTGTGCTATGGAAAGAGGAAAGTGAACACAAAGAGAATATGGAGACAAAGAGAGAACACAGGAGAGAGAAGGAACAACACTACTCTAATGGTTGAAGGTACAAGGCTGCAATAGTGAGCCCCAACATGCAGCTCTACACATCAATGTGGGGGAGAAATGGTAGCAGGGAGATAAGAGAATGATGAGGCTGGCTGATTAGGAAGAATCAATGATGGATAATGAGAGTGGGAGGACGAGCTACCTATATATAGGAAAAATTAGGCTAAAATTGGCAATAAAGGGGCTAGTCCCAAAATAGGGTGTCCAAGTCAACCAAAAGTACTCGAAAAGAAATACACTAATGTATCCTCCATCTTAAGTGTCTAAAACACATCAAATGATAGACAAAGACAATGTCAAAGCTCCTAATGTCCTTGTCTACTTTGCTCACACCCCCTCTCAAATTTTGGATGTGCAAAAGGCCTAAGGACATGTGGAATCGAGTGTGATAGGAAGAGTGCCAATGCCAATGAAGTTTGTTGATAAAAAATGACAACAAAGGAGCAAGACTCCCTCTCCATAGAAAAATCCGATCAAATGGAAGGTGACCAAAGGGCAAAGGAAAGAGAGAGGCCTCGAATGGATCACTCTTGAAAACTCCAGTCGGGGATGGGCGAACCAATTCTCTAAGCCAACTATGAGACAATAGTGAAGAACTATCCAAGGCGCCATAGAGTGGGTAGAAATAATAGGGAAGAAAAGCCAAGTAGTAGGGAATGGGTGCTCAATGACAAAGAAAAGAGGTAGTTGCATAAAGGAAAAGCCCAAAGTTGAATGAAAACCTTGAAGGAACTCCTCACGATTATGGGAAGCTTCCTTTGAAACCCAAAGGGCTAGGAAATCCACAATCATATCATTGATATCATTTTTCTTAGAAAGAGATGGGACTAAGGGGGTATAAGGGAACTTGCCACCAGAATGAGAAATGAACTCAACGATTCAATTAAACTTCACAAAGGTTTTTAATTAAAATAAACTTTAATTCTGATACCCCTAGCTCTTCGCATGGTGAACATTGTACCGGCAGTGAAGGATTTGACATTGGGGCATGCAGTGGTGGACAAGTGCATGGGCTATGTGGTACATGGTGAGAGCTAAAGGAATAAGGTGCAATGTGAAACTTTCACTAAATTGAAAGGTTTGTACCTTAGAATTGAGTTATATTGAAAGTTTTGCTTAGTAAGCAATTCACTTGGGGAACTTAAGTTATCAAGCAAGCGTTGAGCTAAAGTTTCGTCCTGTGAGTAGCCCACTTATGATTAATGACACAGTCATTAATTAGCTCTTAATAAAAAAATGTGATATGATTAAGGAGTAGCTGCTTACTTATTTGGAAAGCTTACCTTGGCTATTTGAGACTTCTTTTATCTCATTTGGAGCAAGTCATGTTTGGAGACACCCATTTTTCTCTTTCTTGTTGCAGAAAATTGTAGATTTTAGCAAGGAAATAAGCTTACAACATAGTGGAGGTGGACAATAGATAAAATTTTTCCTCTTGGCATGGAGATTCTATTGGGCAGCCTTGTAACTCCATATACAATAAGATATGTTCTTGTTTTTGAGCTAAATATCACAAAAACATGTTGTGACAATACTATGGGCTGAGATTCTTCCATCTTTTTTAAGATCATAAGCTTAGTGCACTTTCTGGGAAATTTTGTCGTAGAGAAAGCCACATTCTCACAGTCTCATTGTGAGAAAACTCCCTCGTTTGTGAGAGGAATAGTAAGGGGATTGTATTGGGACTATGCAAGAGAGTTATGTTAGTAAATACTCCATTAAATTGGGTTCAAATGCTTGTTGTCATTTTTAGGATTTGGCAAGTTGAAGTGCTCATCTGCAGTTTTGAACACTCTATGACTGATTGGAGGCCAACAGTGAAGGTGTCGAAGATCATTCTGCATCCAGGGATTAGTTATGTTGCGAGAAATGGTTAAATATAGTCATTTATAACCAATTTTAAGCATATTTTAGTAATCTAAAGAAATATCGAAAGGGGCGCTTAGTTGTAGGGCCAACAAGTGTGAATGTGTGGTGTAAGAGTACTCTAGCTTTAATTGTGTGTGGAGTTTTCTTGCTCAATTTACTATTAAGTTGAATTAAGTATTTGCTAAAATGTGGTTCACTTCTCTTTGGGCTTCCAAAGGCTGGTTTCAAAATCATTAGAGTAGATGGTGGGGGATGAATAGAAATTGTGGGATAAATGGTGCATAGTCGGGAATAGGTGTAGTAATAGAAAGCTATATCGGAGAGCCTTGCACAATGGAAGGGGAATGGAGCATGGATAGCTCCCTCTCTTGCCAACCTATGACAAAAGTGGTACCTATAGAAGAATCCTGAACAAAGATGGCCAATTTGGTGAAGACAACGCGGGTCCCAAGTCTAGGAAGGCCACAAATGGAGAGGAGAGGGAAGCCCAACTTTGAGACATGTAGGGCCTAAAAAATGGAGCTTGATGGATGGTTAGATAATAAAGGCAAGGTGCTAACACCACTAATATGCATCGAAGAAATGTCACTAATAGTGACAATATGCATTGATGGATGGAGATCTTGCAACAAATCATATCGAGGAGTCATATGACTCAAGGCACCATTGTCAATGAGCTAGAGCTGCTTAGAAGAAGAAGACTCCTCTACTTGATAAATGTGTAGAAACAATGACTTGGTGGTAATGGTCGGTGACGAAGTAGAGGTAGAAAAAGACTTTGATTTAGATCCACCATTCACTCTTGGACGAAGGTGAGGGTATTTCCTCCAACACTTCTCCTCGGGGTGTGAGATATTCCTACAATGAGGACACGTAGCATATCCTTTACTCTTCCCTACAAAATATGTATCAAAGTCGAAAAATGACTTCAATTTCTTCCTCTTCTCTTTCTTCTGCTTGGCTTGTTGTATACCTGGAGATAAAGCCGCATAAGTATGGCCACATACATAGGCTCCACAAGAATCTCTCACTGTGATGCTCATCTTGATCAAGTATCAATGGGACTAGCTCCTCCTAAGTGAGAGTCTCCTAGCTACGAGAAGTAAGAAGATTGGTATAGAACACATCATATGTTGATAATGGAAGATGTGAGAGAAGTGTCACAACAAGGTCCTTCCAAGAAATGCTTGTGCCAAGGGATGCAAGATCTTGAATCTCCATCTTGTGGATGCGATCCCTCATTGTAGGGGAATTTGCTTTCCATTTGAGAGAGAATCAATGCCCAAATGTTTGGAGTTGAAAGAGAGATGCCAATCTTTGCCAAAACTCTAAGCGGTGTGGATATGTCAAACATGCACAAGCACAGAATTTGTAGAACTGAAAAAGAGAAAACAGCAGGATGTGGCATTCAATTGATTCCATAAAGCTGACGAATCCGCGGTCACATCATCATAGGTCAGGATATAGGGACAATAATGAAATCCCAAAAGTCACAGTCATCGAGGACACACTCAATGACCGTTGTCTAGGGTCATATCTAACCGTTTTCTTTTGCCCGTTTTTTACCTTTTTTTGGGGGGAAAATTTTTCCATTTTCAAATTGTTTTGGGCCTTTATAAACAGCGCCTCCCATTTCAATCGTCACCCTCAACTTTCAAGTGTATTGCCTTCTCCACTCAAGCCTCTTCTTCATGCTTACGAGTCATCTCTTTCTTTTCCTTCTCTTTGTCTTTCTCTCTTTCCACCTCTTGCTCTTTCTTCCAACTTCCAAGTTACGACCTTTTCTTTCTCTTTTTGTCTTTCCACCTCTTTCTCCTCCTCCCAACTTCCAAGTTTCATCTCCCTCTTTCTCCATTACCACTTTCAAGTTACTCCATACCACCTTCTCTTACCACATTCTCTTCCACCTCTCTTACCACCCCCTCTATCTATACCTTGACCTCTCTTACCACCTCCATCTCTTCACCATGCCTAAAGCCCTTCATGAAGCCTTCTCTCTTCACATCTCACAGCTTGAGAAAGCCATGAATCACACCAATGCTTATTGTTGGACTTGCAAGTATTGCGGCAAGGTTGAAACGAGTAGTGTGATACAACTTCTTATCCGCTTGTCCAAGATAGGTGGAGAGTGTGGTCTATGGATGAAGATCCCTCAAGTGATGGCCCGTGAGATCCTCAAGAAATATTCCTCCATTTCAAAGGCATTGGGCAAGATATCCTCTAGTATAGTGCAAGCTCAAGAGAAGATAGTCTCTCCTAACATATGCACACCCACAGCCACCCCTTCGGCTACATGTATGGCTACTATGGAGGGATTCATAGATTTCTCAGATTCCACTACTTCTGCGGCCACCTTTGTCGCCGCCGCTACTCATGGGTCCAAGAGGCTAAAGTGACAAGCCACACTTGTTAAGACAATGGGATGTATTTCAGGCCCACTCTCATTCCTTGAAGAGTGACAAAGAAAAGCGAAAATTGAGATTGCACGAACCATCATTGAGTGCAATCGTCTTTTCCACATTCTAAGAGTGGATAGGTGGAGAAGAATGGTGAAGCCTATGGCCGCTTTGGGTCCGTGCAAGGGGTGGCATGGAGTTACCTACAAGCTTAGTACCTTGAAACGACGTTTTGGGGCTGCTGAAAAGGACTGGCCGTTTCGGACTGAAACGGAAATGGTAGATTGGTGTTTTGGCATCCTGCGGTCCGTTTCGGGGCACCCCTGCCGCCGCCGCCGCCGCCACCGCCACCGCCTCCTCCTCCTCCTCTTCCTCTTTCTCTTCCTCTTTCTCTTCTTCTTCGTCGTCGTCGTCGTCGTCCTCCCCCTCCTCCCCCTCCTCCCATTAGCCTTTACTTCTTCCTCTTGTGAGAGTGCGCAACGGTTGAAGAACACGAACACAGAGGAGAGGAGAGAGAAAGCAGAGAATGAAGGAAGAAAGTCTGCACTGACTGAGATGAATGCTGAATACACTGAAATGGACAGAGCAGTCCCTGCACGCAGCCCGGAGCGTCAGTGAGGGGACCAGAACAGACTGGAAGCAATGGCAGCACCAATGCCGGAGACGGAGATGTCGGAGGCAGTGCTGAACCTGCAGAGCACAATGCTGGAATGACTGGGGGGGCTGCTATATATAGCCCCCAGGCCAGAAAACTGGCCGACCTGCCAAATCTGGCCAACCTGGCCAGATTTGGCCGACCAGTCAGATCTGGCCGACTTTGGCCAGATCTGGCCGACCTGCCCAGAAAATGGGCCGATTGCTGAAAAACAGCCCAGTTTGGGCTGTATGACACCCAGAGGCTGCAGACTGACAAAGACAGCCACGAAATGAACTGAGAGAGCTCCTCTGTCTCCTGTCAGACTCTGACAGGAGCTCACAACCAGGAGATGACAGACTGAGAGTAATAAAGAGCAGGCTAACACCCCTTCTCAGATCCTGGGAGAGTCTGAAGACCCAAGAACCGCATGTGATGAAGCAAAGAAGCCTGAGGCAAAGGCTTCGTGAAGAGATCAGCTGCATTGGCCGCCGTAGGACAATAGACCACCACCAGCTCCGAATCCACGATCCGCTCTCGAACATAGTGATACTGAACCTCAATGTGCTTCGTGCGAGCATGAAACACCGGGTTCTTGGCCAGAGCAAGAGCACTCTGGTTATCCACGCGCAGCTCTGTAGGTCCGGTCTGGGAAAAGCCAATCTCCGTCAGTAAGCGACGGAGCCAAACTGCCTCCATAGCGGTCGAACATAGGGCCCGATACTCAGCCTCTGTAGAAGAAAGTGCCACGGTAGGCTGCTTCTTGCTGCTCCAAGAGATAGCACCGGATCCAAGGGTGAAAGCATAACCTGTAGTGGATCGTCTCGTATCCACATCACCTGCCCAATCAGAATCACTCCAGCCAGAAAGGGTAATCCCATCTCCATACATGATCCCGAAGGATCGAGTCCCTTGTAAATAGCGAAGAACCCGCAAGGCCGCCTGCCAGTGTTCCTGGGTAGGAGTCTGCATAAAGGAAGACAATAAAGCCACCACAAAAGAGATATCCGGCCGAGTGTGAAGCAGCCAGATAAGAGAGCCGACAAGGCACCTGTAACGGGTGGGATCTGGAAGGGGAACTCCAGCTGTCAAAAGCTTGGACTCGGGGTCCATGGGGCATGAGATATGCCGACACTCAGCCATATCAAACTTCGAAAGAAGCTCGGAGATGTACCTGTGCTGCGAGATAAAAATGCCCTGTGCCATCTGATAGATCTCCAGGCCTAGAAAGAAGTGAAGGATCCCTAGATCCATCATGTCAAACTCCTGCTGAAGAATGGACCGTGTATGCTCCACCTACTGAGTGTCGCTCCCTGTAATGATAAGATCATCCACTGAAAGAGAATCCACAACCCGTAAGTAGAGGTTGGGATCATAAGCGGAGCGCGCAAAGCCACTCTGTAGAAAGAAGCGGTCAATCCGCTGGTACCAAGCACGAGGAGCTTGCTTCAGGCCATAAAGAGCCTTCCGCAGCCTGTAGACATGATCCTCCTTCCCCTGCACAAGAAAACCAGGAGGCTGTGAAACATAAATCTCCTCCTCAAGAATGCCATTCAGAAAAGCAGACTTGACGTTATCTGATAAAGAGGCCAACGGTGGTGAGCAGCAAGAGCCAAAAGAACTCGAATGGTGGACATCCTGGCTGTAGGAGCAAAAGTCTCGAAGTAATCTAAGCCTGCACGCTGTGCAAAACCCTTGGCAACAAGCCTAGCCTTATGCTTGTCCAAGGAGCCATCTGCAAGATACTTGGTCTTAAAGACCCATTTCACACCTATTACCTTCCGTTTCGTGGGACGTGGAACAAGCTCCCACGTATGGTTTCACTCGATGGAATCGAGCTCGGCCTGCATAACTCGTCTCCAAATATCCTGTGCAAGAGCCTCCTCCACAGTGAAAGGCTCAGAATCCTGAAGAATCTGTGACATAAGAGCATAGTTCACACATAGTGAACTATCCCGCTGGGCCTGTAAACGTGCTGATCGACGTGGACCTGTAGAAGAAGCAGGAAAGTGAGTAACACTTCAATCCTGCATGAGCCGGCGATACCATAAAGGAATCCTGAGAGACTCCTGCTGCTGTGAGGGAGACCGGGGGGTCTCCGGAACCTGCAAAGCACCCAAATCGAAGAGGGACTCCCCCTCATCGAGTGAAGGTAGATCCTCCGCATCAGAAGAAGGCTGTGTATCCCGTGAAGATCCCGAAGTGGTGGTGGAAGAGCTCGTAGAAGATGGAGTCACATCCACCAAAGAGGAAAGGGAAGCCGAAGGAGGAGGAATAGGGGGGGGGGGGGGGGTGCTAAGGGGTATCCTGGAAGGAAGTGAAGGGAGAGAAGGTGGGGGGGGGGGGGGGGGGTCCATCGATGACGAAGAAACATCTGTAATGGAATCATCAATCGGATCCTCAGAGGTCGAAGCCTCATCAAAGATCACATCCCGGCTCACCTCAACCTTCCGCGTCGTCGGATCGTAGAGCCGATATCCCTTCGTGGTCGTACTATAACCCACGAAGATAAGCTTTCGTGACTTAGAGTCGAACTTCGTCTTCCTCTTCTTCTTGTCCACATGGACAAAAGCATTGCACCCAAAGATGCGAAAATGAGACACAAAAGGCTTCTTGCCAAAGAAAGCCTCATAAGGAGTCATGTCCTGTAAAGCCGAAGTCGGAGAGCGGTTGCGAATATGCACCGCTGTAGCCACCGCCTCACCCCAAAGGAAATAAGGAAGACTCCTATGCTCCAGCATAGATCGGGCCATCTCGACCATGGTCCGATTCACACGCTCCACCACACCATTCTCTGATGGTGTGTTCGGATGGGAATACTCCACCCAAATACCATGATCCCTGCAAAACTGAGAGAAAAGGTGAGAAGTGAACTCGCCACCGTGATCAGCTCGAACGCTACGAACCTTGGAAGTTGTTTGGGTCTCCACAAACACCTGCCACTCACAGAAACGGGAGTACGCCTCGCTCTTGTACTCCAAGAAATAAGGCCACACATAACGACTAAAGTCGTCCACAATTAGCATCAAATACCTGGCCTTCCCAAGGGAGGCTGTGCCTATAGGTCCGCAAAGGTCGGTGTGAACCAACTCAAGCAGAGAAGTAGCCCTCCTAGAAGCAACTTGAGGGTGTGGTTGCCTATGCTGCTTGCCCCTCAAGCAGTTGGGGCACAAAGTGTGAAGAGGAGGGAAATCAGGAAGTCCCTCCACCATCTTCCTCCTAGAAGCCCCGCGAAGAGAATCGAGGTTCAAATGACCATACCGAGCATGTCAAAGCAGCCCAAGCTCATGGGAAGTCCGCGCAGCCAAGGCTGCGAGCGCATAAAGCTAACCCTCCTGAGTACCTGTCCAAAGAGCATCACAGGTAGAAGCATCCTCCACGGTGACTGCATCCTGTGTAAAAATGACTCGGGTACCAAGAGATAATAGGTTAAAACCCAAATCAGGAACATAGAGTACTTGGGCGGAGGAAGACCGCCTGTCAGAAAACATAGGTAAAGTCCCCACGCTTCGAACAGGGACTGTAGAATTGTCACCAATGGTGATGGTACCCCCTCTGGAACGTAGATCCTGAAGCCAATCCTGACGGAAGGTCATATGTGAAGATGCTCCACTGTCGACGAGCCACAGCTTCTCTTGTGTGGTAGAAACTAGGGCTTTATCCTCCTCAACAAAGACATGCACAAGCACAGATTCTGTTGTGGCTGGGGCTGCCTTCGAGTCCTTCTCCTTAGGCTTCAACTGGGGATACTTCTGCCAACACTTCTCCTCAGGATGAGTGCCCTTCCCACAATGGGGACACTTGGGCTTCTTCTCCTTCGCATCCTTCTTGTCCTCCTCCTTCTTGTCCTTGGCCTTCTCCTTCTTTTGTTTCTTCTTCTTGCCGCCACCTGTGCCGGCCGTAAATGCCTTGGTGGAGCCATTGGCTCCCACCTCTTTGAGTCGCTCGTCATGCTCCAAGACAAGCGGGGAAAGTTCCTTCCATAGGAGTGTCTCACGGGTCCTCGAAGTGATGAGGCTGGTGTAGAAGACATCATAACGGGGTGATGGCAGCTGAGTCAACAGAATCATCGCCATATCCTCAGACGATATCAGACGACCAAGAGAGGCTAGCTCGCCTCGCATATCCTCCATCTTCGTGATGTGCTCCTTCATGGAAGGAGAACCATCAAGACTGAGCATCCGCAACTTCTTCTCCAAGGAAATCTTGTGGGCAAATGTCTTGTGCTGATACAAAGACGCAAGCTTCTTCCACTCTTCCGCTGCGGTATGTAACCTGTGAACATGTACAAGAACGGAATCATGGAGACTCATAAAAAGAAAGGAACGGGCTCGAGAGTTGAGCCTATCCCATAAGGCTGCACGGTCCATAGAGGTGCTATCGGACGAATCCACGGGGGGACGGTCAATGGGTGAAGAAACAAGCTCCCAAAGGTCAAAGGTATCGAGGATGCAGGCCACCTTGCATGACCATAGGGAGTAGTTGGAACCATCCAACTTATCTTCCTTCGGAAAGGAAGGGAGAATCAGTACCTGAATAGAGGGAATCAAGGAAGGCATCCGCACATCTGAAGCAGTCTTCACTGAAGAAACCTTCGCGGTAGATGGAACCCTCTGAGATGCATGGACTGAAGAAGGACGAGTGCGAGGAGGTTCTTCCCGACGTCGAACCTCATGATAATCCCGCCTCCGCTCAGAGGAATGATGAGAAAGAAGTTCATCCTCTGAGTCATCAAAGCCTGAAAACTGGTAAGACATCTTCCAATCTGCAAAATACCAAAGAAAGTTGTGCCGTTGTCGAAATAGGACCAGCAATGTGGTCACCAACCACCAAGATGCAGGCAGAGAGAGCCTACAAACACCTGGATCTGCAAAACGCAAAGATAACTGATGTCGATCACCAGAAGAGAGACCACCAGCACCAGGAGACAGCCCGGAAAGAAGTCGCTAGCAGGAAATGTGCCGCGTGGAGTGGAAGCGACCAGCAGAACAGCAAAATGCAGCCTGGAGGGAGGTCGCCCAGCAGAAGGAGGGACAGCTTGGTGGAAAACGCAGGGTTTCTGCGTCGTTGGATGACATGGCAGCCTCTGCAGGCAGCGTGGGCAGCAAAATGCAGGCTGAAGGGCCTCTTGAAGAAGTCGCCTAGCAGTTGTTGATCAGATGGCAGCAGCAGTAAGGTATCTCACTCCTGAGGGTATGTCCTCCGTGCTCTCAATCAGGCGATGATACCATGTGAGAGTGCGCAACGGAAGAAGAACACGAACACAGAGGAGAAGAGAGAGAAAGCAGAGAATGAAGGAAGAAAGTCTGCACTGACTGAGATGAATGCTGAATACACTGAAATGGACAGAGCAGTCCCTGCACGCAACCCGGAGCGTCAGTGAGGGGACCAGAATAGACTAGAAGCAATGGCAGCACCAATGCCGGAGACAGAGATGTCGGAGGCAGTGCTGAACCTGCAGAGCACAATGCTGGAATGACTGGGGGGGCTGCTATATATAGCCCCTAGGCCAGAAAACTGGCCGACCTGCCCAGAAAATGGGCCGACTGCTGAAAAACAGCCTAGTTTGGGCTGTATGACACCCAGAGGCTGCAGACTGACAAAGACAGCCACGAAATGAACTGATAGAGCTCCTCTGTCTCCTGTCAGACTCTGACAGGAGCTCACAACCAAGAGATGACAGACTGAGAGTGATAAAGAGCAGGCTAACACCTCTTTCTCCTCTTCTTCATCTTCCTCTTCCTCTTCCTCATCCTCCTCTTCTTCTTCTTCTTGCTCTTCTTCTTCTTCCTCTTCCTCTTCTTCCCCCCATTAGCCTTTACTTCTTTCTCTTCTTCTTCCTTTTCTTTCTCTTCTTTTTCTTCTTCTTCTTCTTCTTTGGAGACATGTCACTCCAATCAAGGGATACGAGGGCTCCGGCGGATCAAAGAAGTGGTGGTGCAACTATTGTGGATTGGAGAATTTAGGGAGCGTAGCACGCGTGAAAGACCACTTGGCATGCGTTTCCAACAAAGACATCGGGCCTTGCTGTCTAGATTATAGTTGCCAGTCATTCATTGATGTTGATACTTATTACTCAGTAGTTACTAGAGTCTAGAGACTAGTACACAGTGCTCAGTGCTCACTGGACTTTGGAGTTTTCATTGATTATTCACATGACATAGTTACATGTATCATTGTATCTTGATTTTACTTATTATGCATCTTGATTCTTTTTCCATTGTTCTTGATGTCAGTCTTCATTGCTCTTTAGATCATAGATGATTTAGGAGTCATAAATTATAATTCATTTGTTGCCTTCAGTTTTGAAAATTGAGTCTTAATTATGTTAAGTTGTCTTAAGTTTCAACCATTGAGTCTTAACTCTTCAATCTTCACTCGTGAGTGGTGATATGTGTAATGAATCATGATTTCAATCATATAACATGGACTCAAAAGTTTTGTATAAAATTTGGGTACATGTTATTGTAGGCATTGATATATTTACATACCCACATAATACTGTATTTATTTTAGTGTATAATCCGAAACGCAGTTTTCCCGTTTCCAAAATTTGGCCGAAACTCCGAAACTCTGAAACTCTGATTTTTCCCGTTTTCGTTTCCCCCGTTTCCGAAACTTCCCCGTACTATGCCTACAAGGACATGCATACAAAGAAGCTAGATGAGGAGAGGGAGAGGATCAACAAGTCCCTCGAGCCCGTTCATCCTTTGCAATGGATGGAGTGACCGAAAGAAGGGAGACATTATTAATATACTTGTCTCTTGCCCTCTTGGCACCTACTTCTTGCGTGCTGTGGATGTGGACGTGAAGGGGAATAGGATGACGAGACTATTAATTTGCAAGCTCATCGGGCAAGCCATTATAAAGACGAGTCTACATTCTTGAATATTTTATGTATTATAAATTATCTTCATGCTTTATGCTTCTTGAATATAATTTTTTATGCTTTATATTTTATCATTTATGTTTTAATGTTTAAACTTTTATGCTTCTTGAATCTTGATTCTTGAATATCTCCACCTCTCTCAAGTCTCTCTATATCTTTCTTTACCTCCATACTCGATTACCTACCTCTAAGCCATACTATATTCTAAATTTCCATGTATATGTAGGTGGGACTAAGCAATGTTGTTCAAGTTGTCGCTGATAATGCTTCAAATTGTCGGAAAATGGGATGATTGCTCGAGGAGGAATTTCCCTCTATCGTGTGGATACCTTGTGCTACTCATTGCCTTGACCTCCTCATGGAGGACATAGGAGACAATTTGAAGTGGATGAAAGAAATCCTGATGGATGCAAATGCAATCGTCCATTTCATCACAAAAAAGATAAAGTGCTTGCTATTTTTCGTATGTATAGTGATGTGGAATCAAGGAAGTCATCAAAAACTTGCTTTGTTGTCACATGGTTGCTTCTTGAGTGACTCTATGACGTGCGAAGTAAGTTGCAAAAGTGTATGATTTTGAGGAATTTAAAGCATGGATGGATGAGGAGTCTTTATCAAGCATGGAGGTGAGCAAAGCCATTCAATGGCTTTGCTTAAAAGAATCATTTTGGGCTGACGTGTAGGTTGTGGAGGATATTAGGGCTTCCACTATCCTTGATGTTAGGATTCCATGGTAATGATTTGAAACTAGATTTAATTTTAAAATGCACATTCAATATCTTTTAAATGCAAAATAAATGTTACTAATTTTCGTACTTTAATAAATAGTGGCACGTTTGATATTTTGGATGATACCTTACGAAGGGATGACATTCTCTACCTTGTTGAAAAGGGACGGAAATGGATGAAGAGGCCTATCTACAGCCCAACAGCTCTCTTGCATCCGTCTTACAAGAGCCCCTCTCTCTTTATGGGCCAGGAGCTAGCTTGGGATAGGGATGCTTCTCTCTCGAAGTCTTTGCATGAGGATATGCATGGTCCATTTCTCTAGGAGCTAATAAACTATGGAGACCAAAGGGGAACAATCTTCGCTAGCATCGTGTGTTGGAAAAGGGTCTCTTTGGTCAAGCCACTATTTTTGTGGGAGTCGTTTGGGTATCAATAACTAAATGTGCAGAAGGTGGCTTTAAGGGTGTTGGCTTTGATAATTAAAATTTAAATGTTATCATTATATTTTTAGTTAAGGTTTTACTTTTCTTTTAAATTTTCAATTTTAATGAGTTTAAGTTATTTTACTGACTTAAATAGGACTATTTATGTTGTGTGTATGAGAGGAATCAGTTAGCCTATTGTCTTATACACACCAAGATCCAAAACATGAAGGGAGTGAGCCCGGAGTGGAAGCACGCTAGTGGAAGCAAGAGCTATGGTGAAAGGAGTAAGAGCAAAAGAGAGAGACACACAAGATATGGGAACTACAACAATCACAATGTGTGTGCGAGGCATATCCCATGCCCTTCATCTCAAAGCTCTCCTTGAGATGAGTTTTCAAGGCATCTAGCTCATTATGAGCTCTCCCAGCAATAAGTATATCGTCCACATAGAGTACCAAAATCATAAGATTGCCATCTCAAGCCTTCTTCCTATATAAACATGGCCATAGCAATATGGCTATATCATGTGAATGCATAAAAAAATCAAACTTGTGGTACCGTTCCCTTGATGCTTGTTTAAGGCCATAAAGACTCTTTCTGAACTTACACACTAGGTGTTCCTTGCCTTTTTTTTCAAAGCCCTTAGGCTATTGCATATAGATCTCATTATACTAGTTCCCATATAAAAAAGCCATCTTTACATCCATGTGATAAAGTTCCAGATCTAGCTGAGTAACCAATGTTAGTATGACAATGGGAAGGGGTCCTCCCTTGAGCTACAATATCTAAGCGTAGGGTCGTCATTTTGATCATAGAAGAAAAGATTTCATCGAAGTCAATACCATATTCATGCTTGAAACCCTTAGCCACTAATCTAACCTTATAAGCTTGGGGCGTTTAGGGATACTTTTCTACTTGTATACCATTTACATGGCAGTGGCTTCTTACCACTAGGCAAGGAAGCCCAATCCCACATATGGTTACTATGTAAGGAGTCAAAGTCCGACTGTATAGTTGTGTTCCATGAGTGACTATCATCTCAATTCTCTGTGCATGGCCTCATCATAAGAGAGAGGCGCACTTGCATTTGTGACCATGATATGATCTATAGAGGGCATAAAGTACTCACGTTGATGTGCAGCTCTAGTAGAGTATCTCAAAGCAGGTTGATCTTGCACAAGAGGCCAGACTTGGGCCATTGGAGTATCAGCTATTGCAAGTTGTCTAGTTGGTTGCACAAAAGTAGGTGGTCTCCTTTTGAAAGATCACCGTGCGTACGTGTACTACTTGCTTAGATTACTTATCCATCTTTTCCTCATGGAAAATGACATCATGGTTGCGGATAACCTTGTGAGCCTACGATAGGTGATAGCCCATCGCATTTGTATCTTCATAATCAAGGAAGATGCATTTTACGGACGTAGTATCCGGCTTATTACACTTGTCCTTGGGAACATGGTAGAATGCCTCGCAACCAAAGATGCACAAAGGAGGATATGATGGAGATTTTTCAATCTATATATTCATTGCAACCTAGCAATCAATAGCAGTGCAAGGGGACTTGTTAATCAAGTGTATGGTAGTAGTAATTGCCTTAGTTCAAAAGTGATGTTGTAAGCTTGCTTGGCTAAGCATATTGCCGATTCTTTTTTGAATCGTCGTGTTCATGTGTTCAGGAATACCATTTTGGGGAGGGATGTAGAGGGCGGTCAACTGATGCTTAATGCCCCGCTCATAGCAAAGTTGCTTAAAAGCGTTTGAGGTATACTCACCCCCATTATCTAACCTTTAGCATTTTAGCCTATACCCAGTCTGGTTCTCAACAAGAGCAAGCCAACGTTGAAAGATAGACAAAACATTTGATTTCTACTTAATAGAGAAAGCCCAGACCTTATGTGAGTAATCATCAATAAATGTGACAAAGTATTCTGCATCACCTAGCGACTGATAGGGCATGGTACCACATACATCTGAATGAATAAGAGCCAAAGGCTCAGCCATGCGCTTCATGTCATAATTCTTATGTGTACTATGCGTTTGCTTGTCATATAGACAATGATCACAAGACTCAAAACACATATAGTCTAGGGATGGAAGATACTGCAAAGTGGTAAGTATTTTCATTCCTTTCAAAGACATGTGCCCAAGGCGATGATGCCAAAGAGATACATGTGGAATTGTAGCCACTGCCAAAACATGGTCAATTGACTTGGATACAAGAAAAGTATAGAGAGCACTAGACTTAGCACCACATGCAATAACAAGATTCCCATGGGTAATCTTCCGTGAGGAATCACTAAAAGAGACAACATAACTTACATTATCCAAGGTGCCAATAGAGATAAGGCTCTTCGTAAGAGCTGGTATATGACGTACATCATGAAGAGTGAACATGCTGCCTGAATCAAAACATAGTTGGACATCACTAATACCAACTATCTCCAATGCCAGGTCATTATCCAAATGGACAGATCTAGCCATACTACGATGGGAGTGAAACCACTCTTTATGAGGGGTCACTTGAAAGAAAGCCCTTGAATCTCTCAACCAACACTAAGTATAACTTGATAAAGCATCAGTCAGCTATGAAGTATCCAAAGAAGGTGCCAAGATAAGATCATTAGATATATCAGGCCACACTACATTAATCTTCTCAATCTTGACACTAGACTTGCTAGACATAATGCTGCGATCATCAGTCTTGTCTTGCAGTTTAGTCTTTTTCTTTTCCTTGCGCTTGTATTCACACATCTTATGGCACTATGGCCGAATAGGACTTGATTTTCATAATAATGACAAGTAAGACTAGACTTATGGCCACGGGGCTTACTGCGAGACTATCTACGTGTTCGAGACTGAGAAATGCTAGAGTCTATACCATGGCCATTTCCATCTTGCCGGCCTCTCATAGTCAATGTGTGTAATGTACAGAAAGCATCCACATTCTTTGCGTTCACCTCTTCTATCAAGAGGGTACTCCCAACATCTTGCAATTTCAGCTCATCCTTAGCACAAAGAGCTATATGGAAAGTGTCCAATGACTTAGGTAGAGTACCAAGCAAAAATAAAGGATGCAAAGTATCGTTGAACTTAATCTCATGCGAAGCTAAATGGTTGATGATGGAGTAAAACTCATTCAAGTGTGTTGACATGTAAGTCCCTTTTTTCATGCAAAGATCCATCAACTGTTTCAGTCAATACATATGAGAGACAAGGCATAAAGATTCTTAATTTGTGTCCAAAGCTCATATGTAGTCCGATTTCCAGTTACAACATTGTAGTGAACTTACTTAGAGAGTAATAAAACGATGGTGGACTTGCACAACTCATCTAGTTCATCCCAATCCTTAACCACAATGTTTTTGGGTTTGTCGCTCCCATTTTTAAGTGGTCTAACTTGTATTTTTTGCACTAAAACCTGCCATATTTGGGTCTTTCAATAGCTGTAATTGGTCCCATCCAGTATCTCAATATTGAAGATAGCACTGTCATGAGAACCACTAGTCATAATGGGACCAAGTAAGTACACAAAAGGGCAAGACGGGCTGCTGTAATACCTTGCAAATTAGCCCCAAAACCACTGCTAAATCAAGTGGAAGACAGGAGATATTGCCAAAGTAATGAGGTGTCCACAAATTGTAAGCAAAAGGTTGTCAAGTCCGTGTGACTGCCATCAAATAGAATGCATAAAACTGAAATGATAGGTGGTTGTAATAAATTGCAGCAATATGCTAGCAACTAACAGTGAGCAACCAAGAAGGAAGAAGCCAAGAACAACTAGCATTGAAGAGGGTCAGAATTGCAATGTATCAGAAGCCATACATGCAATAGGCATAGACATCATGCACAAGATAGGTCTCAAATGTAAATGAAGAGATTTGCCAGATGCTTAACGCACTAAGTACAACTCAGTACATAACCTAGAAGCACATAAATACCACTGACAACTCCCTCATAGATATAAGTTCCAGGTCCAAGCCAAGAGATCATATCAACCCATAATAGGGTAATCGCATCCAATAAATATCAAGAGAGCATGTACGTGTCACGGTGAGTCCCAGTATCTCATTGTAATAAGCTCAAGCTCAATTGCATAAACCAAATCTTCTATAGTATATCCAAGTGCCAATGGGGCTTAGTACATAAAGCCGACTAGCTATCATGGAAGCAAAAGTCGAATGCCAAATGAGCAGCAAAGCTCAAAACATCATGTGAATCACATTTGAGTATCCAAGATCCATAGAGCATACATTCGGAAGCATTGAATCCAAGTTGTTTGCAAGATTCTGATTGTAGCATCCAAGTAGCATCCAAGGATATGAATGACAACCAAGGTCAAAGCATCCAAGCTCCAATCTTAGCTTAGGAGCATGTCATAAACATATCCATAGGCACACATGACAACTAAAGTGTCAGCATATCCAATATGTGGTACTTGAGTAGCTTCAAAGCATAACGAGCATAATCTTTATCAGACAATTGCTTGCTGTCCACTATGAACAGTAGGGATATGATAGTCAAAACTGAGTGAATGTGAGCTCAATTGAAGCCCAAAAACATTCTAAGATATGTGTCAAGCATTCTCAAGTGTCAAGCGAACATGTAGGCATCAATACCAAGCCTTGGAAGCATCAAGTGACAAGAGGCATATGCTTTTCCAAGATAAATGACATTCAACTTTGCTATATAGCAATGAAATCTCTGAGAAAATTGAGCTAAATGTGTGCTCAAATCAGCCCAAAAGCATAACCATACCATCCTTGCACTAAAATAGCATCTCGGAAGCATTAAACATGCATTATGGAATTTACTGTTTGCTGTTCAAACCAGAACAGTTCTGTTGTGTGTGAAACAAAGAACAGAAAGCTGTATAGAATCGACTGTTTGAGTGCCCAACTTTGCAGATCGTGTTGCGCTCTCTCTTTCTAGCTATAGAATGCCTAAATCAGATACTGTATGCAAAAGTTATGACCAAAATATGATAGTGCTGTCAAGCTGCCATAGTTGTCCACACCTTCTACAGCATGCTCTGTATCCACTCAAAAATGGATAAAATGATTGCTCCTCAGCTCAATAAGCACTTAACAAGGCTCAGCTAAACCTTCGGAAGCTTCTCAACAAGCATGGAGCAAGTTGGAACAAGCCGGAAGAAGGAACAACTCAATGTATACCTCGAGAGAAAGAAACAATGGTTGCTATGAAACCTTGAGTTGAGGCTTTGAATTCAGGTTGAGGCAAAGGATAAAGAAGCTCCTCGAATGGTTGGCTTTGATACCATTTGTTAGGGAGTGAGCTCGCAGTGGAAGCACGTGAGCGAAAGCAAGAGCTATGAGAGAGAGAGAGAGAGAGAGAGAGAGAGAGAGAGAGAGAGAGAGAGAGAGAGAGAAGATGTGGGAACTCTAACAGTCACAATGTATGACGGGCCTTCCCTTTATTCAGATGCCATTGAAAGAATAAAGAATAAAGTGATAGTGATGGGCACCTGCCACTTACATTGTACAAGTGCGCGGGTATTGTTAGTGTAGTATTACATGGGTTGCTAGGCACAAACGCCTTTACCCCCAACAAAACAAAACTTAGCACTAGGTAGTTAGAATGAATTATCTATTGTGGTTCTAACTTGCGTATAGTTAAGGACATGCATGAGATGCTGATGGCACAATAGGCAATTTTTAACTTGAGTCCATACTAATTCTAAAATTGAGATTTTATAAATGTAAATTCTTAAGTCATTTAATTATTTATATATTTTTGAACTTCAATTTTTTAGGTGAATGTAGATGAGTTCAAGTTAACAGGGGCCACACTTAAAAGTGTGAATAGAGAGAGACGAAGAGCAGGACACCATCTTTGGAGAGCTCTACATGGAGTTGGAGGAGATTGACCATTGAGTGTCATGTACTCGTAGGGAAATATGGGCCACTCCTCAAGGCATTGCAGTTGGTAGCAGCACATTGGTAGTGGTTAGAACCTATGTGAGGCGTGTTTCTAGAAGCTCTTTTACTCTGATTGCTCATGTTTCAGAGGATGTCTGTGTTTGAGAGCCCGATGAGTATGGCAACCTCTTTAGTGATGGGGGTTTTGTTCCACAGATGTCAAACTCATCTAGTGACCATGAGTTTCATTTGAGTGACAGGTCTGAGGATTCATTTGAGTAGTACCCTTGGCAGTTCCTATGATCTAGATACTTATTTAGTCTAGACATTTGTATCTCATGCTTTTTTGTACACGAGTCTTGCATATGATACTTGTCACTTGTGACTTGCCGAAGACTCTTTTTTGGACCTATTGTACATGTCTTCAGACTTACAAATGAAATTTGAGTATACATTTTCTCAACCATTCATTATGTTAATGAAGTATTGTTGAAACTTGAAACTTGACTCTCATGTGTGTTTGTGGTTTTTAAAGGTTAAAACTAAGACTCTCATTTTAAAACAAGTATTATTTACTATACTATCCCTTGATTTTCTATGTTATTTTTCAATCCCTTACTACACACATTCGGTTCTGTACAAGTCCATGGATTGAAAGGATTGGACGGATCATATGTGACTACCCTGCTTGGCCTTTGAGCCATATGCATGCACCTTTGCACCATACCCTACTATGGGTGTCTGAACTTGTTGTAGACCATGCTATGTTGTAGCTCTAGTTGCAAATGTCTACTGATCGTGTATATGTCCTTTCTAGATTGTTTTGTATGGGATTAGACACTACCTCTATTGAGGTAAGGCCTTCGCATGTTTTCTTTCATTATGTCTCACGTCACAAGTTTAGTTACCCATGACCTGAAGGGGGTTTTGTTAGTTATCTACCATGTCTATGTGAGAACACACCTCAGTATGGGTAAGTTAGGGTCAATATTTGGAGGACTGTCTAGGCTGCAATATAAAACCCCTAGCGTTATACTTTCACATCAATCTATCCTAATTTGGTGTGTACTTGCGAGTGTTCTCTCTCTCTCTCTCTCTCTCTACCTATATATCTGCAACGAAAAGGAAGAAAAACCACCCAAACCAACAAAAAATTTGGCATCCTCTCTGGTAGACCTTTCTAGGACTATGTCCCCATGTTCAAAGGGACTAGGACAGCTGCCCATGTTACTATGGACTGAAGACATTGACAACAGCTTAGATAGGTATTTCCTTCACAAGATCTTACATGGGTATTTCCCTACACCTGGGGTAACCTAGTCTATTCTCAATGTTATGGGATAGCACACTATGGTGGAGGTATACTCCACTACCTCTGTTTCTTTCATCTGTTATACCTAGACTGCTTTAAGAGGCCTTGGGTGTTTGTGATATAGCTACTTGCTGTGATCCAATTTACAATAATGGACACTTGAAATTTGGCAAAAAAGGCGTTAGTTTAATTTGGAGGACTGATGAGCTGAATAATCTGTAAGGTTCTATGATGGCTGCAAAGTCCATGTGTTTGACAGGACACACTGAAAGTAGAGGACTGTTCCCTTCCATGCTCAAGATATTGATGTCCCATTTCAACAGATTGTAAGCTTCAGCATGCTCTTGAGTCTTGAACTGCTAAGGGCTTTTAAAAGACTGCATGCCAAAAAATACACTCCTCTTGCATGGAGCTACCTTGTGATAGTCATCTACCAGACCACTGAATGTGAGACAATAACAGCTTTGAATTTTCCTTGCAGAGGTGGCCAAAACCAATTTTGAGTGATTCATAATCAAGTCTTCAAACACCTTCTAAGTTCTAACAATTTGAGTCCTGAGAGCAGTATCCGTTTTCTTTGGCAGGTGCCCTCTACATCTTCATTTATATCTTCTAGTTAACTTGCTACATGCAAAGGTCATTACTCAATCCAATGGTTGCTATACAGTAGAGTGCTCAGTTTTATATGTCAAATATATATTAAAATTGTGCGCTTTAGTTGGCACGTTTCCTTTCAGTTGTTGGCTATTCATTAACAGTTGAACCTTTGTTTGATTTGTATGGCCAGTGGGCACTTTAATTGTGGTTGTGATTATCAGGTCAATTGTGTGCGCACTATGTTAGTACTAAGCATTAATTCCAGGTCAATTGTGTGCGCACTATGTAAGTAATAAACAAAGAATTAATGGTTTGTTGGAGAATTAAACATTTTGCACCGGGTGTCTGTCCATTCATGTTGCTCACTCTACAAACAATTGGGTTTGTTTTTACTTCTTCATATTACTAAATCTTCAATATACCGTGACTTTTGTAGGAAAAACCATTGGAATGGGGCAAAGGTCTGGCTCAAAAAAGAGAAGCTGAGGCACAAATGGCTGAACTTGAAGCAGAACGGTTGAAGCCATTTGCAAGAACAAGGTACTTCATGCAGTGTTCAACAAAAATCTGTAGATAGTTACTATATTTATGTGGTAGCAAAGCTCAATAGTTGTGTGATATTATACTCTTTGGAACAAAGTCATAATGGGAGTGATGTCCATCAATCTTCCCCTTGGCTTATTCTCCTTGCATGTGCACTGCATGCCTTCTTGGGTTCGTGCAAGATCATATAACTAGAAGTTCATATTATTGATGTGTACTTACTGCCTCTATATTTTACTTGGTTAGAAGCGATCATTTTTACTTTCACCTTTACAAGAAAACTTGGAACCTTTTTGTCAAGTTTTATGTTGGTTAAAGGATTGATAGATAGGCAATTAATTGTCATGGTTGGCACGAGTGAGACTTCACATGTTTCCCAAATGGTGCTGGACAGAGCTATTGTTGACAGCTTGATGGGATCTTCAGTCTTTAACTCATGGATTCAATGGCCCCTCTCATGCCATGGTCAGGGCTCTGGTAGATTTAGGAGCAGTTCACTATTTCACGGTGGCCATGGTCAGGGCTCTGGTAGATGTAGGAACAGTTCACTATTTCATGGTGGCCTAGTGGATTGGTTTGAAGGAGGGAGGCTTCACAAGTGTCCCAAACGATTCGGGACAAAGTTGTTGTTTGTTACTTGATGGAACCTTTAGTCTTCAATGGTCTCTTACTCTCGTCCCCAGCCACCCCCGGCATCAATTAAAACCGCCTGCAAGGGAATAGCAATATCTTATGTAGGTTTTGGACATTCTATGCATGTTTCTAGTTGCAGAGAGTAGATGTAATGGTAAGTGCTGTCTTTCTATGAGTTGGTCATGGGGGTTGGCACATCAATATTGATATTCTGCTATGCTGGTGATATTCTGTAGTTCTTCATGTTGACAGCATAGTATTGTCTTCAGATGTAAAAGAGGGAAACTGACACTGGACAGTTATAGGGAAAGTCAGGCCATGAGGAAGCAGTTGAAAATGATCCATTTTGTGCATAGCTGTGAGAAGTTGAGATTGCCTCATCCTTTGTCTACCTAGGCATCCCTTTTCAGGGCTGATCAGACTGACAACTATGGCACGATAAGCTTGTGTAATGCAGCATTAGCTCAATTAGTGAGATGATGCTTCTAGGCACCGTTCAAGGAGCTTGGCACCTGGATGCATAGCCACAGGGGACACAGGGGACCCAACCCTAACATGTCCCATAATGTGCCCACGCGGCTCACCTTCACAGCAGGACATGCTCCAGGACGGGCAGGAATGGGCAGGGATGGGGCAGCCTTGTGGGATACGACAGGGACGCCATGTTGCAGGGTTTGTAACCTGTCACTTTCATCCCTTACTAAGTTGCCCTTACCTTGCTCCCACGACCTGCTTCTCATCACTTATTCTGTACTGCTGTCGTGAACCGTCATTTGTGCCGCCTGTAATGACACGGTCCACCTCTGCAATTGACTAACCTGTCACTGGTCAGGTTGTCTGCAGCAGTCAACTGTCACAAGTGTGACTTCTCCTGTGAAGAGCCTCCAGCCTTCAGGTAACCTGTGCCAGGGCCCAGGGCCCACATAATGCATCAGATAACTTAGAACTGTAGTCTGTCTTGAATCTTCAGCAGTCAGGTCCCAGGACTATTACTAATCAAGTGACAAGATTCAATAATACATTAAAAAATGTAAGATACTCTGCTGCCTGGGCTCTGCACAGTAACCACTTGACTGTTGCACAGTACAAGTTATGAATTCAGAATTTGACATAATGACATAATAGTAAATGTTGGGTGTAAACATAGTTGCATTCGTACTATATACGGACTAGTTCGTTCCGTACGGTATGGTATGTACGTATTCGTACCATTTCGTACCAAAAAACAGGATAGGCCTCTGAAGACTAGTCCATACAATATCTTCCAACTCCTAAGCCTTATGTTTATTATCATAATTCCAAGTCTCTCTCACACACACACACACACTCTCTCTCTCTCTCCCAACTTCCAAGATGAGTATGCAATTCCAAGAGTATCCCTCCCCCCCCCCTCCTCTCTCTCTCTCTCACACACACACACACACACACACACACACACACAAAAAAGAATGAAGAGCCTATAACCTGTTTGTCCATCCACCCTAAACTTTGCTTTGTTCTTTGATGTATTACATATACACTCCCATTTGTCTTCTAGTAGCGCATTGTGCATGAGGTTTTTCCTTGTTGTCCTCATGTATTCATCCTATTAACTCAAGTGACATTGCTATTTTAGCTCTAAACATGTGTTCTATTATCTATAATTCAAAATAACCAAGTTTTTGTTTTTTTTTTCGTACTAATATTGTACCGTACCTTATAAAATCATAAGGTACCAATTAATACCGTATTTTATCGTAACGTACCGTATCGTATCTTTTGTACTTGACAACCTTGGGTGTAAAGTCCCTTTAATCTCTGTGTGTAAAAACTTAGGAGTGTGTTTAAATGTTGGGTGTAAAGTCCCTTTAATCTCCATGTGTATAAACCTATGGGTGTGAACACACCCTTATTTGTATCCTAACATATAAATACATTTTATTCTTTGTGTACAATCACTCAACTGGTATACTCATCTTGGGATTCTCTCACTCTCACTGTCAACATTGCTTTTGCTCCATTTCTGTCTCTCACTTCATTGCGCGGTTGTCCCAACAAATTGGTATCAGAGTTGTGGCATGAGTGTGCGTCCTTCCCAAGGACAGTGCGAGTTAGTTTTGTGTACGCAAAGGAGTCAGGTTGTTCACCTTTGTGTTAGTCATTGGGAAGCAAGCCAATTGTTGTTTTGACCAAATTGGTTAGGCGCAGGCAGTCAGCAGAGCTGTTGTGACTTAATAGGCATGCACGGAGACCAGTGGCAACGGCAGGTGATAGGTTGAGCAGTTGTGATGGTAGACAATAGGTTGGGTAGCTGCGATGTTAGGCGATAGTGCGGGCTTGACACGGCAAGTTGGCATGCAACGGCGCATGCTTGACATGGCACGACGTGCCAGGCATGAGGCAAGTCAACGGGCTCTATGCTTCGACAGCCTTGTCTTTGTCATTTAAAAAAAAATTATTTCATGCAGATTATTCCCTTTCACATTAATGGGGATTCACAAGCATAAGCACAACTTCTAGATTTGTGCATATTCATGCCCGAAAAGTGGGGGTTTTCCTAGATTCGAATCTGGTCATGCATAATAGTGACAGTGGACTCGGAAATTGCAGAAATTGTGTACATTGGCCTTGAAAATTTTGGGGCTTTTTTATGTATCAGTGAAATTTTGCTCGGCTAAGCTGAATTTAGTGACATTGGTGCACATTTGGACCCGAGAAATTTGGGGCTTTTGCAAAATTTTGTAAAATTTTGCTAAATTTGCATATTTTATGCTCTCGGGAACACGTATTAATGCAATTGGGATAGATTGATCACTGAATTTTTGGGGCTTTTGCTGAAATTTGTGAATTTTGGCAAAATTGATGTGTGAAATGTACATTGGGGACATTGTTGAAGCAATCTTGGTGTTGTAAGCAATGAAATTCGAGCTTATTATCTCCCCCTTCTGAGATTTTGAAGAAAATTGCAGAGAATTTTGGTGTTTCTGTGTATTAGAAGTGCTTTTGGACACATACGTATGTAGTACACATGTTTGGCAGCTCCCATTGAGTTGATATATTGCTGAATATTCATAGTGCAACAGTCTTAGTGATCACTTGCAAATACGGGATTGCTGCAAGTGCATTTTTGGTGATATTGCTGAAGTGGTAGTCACTTTACAGTTGTGTATGCATGGATTATATGCTGAAATCTCAGTTATATTGTTGAAAATCATTCCTTCTACTGTTGTACATGAACTTGGATCAAATCTTGTTGTTATCTCTTGAAATTTTGGGCTGAAATTAGCTGTATATTCAGCCTAATATTAACTGTCATAAAATATAGTCTAATATTTACTATCTTAAAATAGAGGCATTGATACTTGGCACTTTGTTGAATAATGGCCACTAATGCTTCTAGCAGTAGTGACACTAAATCCCTTCTTGAAATCAAGAGGCTTGATGGCATTGGCTTTGACTTGTGGAAGGATAGGATGCAAGGCATTTTGTTTCTCAAGAATTGTGATGATACTCTCTTGGAAATCAAGCCTGTAGTTGTGACAGATGAGGATTGGGCTAGACTCAATAAAAAGGCCAATGCATACATTAAAATGGTTGTATTTGATGATGTACTTACAGACATTAAGCATCTTGATACGGCTTATGCCATATGGAAAAAGTTGATGGACACTTATGAAAATATAACTCCAGTAAATGAAGCGCATCTCATGCGCAAGCTTGTAAACGTGGAGTTGGATTAGTCTAAGCTAGCGTCGGAGCATTTGAGTGCTTTCACAGGGATTTTAAGTCAGTTGCAGGACTTTGGTTTGTAGGCCTTCAATGATAGATTGAAGGCTATTTTCTTGTTGTTGACTTTGCTTGATACCTGGGAGTCTTTGGTTGTTTCACTAAGCAACAATCCTGCTTTAACCTTTGATGGTGTTAGGGGCTCTATTCTCAATGAGGAGATTAGAAGAAAGTCTAGTGGAGAAAGCAATGGTTCAGTCTATCGTCTTAGAGGTAGGTTAGATAAGAGGGGTAATGCAATAAACAAATGCAAAAGCAGAAGTGAAAGCAAGGGCAAACAACAGGATGTTACTTGCTATCAATGTGGGCATAAAGGGTATAGAAAGCCCGAGTGTTGGTACTACAAGAAAGAGCGAGAAAGAAAGAATCAAGAAGAAAAGAAAAAGAAGGATGACAGCTCTCCCTCGAAAGAAGTTGCATCTAGTGTGGTCATTGAAGAGCTTTGTGACGCTGGAGAGATAATAGTTGCAACCTTATGTAATGATGTAGATGTTATGGCAGCAGTAGGTGATATGCACATCACTAAAAAGGAGGTGATTAATGCCTTACATTCAGCTTATGATGGGCTGTCCCAATCTTGGATAGTGGACAACGGTGCCTCTTTTCATGCTACTCCCTGTTTGGAGTTGTTTTTTGAATACACTGCAGGTTGCCTAGACGAGGTTTACTTGGGTAACAATTATGCATGTGAAATAGAGGGTGTAGGTACCATTCACTTGGCCCTTGAAAATGGACAAGAGCTGATTGTGCAGGATGTTAGATATGTACTTGGTATAAAGAAAAGTCTATTGTCAGTTGGGTAGCTTGATGCAATAGGATATTTTACTACCTTTGGCGGTGGATCTTGGAAGGTCCACAAGGACTCTATGTTGATTGTTGAAGGTAGCAAAAAGGAGACTTTGTATTATTTGCATTGTAAAGCATTACTTGGCAAGTTTTTGGCTGTGGGAAGCTCATTCATAGATGGAACTTTGGCATAAAAGACTTGGCCATATAAGCCAGAAAGGCCTTCAGGTTCTCTCCTCTTTAGGGAGAGTTGATGTAAAAGGCTTTGGTCTCGACTTTTGTATTGATTGCATATATGGAAAACATGTGAAGTCTCCTTGTTAATCCAGTGTTGTTAAAAAATCCAATGCTCTTGACTTAGTACACTTTGATTTGTGCGCTATATCTCTTAATTCACATGGGGGTGCACGGTACTTTGTCACTTTTATTGATGATTTTAGTAGAAAGTCATGGGTGTATGTGTTAAAGAGCAAAAAGGAAGTGTTGGATTGCTTTAAAATGGTTTCATGCCTTTGTTACCACACAAAAAGGGCTTAAGTTAAAAGCTATAAGAACATATAATGGAGGCGAGTATGTTTCTAACGAGTTTAAAAAGTTTTGCGAGATACATGGTATTAAGAGGGAGTTAACAGTCTCTTACAATCTTGTATCAAATGGCGTGGCTGAAAGATATAATCGCACACTTTGTGAGAGAGTCAGATGCATGTTGTCCACAACTAATCTCTTGTAGCAGTTTTGGGAGAGACTCTTAAAACTGTAGTTCACATATGCAATCGCTCTTCCAATTGCGCATTGGAAAATGGCATTCTTGAAGAGGTTTGGTCTGGCAAACTTGCTTCATATGACCGTTTGTGTGTCTTTGATTGTGATGCCTTTGTGCATGTTCCTATAAATCAGAGGACTAAACTAGACATGTAATCCATCAAGGGCATCTTCATGGGATATGGAGATGAGGGAGAGATGGATTATAGATTTTGGCTTTCTCAGGACAAGAAGATAGTACACAACCGAGACATAGTATCTAATGAGGCAAAGTTGCTGAAAAATGCTACATATGGTGACCTTGACAGAAAAAGGTTAAATTTCAGCATGAATAGCTAGCAATTCAGCGACCATTAGCTGAAGATTGTGTTCCTTTTGATGCTGAAAATGAGCGGCAACCTATTGTGCTACAACCAAAAGATAATGGATAGCAAATAGATGCACATGATGGAATAGGACAGTAAGAAAAACATGCTGGAAATAGGTTACAACAACAAGAAAATGGTGAAAATCAGCCACCAAGTGATGGTGTGCACATACTTAGGATGTAAGTCCATTGCCTAACATTATAGATTATTGGTTAAGAAGGTCTACACGTGTCAGAAGGCAGTGACAGAGGTCTCAACCATATTTAGATTGCATTTTATTAATTGATGAAGGTGAGCCTCTGTCATTTAGAGAGGCACAATCATGTGAAAGCAAGAGAAAGTGGGAGCTTGCTATGCAGAAAAAGATGAAGTCTCTGTATGCGAATAACACATGGTAACTTACCTTTGCCCAAGGATAAGGAAAGCTATCCCTAACAAATGGGTTTACAAGGTGAAATGTATTGATGGGAAGCCCAAGTACAAGGCACGTTTGGTTGCTAAGGGCTATACACAAAAGAAAGGCATAGACTTCTAGGAGGTTTTTTCGCCAGTGGTGAAGATGACTACGCTCCGTGTCTTGTTTGCTATCACTGCATCCTTGGATTTAGAGTTGGATCAAATGGATGTGAAGACTGCTTGTCTTCATGGAGACTTGGATGAAGGGTTGTACATGAAACAGCCCTAAGGTTTTGATGTTTCAAGGAAAGACTATTTAGTTTGTAAGCTGAAATGCAACTTATTTGGTCTGAAACAAGGCCCTAGACAGTGGTATAAAAATTTCGATAGTTTTATGCTTAGCCATGGATTTAAACGTAGTCATATAGATCATTGCTTATACACTAAAAAGGTTGATGATGGAAGCCTTATTGTGTTGGTCTTATATGTGGATGACATTGTGAGGTAGAAAAAAGTGTAAGTATACTTTAAATACTCTTAAAAGGCAGCTGAGTTCAGCCTTCTCAATGAAAGATTTGGGAGTAGTTGAACACATTTCGGGTATGCACATTAAAAGAGAGAGGGTAGCAATTGTTGTCTCTCACAGAACAAGTACATCAGCGAAGTACTTGACAGATTTGATATGGCTGATGCTAAGCCTCTTAGTGTGCCTTTACTGCCATGTACAAAGCTTAGCAAAGTTGATTGCCCAAAAGATGATGCAGATGCTATTGCTATGAAGGGCAAACCGTTATGCATCAGCTTGTGGTTCTTTGATGTATGCCATGGTTGCAACTCGTCCTAACATTGCTCATGCAGTGGGAGTAGTTAGTAAATTCATATCTAACCTTGGCAAGCCACATTGGGAAGCAATGAAATGTATCTTTAGATACTTAAAAGGTACACAGGAGTGTACATGCTATGGAAAGGGTGCACTAGAGTTGTAGGGATTCTATGATTTGGACATGACTGGAGATCTTGACACTAGAAAATCTACCAATGGGTATATCTTTACTTTGGCTGGTGGGCTATTTCTTGGTGTAACGGTTGTGGTAGTAGTAATGTCCGGGTCTCCTTACATATGTGTGTTTGGAGATATGCACAATAAGAGGCTTATTTTATTTGAACAACCTTATTTTCTGCCAGAAGGTTACAGATCATAACTTGGCACACCCTATAATAGCTGGGCATTTTCTTTTATAGTTTTTGTTTATATTGTGTTTGCAACCACCTTTATGGCCTCTTTATGCCTGGTGGTCGTTAATTTATAGCTTCTACTACTCGGAAGCTGTACTAGTGGCAGATATTTAGGGTCTAGTAATAGTGACAAGTAGAAGGGCCAGCTTTTAAAATGGTTTACACACTGGTAATGTGCAATATTCAAAGGTCTTAAGCATGGCCCCAGAAGTTTTTTTTTCCAGCCCAGCAACCCTACTCAATCCCTCTATTTGAAGTTTCCAAGTGTGAAATGTAGTTTCTGGGAGTGGTTTTTCCCTTCGTTCATATAAAAAACCGTTCTTTGGCTCTAAAGGTGATAATGTCTATTTGTCAGAGATGATCCAGATCTGGATAAGCACTTGAGGGAACGCTTGAGGTGGGGGGATCCTATGGCTCATTTGGTGAAGGTCAGTAGACCAATCTTTGGTGTAGTCTGGCTATGACAATTGAACTGTTTCCTTGGATTGTTGGTGACATGTTCATATTGAATACTTGTGCAGAAGAAAACTGTGGAGCCTGTTCTGGAAGATTTTGGGGAAATGAAACAGATGAAAGAATCTGGATTTATTGTTCCTCAAGACATTCCAAAACATAGCTGGTTGAAACTTGGGATTATGCCTCCTCCGAATCGTTATGGCATTAAACCTGGCCGCCATTGGGACGGCGTAGACCGCAGCAATGGTACATGCACTCCAAATGAGAATCATACATCTTAGTAATAGCTTTGCATGCAAATTGATGTTGTGGATTTTAATATCCCTGAAGTATGACATTGTTCACTCTCTTGTTTTCTCAGGCTTTGAAAAGGAGATGTATAAAAAGCAAAATGAGAAGAAGGCCGATCAGATTGAAGCATATCTCTGGTCGGTTGCAGACATGTGAAGCATGTGAAAGAGATTCTCTTCTGAATTGAAACAACCTGTCTTGGTGAGCCATTTGGGAGCTTCCATTCCGAATCGTGTAACATAGATATTAGCTGCAAACATGGCTGCCACAACTTTGCAGCTTCCTGTCGGGTCTGATGCTTCAGTTGAACCACATACCGCATTTAATGCATGTATCTATTTCCAAGAAAAGAGTGCATAACCATAGCTGTTTATTGCTATGTTCTTGAGAGAGTACAAAATTGCGGCTGGACTGCACACAAATAACACTGATAAAGGCCTGACAACTAAATCGATCACCAGCTGCTTTAGATTATAAATGTGATGATCATAAGCTCATTGCAAGCAGTTGATCACCAACTGGTTTGCATGGTGAATGTGATAATACAAGCTCTTCACACCATGGCGCTGTCTTGCGGAAATACACAAGACTGCAGTCCGCTTGTTGGGCCTGTCAAAATCCATCGTTGCTTCAAGTGAAATGTGGTTAGAAAAAGTAATTGAATCATAAACGAGTCTGTCCGCCCAGAAATACTTAACACAAGCGTCTGTTACATAACTCATTTTATTCCATCGTAAAGTTTTGTTGTAATGCACACCCATTGTTTGTGAAAAGATGGTTTTCAAAAATAAAATGATGACGCCAAAATAAAAACCTCTACTAATGTTAAGAGATGGTAACTCGGATGCTCAAATAATCTCATGGGCATCATCCTCCAGCTTGGGACATCTTATAGCTTTGCGGCTTATCTATAATGACCTTGCGTACATCTGTACTGGAGTGAGCTAGTACTGGTGATCAAGTATATGAAGGTGGTGCCATAACGTTGAAGAAGTTTGCTAGTATGTCTTGTCTTGATCAATGAATCTCAATCTCTCACAAATTCAAAAGGTAAAAGTCATGTGTGTCTTTGGTTAGGGACAGCAATTACTTAAGGTATTTTACCAAATCCCTCCTGGAAAAGGGTAGTTGTAGTGGCCTTGTATTTCATGTTTGGTAGGGATTTGTGTGGTAGTTTTCCTTGGTCTCCACCTAGGTCTATATTTAGCCTATATTTAATCCCAAATGACATGGATGCTTATGTATCTTGATTTGATAATGAAGTCATTCTCAAAAAGATGGAGATGGGGAAGGCTGTCCTTGTGCCAATTCCTAGTGATATCCATGTCCTCTCAATGTCTATCATGGTGATGTCCATCTTAATATCTTGGTTCAGCTGATCAGGGTTGAGATACATGGTGGTAGGTGCATCCAACTTGTATTATACTTGTGATCGTGCTAATTTGGTGCAAATTGTCATCTTTCCTTACATAGGAAGTTGCTATTAGGAGGCTAGTGCTAGTTACGTACTTGGAGTCATCTCTTATAGATCCTGCATATACATGGCGGATTGGAAGAGCGCCTCAACTACCATGGGGGCAACGATGGCTCCACTCTTATGATCTCATGTTGGTGGTGGTTTTTTGCATGTCGTCCTAACTACCATCATAGTTGATGCGTGCACCATCTTTAGCTATATAATGTGGGGATTGGATAAATTTCAGTAAAGTAGCTTTACAAATTAGGTTGCTATGACTAGTGTGCGAAAATTCAGTCTTGGCTCCTAGAATTAGTTTTGGACACAATATTCTAGAACAATGAGGATTGTGAACCTTGTGAGAGTCCAATATCAGTCTAGCTTTGGACACATGTTACTTGAGAACAATGAGGTCTGTGAACCTTGTGTGAGTTTAGTATTAGTCAGATCTCCCCAATATAGAACTTCGGTCTTGAGACTAGTGGTCCCAAGGAGATATAGAAAGTTGCTTGTTCCTTGATAGATAAGACTGTGGTGTTTAGAACTATTGAAGTGTGGTCTTCCCTAGATTCATAGTAGTGTTCCTCTTTGTGCTAAAAATGTGCATGCATGAAGGTGCCGTTGTAGTCCTAGAGAATTTAGAATTAGTGTAATGTTAATACCAAAAAATAAAATTGATTGCAAGACTATTGCAAGGGTTACTCTTTGCTCACCAAGCCCATGAATGAAATTATGAATCTCATCAAATGTATGGTTGAAAAGGTGTGGGAGAGAGAGCAATCCTTCACATTGATTGTGCTTTGAACTATCAAACATCCCATAATGAGGCTTATACCTTGATCGTCGCAAAGTCTTGAAGTGTGAAGATCCCCCATGTCATGTTCAATGGTGCTCGTGTCTTAGCATCGATAAAACCACCTTGTTTGCACAATGTATCGAAGGCCCATGTGGAAATCTATACGATAGCAAATAAATCTATTGTATTTATGCTTAATCCTCCTCAATGATGGCTTGTTGAAGGGTGGAACATACTTGTCCAATTGTTTTGTGGGCATGCCTTTGCACCCATTTTCTTAACTTATTCTCATGAGTAGAAAATCTTTGCTAGTGAGTGGCCGATATTAATGCCATACAATTGTTGGGCTTTGTAGGGTCCCCTACCTTATGGATGAATACTATGTTAGTGCTAGCCCAAAAAAGGGAGAATCCCTCACATAGAGATTTATTGTGTGTGAGGATGGGAGCCAATAGGTCTCTTACACGTGAAATGTTTGACCACAATCCATCACGATCCTAGATTTCACCATTTTGTAGTTGATCAATCACTTGATCACTTTTGTATGGAAAAACAATGAAAAGGTGGGTTGAGGCTCTAGGGGGTAAGCAAAAATGGATGACTAGGGATATATGTATATAAAATATTTGGTGATGAGGGAGGGAGGATTATGAGGGTGTAAAGGAGGGGATGGTAGGTCAATGTTCTAGAGGAGGCTAAGTAGTGGGTAGTGTGCATAAGGTGTGCTTAAGTGAACAACAAAATGTGTGGTTAGTAAAGGGATTGCATGCTAATGTTGCTACTTCTTTATAATCTTAACTAGAGAATAGTTGGTTGAACTTAGTGTTGGCTTAAGGTGACTACTTCTTTCATATATTAAGATGTTAAAATTTATGGCATCTTTTTAGTATGTGAACTACCTAGTTGTCACCTCTTTGCATGTGGAGTCATCCTTTTGGGGTACAATACTCCTTGCACCAACTATTCTATGGCATAGCTCTTGTAGCTTAAAGTCCCCTTTGTGGAAGGAAAACCTCTCATGGATAATGTGTGCAGAAACCCATCTAGAAATCTCGTTTATGTAACGAAAAGCTCTCATGGATAATGTATGTAGCATTCCATCAAGAAGAGAAGTGAGGTCCTTAAGTGATACTATTGGGTCGCCAATTTATGCAATCGATGCATACATTATTGGTGGCTCATGGGAAATAGATGCTTGGATGTTGAGATGGAGTTATAGTGCTATTGGTATCTTGGTACATACATGCCATGGAGATCCCATGACATAATCAAGTGTGCTAGCACCATTTTTGAATGGGAAGTATGCGAATCCTAATGATCTGATGTGTTAAATGATGGGGCTTGTTGATTTGCTTTAAGAGCATTCAAGTCTCTTACCAAAGTTATTTCCCACATGCTAGAAACCTCCACAAGGTCAACATAGGAGTGAGAGGTATGATGACTTGTCCCTTACGCTAGTGTTACGGAGGTGGTTGGGGTTGGGGCAATTTAACATCCTTAAATGTGACCTTGGTCTCTTAAACTTGACTCTAATACATATGCCGAGCCTCCTTGTCTCATTTTTGCTATATATACCATCCCTTAGAGCTTCTTGTTGGACAATATGACAATTCTCTTGGAGCCTTATCATACATCTATGGTTTGAGCCTCTAGGTATATGTTGATTACCATTTATATCTTGACATTACCAGGAATCCACTTTGGGATTTGGTGGGATCTCCTTGTACAACATAAGATCATGGCCTATAAAAGTCTCTACAACAAAACTTGCATTTGTCCTCATGGAAGTGTTCAAGCTTGTATTATTATTTCTACATTGGTCTTAGGTTATACATTTTCATAGGGTATAATCCTCCATTATGATGATCCTTCCATCTTAGTGGGAAACCCACTTTCTTTCTTACCTTGCCTTATAATGTGTGGTACAGTCTCTTCTATGTGCCAGTTGGTTGGGTGCAAGATCTTTCTTTAGGTAAATGCCAGTTGGTTGAGAGAGAGAGAGAGAGAGAGAGAGAGAGAGATGGATGAACATTCACAAAAGGCTAAATCAACCTATGAGACAAAAGTAGATACATTTGAAATTCAAGGCACTATCATGTTTTCCAAGTAGAACAAAGAAATCATAATCTAACAAGAAACATCTAGTTAGGAGACAACAAATAAATGGGATAGTTAAAAACAACAGGGATCCAATACAACATGAAATTGATATGGTCAATATAGTCCCACAAGAGAATCATGGGTCTATCCAACACGGATAAGCTAAAGTGTCGAGGCAAGGTGGCTCATGGTGTGTGCATGTATCATTTATATGCTCCAATGGCACCTCAAGTAGGGATATGGCGACTAAGAGGCCTTGGTGGTGGATAGTGCACTTTGGATCTATTAGTGGCTCTAGCTAAGGTGACTCCATATGGTGGAACCACATGTACTTTTAGAGTATGGTTTGAAGTGTGAGATGCATCAACAATTGGGAGAAATTTAACAATGATGTGGTGTATTCTCAAGTGGCTCCTTGAGGACTATAGGAGGTGCTCTCTATGCGAACACATCTCCAAAAGTAAGGTCCCAGGCAATACATATCTAGGAAGTCCATCATTGTAGATAGTGGTCCAAATTGCTATCAGAGTAGATAGCAGAAATGCGTTCTGATATCATAGCGGGAAAGTAAAATGACCCTAACGGATTGCAACTATGCTTTCCTAGGTAACCTAGAAATAATAGATTCGAGGATGTAGATGCAATTTTAACCTTAGAGATAGCCTCACCAAGGCACCCTTAGGAATGTTACTAGAAGGAAAATGAAAATATGGTAGAGTTTCAAAGTTTGGGTGAAAAATATGAGCAAAGAAGTATAAAAAGAAGGAAAACTAAGTCTAGTAATAGCTTGAGTACAATCAAGTTCATCCGAAGGAGTTCTAGGACTTAGCCCCTTCTTAAAAGAGGCAAACCACCATGCTACACCTCTAATGTCAACCATAGGATATTTGACAAGTCCTAGTATAATAGATACACGAGCTTGGGTAACCCTTAATGTGCTTAAGTCATGGGGGGATCTCCTTGTTGAAATGTATGTTTCAATTTGACAATCATTGATGGCTTTAGGGTCAAACCTACCATCATTTTCAATGTGTTTTAGTGTTGAGATGACAAGCTCAACATGTGCATACATTGATGATGGATTGCCTAGTTAGATGGGTATGCACATCTTTAGTTAGCATGCTAGTGGTCATTACAATCCTCACAAGGCCAGTGACTTACTACTCAGTATATTTGGTTAGTTACATATGCCTATTGGCATAGTTACAATGGGAGTTGATTACTATAGTTTGTTATGCATTGTTTAACTTGGTCATTTTTCTTTATGTTGTATCTTATCTATACATTGTGTACATTGTATTGCAAGAGAAAGAAGGAAGAGAAACTCATAAGAAAACATTTTGCTCCATCTCTCTTCTTGTGTTCTTAAGTGAGCTTTCTCTTGTATGTATTGTATCTATTTAGTATAGCAGCTCAAGCAAGTCCCCCCACCATGCAATTCGTGACATGGTTTCAGTGCAACACCATTGAGAGAGGCTAGTTTTGGAGATTCAAGTGAAGAGGAAAGAGCAAGGATTCAAGCAAGAAGCAACTAGTAGTAAGAAGCTCTCCTATTTTCTTGCTCTTTTCCTTGGATAGTGTATGCAGAGGCACTAAAAGTAGGACATATAGAAAATCTTAGTTCATTGTGAGATTTACTATATTTTTGGCAATTTGAGACCATTAGAACCCTAGTTTAGCTTTGTAAGGTTGCGAACAATAGTTTCATAGTATCTTATAATTTTTGTTGTGTCGGTTGTTCTAAGGTACACATGTTACAAATATCAAATCTTTAAAATCTGAGGTAACAACATAAGGTTTATATGCAAACATGTTGTAGATTATATGTATTATTGAGTACTTAGTGAAAAAGGTTTCTTAGTTTGTTACTATGCATATCTTGTGGAAGGTTGCAGAAGACTTGCTTACTGTTTGGTAATTAGTTTTATTGTAATGGTTGAGAGTTGTGGAAATCTTGTTATTGATAAGAAGCTAGACAAGAACAACTATCCATCTTGGAAGTTCCATGTGATAAAATTTCTTTTTGGAAAATACATCTACAACTTTATTTTAAGTGAAGAAAAGAAACAAGAGCTGACTGATCCTATGATTGGAAAAGAATTAAAAGCATGGAAAGAATGGAATGCAAGAGATAAAAATATAAGGGTTATCTATAGTCATTGATAGCACTATTTTGGGAGATATCAGGAATGTGAAGAATTCATGTGTAGCTTGGACAACCTTCGAAAATATATTTTCAGTAAATACAAAGGCACAGAAGATTAAACTCAAGTAAGAGTTGAATACTTTGAAGAAAAGAAGATGTTTGTAAATGAGTATGTTTTCAAGGTGAGGAGAATTGCAAATACCTTGGCAACTATTGATGCAATGCCTAATGATGAGGATTTAGTATCGTCTACATTGGGTGGCCTTAATAATGAGAAGACTTGAACAGCTTTTGTTACTTTTGTGTATATATAAAAGCAGTTTTCATATTTTGATGAGTTGGTCTCTCTCATGATCATTGAAGAGATTAACATGCAAGGTGAATTATCTAAAAGAAATGGTGAATATGTTTAAGCATTTTACTCAAGTTCAGGAAGAAGACTGGTAGATCCTCTTCAAGAGGCCATGGTATGGGTCATACTTGTGGTAATCAGTAAAACAAGTTAAATCAACAATTTCATGACATGCATATTTTAAGAGGCTATGGTAATTCTAGAGGCAAGGGGAGCTCTAGAGGAAGAGGTGGATGGTAGAATATAAGTTTTAGAAATTTTGCTATTATATGTCATTATTGTGGAAGAACATGTCACATTGAAGCCCCTTGTTATGATAAGAAGGATGATGTTCATAGTGAAAAATTAAAAGGGAATTATGCATAATCTTCAAGATAGAACGATGACAAAAATGAGAGTTGTTTGTTATGTAGTATTTAATAAATGCTATTATACGAAAGAGGACATGTGATGATGTATTGTATGTTCACTTAAGCATATCTAATCATATAACCAACCATGTTGAATCGTTTGAAAAAATGTAGGATTTACAAAATTTATTAGATTATGTAGAAATGAGTGTCGATTCATGCTACCTAATCTTACGTACTAGAAAAGTTCCTTTGCCATTCTATGATGGTTAGATAAAGTGTTTATCAGATGTATTACGTGCACCATCCATCGTAAGAATTTGGTATCTATTGGTCAAACGGTAGAGCAAGGGCTGTAGATTAGATTTCAAGTGAAGGGTCTTTTTATTAAAGAATTTAATAATAAATTTAGATTGATTACAAAAGGAAGTAGAGTTAGCCACATGTTTAATTCAGATGCCAGAATTCTTGCTATAAATACTACTATGTGTGCTAAAGCCAAATGTGTGATTGGAGGCATTGGAATATAGCATAAATGTATTGAACGTACAAAAATGCAAAGGCTAAAATTAATGTAGTCTCAAGGGTTGGTTAGAAGCTTGCCTACATTTAGAGTTGTAGAATTACATAATGTTTGTGAAGCATGTCCATTTGGGAAGAAGAAAAGATAACTCTTTTTACATAATAGAGATATAAGAAAGAATATACTTGATGTTGTGCATAGAGATGTTTGGAGACCTTCACAAAATGTATCCCTTAGTAGCAATAAGTATTTTGTTACGTTCATTGATGATTGCTCTAAGAAACTCTTGGTATATTTCATGAATAAAAATAGTGAAGTATTTGAGTACTTTAAAACTTGCAAGGCTATTGTTGAAATAGAGATAGGCTTGATAGTTAAGTACTTGAGGTCAAATGGAGGGAAAAATTACATCTCCAATGAGTTTCATGATTTTTCAAGATCACATGGAATGAATGATAGATTACATGCAAGTATATTCCATAAAAAATGGGATTGCAAAACGAAAAAATAGGCATATTACAAAGTTGCATGGGTATTATGAATTTAAAAAATATATCTAAATATTTTTTATTAGAGGTTGTTTATATTGCTATCTATATTATGAACAAAACTCCCACAATTGTAGTGCATGGTATGACCCCTAAAGAATAAGTATTTTTGGTTAAAGGGCTAATGGTATTTGGCTATTCTAAGGGTAGTATGGCTTGGATATGTTTTCCAAGTATGGTATGATGTCATGTAAGTCTTTTTCAATGCCATTGGAGAAAAAAGTAAATTTGAGTGCTAATTTTGGGGATAGATAGGAGACTCTACTATGTTTATGAGAATAGCACGTAGTTTAATCTATAGACTTGAGCTATACTATCAGACTTGTGAGTTAGTTTATGGAGGTACATATAGGAAGCCTCATTTGGATGTGGTCAGACATAGATTGAGGTATATGAAGGCCACCTTACATTATTGACTTTTTACGAGGCAAGTAAGGTTATATAAGTGTTTGGGCACATAGATGCAAATTAGGCTAGTGGCATGTCAATTGGAAGATCTATTAGTGGATTCATGTTTTCTCTTGATAATGCAACTGTTACTTGGAGCAGCAAAAAGCAAGCAATGATTGCTTTATAGAGTAGAGAGGTGCTGCTATGGTAGCATGTGAGGTGGCATGGTTACAAAAGTTATTAAGTGCTTGGGATGTTCGTAGACATGGTCCAATTGTCATTCACATTGACAACATGAGCAATATACAATTAGCTAGGAACCTAGTCTTTCATGTTAAGATAAAACACATTGATGTGCATTATGATTTTTAAGGGAGAATGTACTAATAGGTGAGATCGACTTGTTATCACACAAGATTATGTGAACTATGATTTTTGAGGGAGAATGTACTTATAGGTGAGATCGACTTGTTATCACACATGATTAAGTAGTTCACATTTTCACGAAGGCATTGGGTGCAAGGAAACATTGAAGATTTTGAAGCTTGGAGTTATAGAGGTGCATTTGAGCATGAGGGGGAGTGTTGAGATGCTCAACATGTGCAAACATTGATGATGGACTGCTTGGTTAGATGGGACTACACATCTACACTTATCATGTCAGATGTTAGTATGATCCTCACATGGCCATTAACTTACCACTTATTATATATGGCTAGTCACACTTACCTATAGCAAGCATAGTTATATTACTACTCAATTAGTATAGTTAGTTATGCACTGTTTAACTTAGTAGGTCACTTTCCTTTATGATGTATCTTATCTATACTTTGTGTACATTATATTGAGAGAGAAAGAAGGAATAAAAACCATTAAGAAAATGTTTTGGCCTCCATCTCTCTTCTTGTGTTTTTAAGTGAGCTTCCTCTTGTATGTGTAGTGTGTGTTTAATAGAGTAGTTAAAGCAAGTTTTTCCACTAGTGTGATTTCTCACATTTAGTGTGTTCACACTACTAGTGAGGGAGTTTATTCCATTGCATTTCAATTTTAGCTACTTTTGTGATAGCATTCACATTGGTGGTAGCTTTTTGAGGGGGTGGCTAGTTATATATAGGTTGGCTTTATGTAGTCACCTACATTAGGTTGACCAGTTTTTAGGGGTCATTGCTATAAATAGAGGCCCCATGCCTAGTTGATGATCATCGTTTTTTGTGTGCATTTAGCCACTCTCCCATTTAGATTGCCATTTCTCCATATTAATATAATCAAAAGCCCTCACCGACACCTTAGGTTGCATATATGGGCCTTTATGTATTCAACTTTCATTTTCACATCAATGTAGTCTATTCCTTCCCTTCTTTGCATCCGTTTTAGTCTCTCTCTTTTCCCTTCTCTCTTTGTGTTTATGTCTCTCTTTTGTTGCATAATCATGTGGTATTATCACCAAAAGAGAGGTCTTGGAGCTTCTAAAAAGAGGAGACCACACATCCCTTGCTATAAGTTTTCAAATTCTCACATTTTCCAACCCTTCTAACATGGGAAACTATTACAATATTATCAACAATATGTTTTCCTCTCATAAAAAAGATGCAAAAGATAGGCTAGGTGGTACTCACAATTTAGATAAAGATAAGAAAACATCTAGAATAATATCAAAGAGCACAAAATAGGATAAAATATCCCAAATAATGTCTAGGATTACAAAATAGGATAAAACATCTGGAACAATGTCCAAGATTACAACAAGAGAGACATCTGAAATTTTTTAATCAATAAATTCCAAGCTTACATAATAGAGACATTTGGCAACACTGCTCATGATTACAAATAGAAACTTTTGGTAACTTGAAGCCTAGGATTACCAAGAAAACAAAATACTTCTAGGACTTACAAAGTCTAGGGTTACAAAATATGGAGGAGATACCAAGATAAATGAAACTCAACCCCTAATTTTGATGTAGATCTTCCAAAATTGAGCTTCAAAGTAAATGATTCTCAAGTAGGAGGTGAGAGGCCAAGCATCATTGGTTATGCTTAATGGCAGACACATAGTGTGACTCTCGACATAAAGAGAACTCAAGCACTTAAGCAAAAGATTCAATTTATTTTGATTGCTATGAGGGTGGTTTTTGATGAAGAATTTTGAAGCTAGACACAAATATTTGAGGTCTTGCTGATGTAGAAACACCTTGTAGATTGATATTTTTTTGATGAATAGTCCTCCCTTGTGCATATAGCATAGAAACATGATTGTTTCTTGATCTCGTGCATTTGTGATTGTGGAAGATTTTCATATGTTGACTTCATGTTGGCTATAGATATTGTTCTCCAAGATCAAAAGAAGTCTAAATGATTCTTATTAAAATTATTTTCTCTTCTTACTATGTGAACTTCCTCTTAGCTTGTCTAGTGTGAACACTGCTTAAAGGGACTTGATGTGAATGGGGGCTTGGAGAGTACTTTAATTCAAATATAAGAAAATGAAGTAAGATTTATAAAAAAAAATTTCTCTACCTTATTTGTAGAGATTGACCCGCAGTGATTGTCACAGTAATGCTAGGGATTGAAATTGCTATTAAGCTTTATAAAAAAATCATTCTCTACCTTATTAGTAGTCATTGACCTACAGTGATTGTTGCACTAATGCTTGGGATTGAAGCTGCTATAATGGTCATTGAATTTATCGTGTGTTGATTATTGCGGAGCTAAAGTAGATGCAACATTGGATGCCAAGTAGGCTTGGTCATGATGTGGAGCTTTTGAGCTGTTGCCTTGTGAGCTTGTTGCTAGAGTATGCTGTGATATTGTTGTTGTCACTTCGTGATATCCTTTGAATGATCCTGATTACGTTGAATATCAAGGATTGCATTGGCTATTTGTATTGACTACTGCCTTTTGACTGTGGAGTTAAGTACGCATACTTAAGCTTGTATTCTCTGCTTGAGAAATGTAGTCACAAGAGCCATGAGCTAATCTTTTGATATTGAATGTGCTGCAACTAGCTAATTTGTTGAATACTTTGAAGCTTGCTATGGCTGATGTGGAGTAGAAGATGACTATCGAGTTGATGTCACATGCATGCTAATGTGGATTTGAGCTTGATTTGGACTATCATCATTAGAGACGAAGCTTGGAGAAAATGTTAACGATTATTGCCAAGTTGATTGGAAGCTTCTCTCTCTCTCTCTCTCTCTCTCTCTCTCTCTCAAGATGATGATGATAATGAAAATATCTAAAGAAGATATGTGAGCATAAAGAGGATATGATAAGAAGACAAGTATGAAAGGTGGGTAAGAGAAAGGAGAAGAGAGAATACACAACCAAACTAAATACACACCTATAATATAAGGTGTTCAATAGGTTCAATTCTCTGTATAAAAAAAAAGGATTGAATGGATGCTTGGGCATTGAGAAGAAACATTAGTACAAATCACTAAATCACACTACTAAGCATGAGTGACTAATAATATAATAACATAATAATAAACTACATGTGCACAACCTAGAACTTGTGGCTTTGATACCATGTTAGAAACATTGTGTCCACTACTCATGAGCTTCAATCGTAGCTATGGAGGATGATACCTCAAGGTGCTCATGATATGTGGATTAGAGAGAAAATAAGTGTGTAGAGAGAAAAGAGAGAGATAGATGGACGCAAGCTAGATGCAAAAGAGAATGATCTTCATTGGATTCATAGAGTGTTAGATACAAAGAGGAAAAGTCTTTTATATAGGTTGATACAAGTTGCTTTGCTGATCTCATTGATGACTTCAAAGTCGGTGTTGAGATATCGAGCTCCACTCATGATATGCTAGGGTGACCGTTGTGCATTTATGTCACCGACTTGTTAGCTGTAGATGCGGTTGGTACACCGCCAATGAATAATAGCTAGATGACAACTATCCTTATCTACTTTAGTTCGTGGCTCAGTTAGTATGCCACCTTAGTTAGTTGAGTTTGGTTTGAGACCCATATATAGGGTTCTTCTATTTCTATGTACTTGAGTTCTTTTTGGCTTACACAACTAAGAAGAGGAAAACTGTTTTCAGCCTCCATGTGTGTGTGTATTCCCCCATTGTGCAAGTAAGAAAGCTACAGGTGAGACTCCTTCCTTCTCTCCCACAATCTTGACATGGTATCAAAGCCTTGTTCGTGGTAAGGAGCTCAAGAAAGCAAACCAAGTTCGCGGTGTTCTAGTAAGAGGACCAGTGTTGCTTTCATTTTTTTGTTTTGGGAGCAAGTCTCTGCAGGTAGCACAGCCGGAAAGTGCAAGAGTGCATTGTCTCAGATTGAGACGCCCTTTGCGGTGTAGCAAGAGAGAAGTCTATGCCGCGGGAGGCCATTTCGGGGCGTGTTTTGGAGGCGGAAGTTTTCTGCACGCACTCAGGAAAAGGCCCTGTTTTATGCTGTGCGACCACTGTTCTACAGGTCGGTGAAAAGTTACTGTAGAAATTGCATCGTATGCCTGTGCGCAGAGACATTGGGAGTTACAGAGTCATCCTTATTGCCTGTTGATGCAAAATCGTCACTAGGAAGTGACTGTGTGGTCAAATACCACTTTCGTCAGTTTTGCAGATTTGCCCTTGTGAGGCTGAAGCTGTGTTTTTTGTAGTGATAGAATTTTTTGTAGTGTTCTATAATGGCGTCTGATTCTCTTTCACAGATTGTCACTGAAAAGCTTGACAAGAACAACTTCCAAGCATGGAAGTTTAGAATGACGAATTTCCTTATGGGAAAAGGATATTGGGAATTCGTTGCAGGAAATGAAGAAGAACCAGTTCTTCCTGATGTTTCCAATCAACAGCAAATGCAGGCATTTAAAGGATGGCATGAGAGAGCCAGAAAAGTTATGTATTGGTTGTCTATTAGTATTTCAGACTATATGATTGTGCATATTCAGGATGCAAGTATGCCAAAGGAGGCATGGGATACTTTGTCAGAAATGTATAGCACAAATACGCAAGCCAAGAAAATGCAGCTCAAGCAAGAGTTGCACAATGTGCAAAGAGAAAGTATGAGCTTTAATGACTACCACATGAAGGTGAAGAAGATTGCAAATGCACTTGCTTCCATTGGGTCGCCAGTGGAAGATAATGATTTAGTTTCTGTGACCTTGAATGGTCTAGGAAAGGATTATGCATAGTTCCGAACATCCATTTCGGTCCGTGAAAGATTTCGTGATTTTGAGGAGTTGATTGCTCTTCTAATTTTCGAGGAGCAGAGAAATGGTGGTGCATCTTCTTCAGGAGGAACTTCAAAAGAAGCTGTCTTCTACTCATACTGGAAGAGGTAGAGGCAGAGGTAGAGAAGGCTGATCTGGAGGCCGTGGTAGAAATCAGAATATGTAGTAAACTCAAGAAAACCAGTCCTATGGAGGAGGACGTGGTAACTCTAGAGGTAGGGGGAGCCAAAGAGTTCGTGGTAGATGGCAAAGAGGCCAAAATGCAAAAAGCAATGTTGAATGCTACTACTGTGGTAAAATGGGTCATATGACTAAAGACTGCTATAAAAAGCAGAATGACATCATGAATGGAAAATTGCAACAAGGGAATTATGCATCTTCTAGTAGACAGGGTGATGACAGAAATGAGCATTTGTTTATGGTGCAGCACATGACCAATTCTGTGACAAGTGCAGAAAAAAGCAACGATGTGTGGTATGTTGACTCAGGTGCATCAAACCACATGATAGGTCATGCAAAATGGATGCAGGATGCAAAGAAAATGGAAAAACCAAGATTTGTGGGGACTAGTGATGATACTGCACATCCTATTGTGCAGATTGGAAAAATTCCTTTGTCTATGCAGGATGGGAAAAAGAAATACATTTCAGATGTATTTCATGTCCCGAATATCACCAAGAACCTGGTTTCTGTTGGTCAAATGGTTGAGTAGGGCTTGCAAGTCAGATTTAATTCTCATGGATGCTTTGTTGAGGATATGAAAAATAAAAGTCGCTTGATAGCAAAAGGAAAGAAGAAGGGCAAAATGTTTACGTTGGATGCAGACATGCCTGAATTGAGTGTAGCAATGTTTGCACATGGGACCGGTGTAGTTGCAGATATGGATATATGGCATAAACGCATTGGTCATGTTAATGTATAGTGACTTAAGTCAATACAAGCCCAAAATATTATTGCAGAATTGCCTAAATTTAAGGTTGCAGAAATGCATAAGGTATGTGAAGCATGTCAATTTGGAAAACAGGCAAGGAAACCATTTCCTAGACATGTTCAAGAGAGTAAGAAGCCATTGGAATTAATCCACTCTGATGTGTGGACTACTAAAACTGCATCTATTGGAGGCTGTAATTATTTTGTCACTTTTATTGATGAGTATAGTAGAAAAGTTTGGGTGTATTTTATGAAAAAGAAAATTGAAGTGTTTGGGAATTTCAAAACTCTTAAAGCTATGGTTGAAAAAGAAACTGGCCTGCAAATAAAATGCCTAAGGTTAGATGGAGGGGGAGAGTACCTCTCAAATGAGTTTGCAAGGTTTTTGCAGGAGCATGGCATAAAGCAGTAATATTCATGTAGTCATACCCCACAGCAAAATGGAATTGCAAAAAGAAAAAACATGTATATTGGAGAGGTATCTCGTGCCATGCTCAACGAAAAAGACTTGCCAGATTTTTACTGGGCTGAAGCAGTTGCTACAGCAGTCTATATAATGAACAGGACTCCCACTACAGCAATACATGGGATGACTCTAGAGGAGAGGTATACTGGTAGGAAACCAGATATTTCTCATTTGAAGATTTTTGGTTGCATTGCCTATGTTCATGTGCAAGATGAGTTGAGATCCAAGTTGGATCCAAAAGCTAAGAAGTGTATCTTTATTGGTTACTCTCTGCAGGCAGAAAGGGTATAGATGCTATAACCCTTCTACTCGTAAGTTTACAGTGAGCAGAGATGTTGTTTTTGATGAGATGAGTAGCTGGTATAAACCAGTAAATGTGATTGATAATGTAGATGTACAAAATGGTAATGCTGCACAGAATTCACAGTAACAGTCACAAAATATTAGTGGACCTAGAGTGTCCTCTAGCATGGTTCACATTCTTCACTATGGACATATAGATTGAGATCAGGAGAATCTTCTCAAAGCAATGCAGATAGTGGTATGCAGGTATCACAAAAAGGAAAAGAGAAGGTAGATCAGCCCATGTTTGATGTGAATGCAGGTCACTCTTATGTGGATGGTGAATCGAGTGGCTCAGAACAGAGCATTGATGATGAGTTGGGTATTCCTTCTGTTGTTACACCTGGAGTAAGGAAGACCAGGGATATTTTGAGGCATGTGGAAGTGAGCCTACTTTGTGCAGGTCTACCAGAGCTAGGTATCCTGTGGATAGGCTGAAATATGATGGATTTACAGCCATTCACTATGCATATATGGTCAAAGTGATACAGGAACCAGAACCCACTTCTTCTGAGCAAGCCATGGGAAAAGAAAAATGGGAGAAAGCCATGGATGAAAAAATGGATGCCTTGGAAGAAAATACTACATAGGAATTGGTACCTTTGCCTAAAGATAAGAATGCAATTGGTTGTAAGTGGGTTTATAAGGTGAAACACAATGCAGATGGTTCTGTGAATAGATACAAGGCAAGATTAGTAGTCAAGGGATATGCACAAATATATGGCATTGATTATGAAGAAACATTCAGTCCGGTTGCAAGGATGGCAACCGTAAGAGCAGTCATTGCTATGTCTGCATCAAAGGGATGGTCTTTACATCAGATGGATGTAAAGAATGCCTTCTTGCATGGTGATTTGCAAGAAGAGGTCTATATGGAGCAGCCAGCAGGTTATGTGCATGCTGTTCATCCTGAGTTTGTTTCCAGGTTGAAGAAAGCCTTGTGTGGCTTGAAGCAAGCACCTAGAGCATGGTCTGACAAGATAGGACAGTATCTTGTCACTATTGGCTTTCAGATTTCCAAGGCAGATTTTTCACTTTATGTGAGAAAAACAGAGAAAGGTATTATGCTACTTGTCATTTATGTTGATGATTTGATTATGACAGGTGACAGTGATGAAGATATCCTTTATGTGAAAATGCTATTGAAGCAGAAGTTTGAGATGAAGGATTTGGGAGAGCCGCGTTATTTCTTGGGCATTGAGGTGATTAGATCACCAAGTGGGATATGGCTCTTACAGAGGCAGTATGGATTGGGCATGCTGTCCAAATATGGGATGATAGGCTGTAAGCCTATTTCAGTTCCTTTGGAGCAGAATGTGAAGCTGAGCGCAGATGTAGGTGAGCTTCTCGAAGACCCTACTATGTACAGACGCATAGTAAGAAGTTTGATTTATATGACTATTACCAGGCCAGATTTGAGCTATGGTATTGGATTGGTAAGTCAGTTTATGCAGGCTCCAAGGAAACCGCATTTGGATGCGGCTAGACGCATACTCAGGTATGTGAAGTCCACATTGCAGTATGGACTATTTTATGAGACTCGGGTTTAGATACAGTTGCATGGATACACTAATGCTGATTGGGCTGGTAGTATTTCTGATAGACGATCTACCAGTGGATATGTGTTCTCTTTTGGGAGTGCTGCAGTCACTTGGAGCAGCAAGAAACAGCCTACAATTGCCTTGTTGAGCACAGAGGCTGAGTACAGGGGTGCAGCAATGGCTGCATGTGAGGTAGCTTGGTTGCATAAGCTACTTTATGATATGCATAAGCCTATAGATGGGCCAGTTGTCATTTATTGTGACAACATGAGAAGTATACACTAGGCAAATAACCCAGTCTATCATGCGAGAACAAAGCACATTGAGGTGCATTATCACTATGTGTGGGAGAGGGTTTTACTAGGTCTTATTGATCTAGTTTATGTCAGCACAGAGGGTCAGGTAGCTGACATATTCATGAAGGCATTGGGTGCAGAGAAGCTGCGCAAGTTCAGAGACATGCTTGGTGTGCAGGAATTAGGATTGAGCTCGAGGGGGAGTGTTGAGATATCGAGCTCCACTCATGATATGCCAGGGTGACCGTTGTGCATTTATGTCACTGACTTGTTAGCTGTAGATGCAGTTGGTACACCGCCCATGAATAATAGCTAGATGACAGCTATCCTTATCTACTCTAGTTTGTGGCTCAGTTAGTATGCCACCTTAGTTAGTTGAGTTTGGTTTGAGACCCATATATAGGGTTCTTCTATTTCTATGTACTTGAGTTCTTTTTGGCTTACACAACTAAGAAGAGGAAAACTTTTTTCAGCCTCCACGTGTGTGTGTATTCTCCCATTGTGCAAGCAAGAAAGCTACAAGTGAGACTCCTTCCTTCTCTCCCACAATCTTGACAGTGGGTTCACCTAATATTCTCTCATAGGTATAAATGAGTCGCGGTGAGTTTGACCCTAAGATAAGCAGGTGGTACTATGTCTTCGTCTTCCGGGTCTTGGCTTGTAAATTTAAGCCTTCTAACAAATGCCCTTGAGTCCCCAACTACACGACCAGATGTGGTTTCTCCACTGATGTCTTGGATTGTTAGTGCAGTGCTATTTAAGGAGCATCTATCATCAGGACTGTCATATCTTGGATCCACCATAGCCATGCTCTAGATCCATGCATTTCAACACTATATATATGGAAGATTTGCTCATTGTGGGTAATAGTGAGACATATATTGACCATGTGAAGGGTCTTCTCAAGATTGAATTTGAGATGAAGGATTTGAAAGAGCGATGTTATTTTCTCAGCATTGAGATAATTAGGACTCTAGACAGTATATCATTGTCACAAAGACAATATGTGTTGGATGTGTTGAAGAAATATGGTATGGCTAATTGCAAGCCTCTTTCTATACCTTTGAATGTTAATACTAATCTTAGTGTACATGAGGGTCACTACATATTGGAAGATTGTTGTGGCAGTCTTATCTATTTGACGATCACTAGGTCAAACCTAAACTACACACTTGCTTTGGAGAGTCAATTTATGCAACTTCCATAGAAGCCACATTTGGATGATGGTTCCTTTTCCTCCACTGTGCATATGGGATTCACGACATCTCTTCTTGGAGCATACATCATTTGTCATTTCTCAACACCCCCCCTCAAATGATGAGTTCCTACACTTGCTGGCTTTTGCCTCCTTCTACATGATGACATGGCACGATAAACTAGGTCATAGGAAGCCTAGTCAAGTTAAAGCTTGAAACTTTACATATTTATCAAGGGTTTTGCTTTAAAAATAAAATCCGTTAAGGAAAAAAAAATCATCTATGGGAGATATAATTTCTTCAAAAAAATCTATCAGAGTTGTTGTTGATGGCGGAAGCATCTTCTTCTTCTTCTCTTTAATTCATGGACTGATTTTGATGGTTACCATTTTGTACATGTTGTGCTCTTTTACGATGAAAACATTCACTGGCTATATGGCCAGTCTTACCACAACAATGACATGTCATTTGATCTTTGTTATCGGAGTTGAATCCTTGGCCTCCCTTAGCTTTTTGCTCCAGCAGCTCCTTTGGTGTATAAGAGATTTTGCCTAGATGATGGGACACCATCTTTTGCATTCTTGTTCTTCTGTTTATTCTCTTTATCAAGAAGAGAGAGCTCAAAATCTTTATGTGTGATAGATTAGGTACATTGTTGAGAGTAGAGACAAGATTTTCATAAGGATCCTAGTTTACAATAGCAAGGAGTACATCCAACATTGGCTTCATCTTCATCTATTGTTTTTTTCGAAGTGGCAAGTTGAGTTTTTAGACTTTTGAATTTGTTAATATGCATAGTCATTGAATTACTATTTTTTATGTTAATCTTATAGAACTGCATTCACAACTTGACCTTAGAGTTTTTGGCTTGACTTCCAAAGATCCTGTCAAGCTCATCCCTAGCCTCTTTAGCATCTCTGATGCCAGAGATATGGTGCAATACATCATTAGATAGTCCCCATACAATGATACCTAGGGTCTTTTTGTTCATCTTTTTCCACTCCTTCGTCTTGAGCTAGTCTTCTTCAACAAACCCGTCTTAATCATCTTCCTTCTTGCTATCTGCATCATCCTCAAATAGGTCCCACAAGTCCTTCCACATATGGTGGTACATGGTCTTCTCCTTCCAGGCATGAAAGCCTTCTCCATTGAACTTGGCTGTTTGCTTGAGTTATGCCATGTTGATCAGCTTCAAATAGCTAAGATAATACTAGAAAGTGAGTTGCCCAAGAAGACAATTAGATTAGCGTTGACCAACACTAGGTAGTATGAAGAGATACTATGTACTTGAAGCACTTGATGTTGATCTTGAGTTTGATTTCTTTCTTCCCTTGCTGATGTCTTTGCTGGAAACTGATTTCAGACTTAGATCAAAGAAGCAAACACTTGAATGAGTTGAGAGGAGTGAGAAAATGAGGAGTTTTATGAGCTCTAGGGAACACGAGCTATGGCTTCCTTTAGGGTTTCAATAGGTTGACTGGTTTTTTCCTCCTTGTAGCTCATGGAGATGATCATTTGGTGCAAGAATTGATGAGAAGGAAGCTTGAGTAGTGGACTTTCAAAGACCTATGGTTAGAGTGGATGTTGCACTGCATAGAGGGAAAATGGATGTACGACTAGACAACGAGTTTTAAACAGGTAGCGACCACAAATTTCGATAATGCAGAGCTCCAGATGGCCTAATGCCAGGAAGTGATGTGACAAGAAGTTGCAGAGAGAGTTTAGCAAGAGATGTCTAGAAGAGAGCTAGTTGATATTTGGCCTGTGGAGAGAGATATGAGTGCTCCAAGTAGACAGGGTCCTGTAGGCTATGGCTGCCAAGAGGGATAAAGTGAAGATAGAGGTGGAAGATGAGACCCTCAGCTAGGACTTGAGCTTAGCAATAATGAAGAAGAGCTGGTAGAGCAGAGAAGGGAGTTGAGCAGTAGAGCTAAGCCATGCTCACCATAGCTTTGATACCATGTTGAAATGCATGGATCTAGAGCATGGCTATGGTGGATGGAACACAAAGATAATGTTCATGACGACATAGATCAGAGAGATCGATTATTACTCAAGTGAATTAGGCTTCAAGATGGAAGCTTGAACTTATAAACACAATCTTGAGTTTGGCACTAATTGTGACTGAAAGGAAAAAGTACAATAGTATTTCATCATTGAATGATCACTCTCATAGACATAAAGTGAGTTATCAACATATACACTACAAAATACAATGTTGACGGAATTCTATAATCTTGTCATGCCATGCCCCGGGTGCTTGCTTCAATCCATATAAAGCCTTACAAATCCTGTATACATAATCTTGATAATTCTCATCCATATTGTTGAGAATTAGGCAATCACACCCAGTGCAGCCTCTTTGTATGAAGCAATGGGCAAGGGAAATGCAAGCAACCTAGGATAAGAGACTGAATCCCATAAGCACAATGCTAGAAACTGCTATCTACCTAGAAGACTATAAACCATTGTACTTGCCTATCATTTGAATCCAATATATCATTGTACTTTGTTCTTTCACTCAGTGTCATTGTCCATACACACAAGATTGTGTTAATGAGTTCAAGCTTCCATCTTGGAACCTAATTCACTTGTGTGACAGTCATTGTCTCTAAGTCTATGTCATCATGAGATTAGTCTTTGTGTTTCATCCTCCATAGCCATGCTAAAGATCTATGCTTCTCAATATGGTATTAGAGCCATGGTGAGCATGGCTTGGCTCTACTAATCAATCTCTCAGCTCCTCTTCACCTCTGGTTAGCTTATTGCTAGCTCATGAACTGATTCCTCACTCCACCTCCACTCTTCCTTTCATGGCAGCCATATCCAACCTGCACCTATCCCACTCGAGGATCTCTTCAATCACGTCACGCCACGTCTTGACTAGATTCCTTATGTTGACCTCTTCTTCACTTTAGGATGCTTCTTTATGGCACCTCACAATGTGACATTGCTCAATGTATCCTCTTGCATTGCATGAATTTGAAGTTGGTATTTAGATCTATACCTATGGTGGTCATACAACCTATGCCACGTCTCTAGGCTACAATGTTGATGATTGACATGGGGCTTTTGAAGATCCATACCTAAGCTCTGTCCCACTCAAAGGGTTTCCCAAATGATCACCTCTATGAGCTGCAATCATAAAAAAATCAGGCCCTTGTCTGCAAACCCTAAAGGGCAACCATTGCCATTTTAACATCAAGCTTATTTTTCCTACATTTCCTCTCTTCTGCCACTTAAACTAAGCCTATGCCACTTTGATATGAAGTTTTTGCTCAAGTATTCAACCATTGAGGGAAATACACAATTGGGGAAAGGCACATAATGTGAAGAAAAATGTTGGCATAAATACCCCCATATGAAGCATAGAGCCAAAGGTGGCACCAAAGACTCAAGGCTAAATGAACCACAACAAGGAGATCAATGTTCACTCATCTCTTTAAAGTTTCCCCCAAAGAAAGAAACTTTTCTATGGTGAACTTGTAGGAAAATCATGTCACCTTCTTTAAAGATGAGTTCTTGCTTTCGTTGATCGGCATATGCCTTCTATCGATCCTTTAGGGCTTGAATATCTTGCCTTATAGCTTTCAATTTGCTAATCCATTTTTTCCAGCATTTACGGATGCTTCTATCCATAGGGTAGGATCCGATAAATTTAATGGTGTAAGAAAATTCTGCCCATATAGTGCCTGGAAAGGAGTCATTTGAATACTTTGATGGTATGATGCATTGTAGGCAAATTCAACTAAGCGTAGGTATTGAATCCATTGTTTGGGTTCCCTATTACAATAAGCCCTCAATATGTTCTCCATAACATGGTTGATCCACTCTGTTTGACCATCGGTTTGGGGATGGTAAGCAGTACTGAAGCAAAGCCGGGTTCCTAGAGCTCTGAAAAAACTCTTTCAAAAGCTTGAGGTGAAGAGAGAATTGCGATTGCTGACGATTATTTAGGGTAATCCATGTAACCTAAAAATTTCCTTAATAAAAATCTTGGAAATATCGAAAGCCATCTAATTGGTTTTGACAGGAATAATGTGTGTATTTTTTGTTAGCATATCAATGAAGGAGTTATATCCTCCTTGGTACTGGGGGTAATCCAACTATGAAGTCCATGTTGATTTACTCCCATTTCATTTGAGGGATGTCAAGGGGCTAGAGCTTACTTGGTATCTTGACATGCTCGGCCTTAATTTGTTGACAATTTAGGCATTCGGTGACATACTTAAGTACATCACCCTTGAGTCTTTCCTAGTAGAATCTTCTTCAGACTGTATTAAGAGTCTTAGCATAACCATGATGACCCGCAAATGGGGAATTATGAGCTTCCCACAGTATTTTCCTTTTGAGTTCTTGACTTGCAGGAATATGTAGTCTTGTCTTGTAATAGGAAAGCTCCTCATTTATGGAAAAATCTTGATACTTGGTTTGGAGTTTTGGACTTAAATCCTTGACCAAAATTTCTCTTAATAAGTCCTGATAGCTTGGATCCTTTGCTGCCTCTTCTTTGGCCATTTCTATGAGAGGGTTACTAGGGATTGAAATCATTGTGGCAAGAGTTCCCTAGAGGGTTTCTCTAGGATTAGAGCATTAAGGAATGATTTACAGCATAGGGCATCTGGAATCACATTCTCCTTGCATGGTCTATACTTGATTTCAAAGTCAAATTCTTGCAAGGTCTTAACCCATTAGTGTTGTCTCATATTGAGATTTGACTGAGTAAATATCCACTTTAGGCTTTTATGATCAGTGACTAGAGAAAACCTATTACCACGAAGGCACTGTCTCCATAGTTTAAAGGCATGGATTACATCAAGCAATTCTAGATCATGTGTGGCATAGTTTCTTTCATCAATCTCTAATTTTCTTAAAGCATAGGCTACTTGATGTCCTTCTTACATAAGCACAAGCAAGAGAGCTTGATTCGATTATGACTTTGAATTCTTTGCTAAGGTCTGGTAGCCTTAAGATAGCGGCAGTTACCAAACTTTGCTTAAGCTTCTCAGAGCTAGATTGTTTGGCGGATGCCTATGTAATGGAGATTTGATTTTTGAGAAGGTCAGTGAGAGGTGCAATGATTAAGGCATAGTCTTTAATGAAGACTCTATACCAGTTCGTTAACCCTAAAAAGCTTTTCAAGGGTGGCAAGTCTTATACATCTTGGACCTTGCAAGATCCATTCAAATGCCATGCTGATAATATGAATCCTAAATATTCATTCTACTTCTTGAAGAAAGAACATTTCTTCTTTTTAGCATAGAGTTTGTGGGTCCTCATTGTTTCAAGAACTGGTCGTAGTTGTGGTTCATGGTCTTCTTCATTCTTGGAATACATTAGGATATCATCAAAGAGGATGAGGACGAAGTCGTTAAGGTAGGACCGGAAAATGTCTTGCATCAAACTGTTGAAGGTGGTAGGAGCATTCGTTAACTAAAATGACATTACAATAAACTCATAATGACCATATCTTGTATTAAAAGAAATTTTAGGAATATCTTCCTTCCTAATTCTTATTTGATAATATCCTGATGTGAGATCGATATTTGAAAAGAGTTTTGTTCCTTGGTGTCAGTCAAGCAACTCATCTATTTTGGGGGTTAGATATTTGTTTTTCACTATCACGTAGTTTAATCCATAGTAATTGATACAAAGATAGAGTGTTCTGTCTTTATTTTTTTGAAATAAAATCGGGGCTTCCCATGGTGAATTACTTGGCCAGATGTATTTCTAGTCTAATAGCTACTTCAATTGTTCTTTTAGCTCAATGGCTTTAGGAATTGGAATTTAGTAAGGCCGTTTGGTATGGGGGCAACACCTAGAATAGGTTGAATTTCATGATCTACTTCCCTTGCTCGTGGTAGTTCTACCAAGTCATCTGAAAAACATTTGCATATTCTTTTAGCCAAGATGGTTGATCCTTGGCTTCACTATAGTTCTTAGCCTTGTTGAGTTTAATTAGATAGACATGTAATCCTTTCTTTAGTCCCTTTACTATTTGGGAGGCTTTAGCCATTAGCCATCTAAACCTTAGGGTTTGTTGCTTCTCCCTAAGTAGTTACTTGTGTTCTTGAATGTGATTTGTCCCTTTTCGCAATGGATATGGGCATTATTTGGAAATACCCAGTCAATTCCTGCAGACAATCATAATCCTTGAGGTTCATAATTTGGAAGTTCATTTTGGAAGAATTGCTACCCAAGCTAAATTCTACTCTGCTAGTTTGTTGTGTTGATAGAACTTCTTTGTCATTTGCTCACTCCACAAGAATTTTAGATGCGAGAATAGTGTTTATCCCTAGACTTTTTGCACATTTTGGTGATACGAAAGAGTGGGTACTTCCAGAGTTAATTAAAATTCGAAATGGTTTACCTTGATAATGTCAAGAATCGCGTGGTGGGGGGAGTTGCTCAAGATGCTGCGCCGAACACACACAGAATGCACAAGGAGAAGCTCACCCAAGAGACAAGAAGAGAGATGGAGGCCAAAACGTTTTCTTGCTGGTTTCTTCTTCTTCTTCCACACACTTTACAATGTACACAAAGTATAGATAAGATACAACATAAAAGGAAAGTGGCCTACTAAGTCAAACAATGCATAACCGACTACACTAGTCGACTGGCGCTATAACTATGCCAGCTGTAAATAGGTGTAACAACCTGAATATAATAAGTAATGAGTCAGTGGCCATGTGAGAGTCATAATGACCACTAACGTGCTAAGTGTAGACATGTGGACCCGTCTAACCAGGTGGTCCATCATCAATGTCCGCATGTGTTGAGCTTGTCATCTCAACACTCCCCCTCAAGCTCAACTGCATCTCTGCAACTCCAAGTAAGCTTTGAAACTTTTGAAGCTTCTCTGTACCCAATGCCTTCGTGAAGATGTCAGCTATCTGATCCTGTGTGCTGACATACACCAAGTCAATATCACCTGCTAGTACCTTCTCTCTCACAAAGTGGTAGTGTACCTCAATATGTTTTGTCCTGGCATGGAACACAGGGTTTCTAGCCAACTCTATACTGCTCATGTTGTCACAATAAATGACAACTGGACCTTCCACTTGCACATCCAAATCAGCCAATAACTTTTGCAGCCATACTACCTCACATGCTGCAACAGTAGCACCTCTATACTCAGTCTCTGTACTCGACAAAGCAACTGTAGATTGCTTTTTGCTGCTCCAAGCAACTGTTGCACTACCAAGAGAGAACATGTATCCGCTGGTAGATCTTTTATCAGACATACTACCAACCCAATCTGCATCTGTGTATCCAAACACCTGTACATCTGTACCTGCCTCATAGAAAAGTCCATAATGTAATGTGGACTTCACGTATCTCAATATGCGTCTGACTGCATCCAAATGTGGCTTTCTAGGTACTTGCATAAACTGACTCAGAAGACCAACAGCGTAGCTCAAGTCTGGCCTTGTAATGGTCATGTAGATCAAACTCCCCACTATCCTCCTGAACATAGTAGGGTCTTCTATCTCATCCCCAACATCAGCACTCAACTTTACATTCTGCTCCAATGGGACTGAAAGTGGTTTGCATGCTGTCATACCATACTTGGACAACATATCCAAGCCATACTGTCTTTGGGACAGCCATATACCATCATCACATCTGATCACCTCAATGCCAAGGAAGTACCTTAGCTCACCTAAATCCTTCATCTCAAATTTCTTCTTCAAAAAGTCCTTGACTTTAGCAATCCCACTATCACTATCACCTGTAATAATCAAGTCATCCACATAGATGACTATGATGACCAAACCTGCATCTCCCTTTCTCACATAAAGCGAGTGATCAACATCAGAAACATAAAAGCCAATATTGAAAAGATACTCTCTGATCTTGTCAGACCATGCTCTAGGTGCTTGCTTGAGCCCATAGAGTGCCTTCTTCAACTTGCACACATACGTGGGATGCTTTAAATCCTTATAACCTGCTGGCTGATCCATATACACTTCTTCCTGCAAATCACCATGCAAGAATGCATTCTTCACATCCATTTGCTGCAACCTCCAACCTTTGGCTACTGCCAAAGCAATCACACATCTGAAAGTTGCCATCCTAGCATCTGGACTGAAGGTTTCATCATAATCTATGCCATGTGTCTGGGCATAGCCTTTTGCAACTAGCCTAGCTTTGTACCTGCTAATAGAACCATCTGCATTGTGCTTAATCTTATAAACCCATTTACATCCAATGGCTTTCTTGCCCTTCGGCAATGATACTAGATTCCAAGTCTTATTGGCCTCTAATGCAGCCATCTCCTCATCCATTGCTCCATCCCAATGAGCATGACCAACAGCCTCCTCAAAACATGTGGGCTCAACATCCTCAGCTAGTTTCACCATATAAGCATAATGGTGAGCTACATAACCTTCAAAACCAAATCTTTTAACAGGGTATCTCACTCTTCTAGACCTGCGTACCATTGGATCACTCAATGGAGTCTTTGCATTAATGCGTGCTCTTTGCACACCTGGAGTCCTCACTGAAGGAATACCAAGCTCATCATCCAAGCTCTCTGAGCCACTAGAGTCTCCATCAAGAACTGCATCAATGCCTTCTGACACTTTATTCTTTCCTTTGTCTTTACCTGTAGTGCTACTAGATGCACCTGAAGATGTAGAGGTACTCCTTAGTCTCCCAGACCAAAGACTACCAGATGATATCTCTGGTCCACTAAGAGTCCGTGATTCTTGCTTTTCAACCTACACATGATGATCATCATCCAATGCATCACCACTAGATGCATACCAACTGCTCATTTCATCAAAGATGACATCCCTGCTCACTCTGAACTTACATGTGACAGGGTTATAACAACGATACCCTTTTTGCTCTAAAGAGTATCCAATAAAGACACACTTTTCAGCCTTTGGATCTAGTTTCTTCCGTAACTCATCTGGCACATGAACATACACAATGCAGCCAAACACTTTCAAGTGTGATACATCAGGCTTCTTGCCAGTAAAGCATTATTCAGGAGTCATACCATGAACTGCAGCTGTGGGGGTTCTGTTCATAATATAAACAACAGTATGAATAGCCTTAGACCATAAATGCTTAGGCATATTCTTTTCAGCCATCAAGGCGCGTGCAACTTCTGCAATATGCCTGTTTTTCCTTTCTGCAACCCGTTCACTTTAGATGTCGGAATTCCTGTAATGGATGCTGCTATGTATGCTAAAGGAAAAAGAGTAGTTACAAATATTGAAATATGACATAAACGTATTGGACATGCAAATGTGCAAAGGCTAAAATTAATGAAGTCCAAAGGATTGGTTATAGGGTTGCCTTTTTTTAGAGTTGCAAAATTGCATAAAGTCTGTGAAGCATACCGGCTTGGTAAGGATGTAAGACAACCCTTCTCGCATGACAAAGAACTGAGCAAAAATATACTTGATTTAATGCATAAAGATGTTTGAGAGCCTACATAGCATGTATCTCTTGGTGGCATCAAATACTTTGTCACATTTATTGATGACTGTTCAAGGAAGTTATGGGTATATTTCATGAAGGAAAAGAGTGATGTATTTGAGCACTTCAAATATTTCAAGACAGCTGTTGAAACATAAACAAGCTTGAAAGTGAAGTGCTTGAGATCATATAGAGGAGGAGAGTACCTCTCTAATGAGTTTAGTGGCTTCTTGAGGACTCATGGGATAAAAACGCAATTTACTTGCAGGTATACCCCACAATAAAATGGGGTTGCAAAAAGAAAAAATAGGCATATTGCAGAAGTTGCATGGGCATTCATGGCTAAAAAGAATATGCCAAAACATTTTTGGTTTGAAGTTGTTCATATTGTTGTCTATATTATGAACAGAACCCCACATCTGCAATTTATGGGATGACTCCTGAAGAATGCTTTACTGGCAAGAAGCCTGATGTATCACACTTGAAGGTATTTGGATGTGTTGCATATGTTCATGTGCTAGATGAGCTACGGAAGAAGCTTGATCCAAAGGTTGAAAAATGTATTTTTATTGGATACTCTTTATAGCAGAAAGGATATTGTTGTTATAACCCTGTCATAGGTGAGTTTAGATTGAGTAAGGATGTTATTTTTTATGAGATGAACAATTGGTATGCACTTGCTAATGATGTATTAGATGATGATAATGATCATGATAGCTATATGCAGAAAGAAAAGCAAGAAACATGGAGTCGTAGTGGACAAGAAACATCATCTGGTACTACAGCTACAATGAGCCCTTGGTCTAGGAGACTAAGGAGTAGCCCCACATCTTCAAGTGTATTTATACATGTTGCAGGCAAAGACAAAGGAAAGAAGAAAGTGCTGGATGGTAATGATACATCTACTAGTCATTTGGGATTTGATGGAGATTCTAGTGGTTTAAAGAGTTTGGATGATGAGCTTGGTATTCCTTTAGTTAGGACACAAGGTGTACAGAGAGCTCATAGTAATGTAAAGGCTCCATTGAGTGATCCAGTGGTACGCAGGTCTAGCACGGTCAGATACCCTGTTAAAATATTTGGCTTTGAAGGTTATACAGCTCACCATTATGCTTATATGGTGAAACTAGTTGAGGATGTTGAGCCCACTTGTTTTGAGGATGTTGTTGGTCATGCTCATTGGGATGCAGCAATGGATGAGGAAATGGATGCATTAGAAACCAATAAGATTTGGGATTTAGTACCCTTGCCTAAGGGTAAGAAAGCTATTGGTTGTAAGTGGGTTTACAAAGTCAAGCATAATGTAGATGGTTCAGTTAGTAGGTATAAGGCTAGGCTGGTTGCAAAAGGCTATACTAAAACATATGGCATAGATTATGAAGAGACATTTAGTCAAGTTGCTAGGATGGCAATTGTTAGGTGTGTGATTGCCTTGGCAGTAGCCAAAGGTTGGAGTTTGTAGCAAATGGATATTAAGAATTCCTTCTTACATGCTGAATTGCAAGAAGAAGTGTATATGAAGCAGCCATCAGGTTATGAGGATTTAGAGCATCCCACATATGTGTGTAGTTTAAAGAAGGTGCTCTATGGGCTAAAGCAAGCACCTAGAGCATGGTCTGACAAGATTGGAGAGTATCTTGTCAATATTGGATTTTTTATTTTTGATGTTGATTACTCACTTTATGTGAGAAAGGGAGATGCAGGTTTGGTCATCATAATCATCTATGTGGATGAGGATTTGGGTGAGCTGAGATACTTTCTTGGTATTGAGGTGATCAGATGTGAGGATGGTATATGGCTAGCACAAAGGCAGTATGGCTTGGATATGTTATCCAAGTATGGTATGACATCATGTAAGCCTCTTTCAATACCATTGGAGCAAAATGTGAAGTTGAGTGCCGACGTTGGGGATGAGATAGAAGACCCTACTATGTTTAGGAGGATGGTAGGGAGTTTGATTTATATGACTATCACAAGGCGAGACTTGAGCTATGTTGTTGGCCTTGTGAGTTAGTTTATACAGATGCCCAGAAAGCCTCATTTGGATGCAATTAGATGTATATTGAGATATATGAAGTCCACTTTACATTACAGACTTTTTTATGAGGCAGGTAAGGATGTATAGGTCTTTGGATACACAAATACGTATTGGATTGGTGGCATGTCAGATAGAAGATCTAATAGTGGATTCATGTTTTTTCTTGGCAGTGCAACAATTACATGGAGTAGCAAAAAGCAACCTATAGTTGCTTTGTCGAGTACAGAGGCTGAGTATAGAGGTTTTGCTATGGCAGCATGTGAGGTGGTATGGTTGCAAAAGTTATTAGGTGATTTGGATGTGCAAGGAGATGGTCCAATTGTCATTCATTGTGACAACATGAGCAACATACAGCTAGCTACTAGGAATCCTGTGTTCCATGCTAGGATAAAACACATTGAGGTGCACTACCACTTGTGAGAGAGAAGGTACTTGCATGAGAGATGACTTGGTATATATCAGCACATAGGATCAGATAGCTGACATTTTCACAAAGGCATTGGGTTAGAGAAGCTTTGAAAGTTCTTACTTTGAGTTGCAGAGATAGAGTTGAGTAGGAGAGGGAGTGTTAAGATGGTAAGCTCAACACGTGTGGACATTCATGATAGACTACTGAGAGCTGATTTTTGACGTTGAGAAGTGCTTAAAAATAGCCAAAAAATCCAAATTTCAAGGGAAAAATAGACTTCATCGAAGGTGGCATTTGTAATCAATACGATTTTAAGCAGCAAGCCCCAAAAGTGCTTTAAAGACTCATGGAGCGACGGTTGGGGAATTTTCATAAATTTTTCGACTATTATATGAGACTCTGGTAGATGCCTAGTAGTGGGAGACTTTGAGATGGTAGAAAATTTAGAAGTAAAATTTGATGCCGGACAATCGATTGGTAGTGTAATATTTCTGCTGGAAAATATTACGTACACACATGAGTCTCATGCAATGACGATGTCGACATTGAATATACAGATGAGGAAATTGTACAATCTCCATTGGCATGAACGAGACCAAAGTTAATGAAACCCGCTTATGCTCGTGTGAACCCCCTCTTGGAAGGAGATCAAGATGAAATTTTTATATTGGAATTATGGCAATTTTTTTTCTTTAATTATCCCTTCTTCCTCTAGCCGAAGGCCGTGTTGGAGGAGAGGGGTATGGTAAGCTCCTTGCTGGAGCTCGTGGAAGGAATATGCCCATGCATCAATCCGCGTGGGGGCGGGGAGGTCCCCTCCCTTCAACTATAAAAGAACGTATGGGAGGGGAGTAAGGAAAGGGAGGCCAGGACGTTGTCAGGTCAAGGGAGTGGTGGAGAGGCTGAAGGAGAGAGTCGTGTGCTGGGTCGTGACGCTGCCATTGAGCTACGCCATCTGCAGCCTGAGCTGCCGCCAGGACTCGATGCCATCAATAGTCATCTAAGTCATCTCCTTTTTCCTCCACGTATAGAAGCCACGCCTACAGAAGCTTCAAGAAGCTTCTTGAAAAGCTTCTAAGGGGGCTTTCATAAGCCCCCCTTCATAGGCGGTCTTTTACACCCCTTTCCCCCCTTTTTCAATCCACTAAGTCCATTTAGAACCCCCCTTTCTCGTGGGGTTCCATCCAAGCCCCTTTAAAAGCCTATTTACCCCGAAAATTAAGCCCCCTTTTCCCCCTTGGGTTGCCCACAAGCTCCCATTAGCCTGGGTTTCTAAACCCCTTCCCGTGGCCCTTTCCTATTGCCCTCTCAAGTGGGTTTATATAACCCCACCCCCAAGAATTAAACCCTTTTCCCCCTTTTTCATTCCACAAAACCCATTTAAGCTCTCTTCCTTGGGCTTTCATAGGCCTTATCAAGCGAGTTTTACCCCCCGGGTTTTTAAGCACCCTTTTTCCCTTTGCATTCCCTTTTAAATCCCACCATAGCCCTGTTCTTTTCTTTTAAAACACCCTTCCCAAACAAGCCTTTTAAAACCATTATATCCTTTTTCGTGAAACCTTATTATATGCGGGATTTCCAATTCCCCTTTCCCTTACTTTCCCCAAAGTCATTTTTGACGGTTGTAAAGTCCCAATCATGAAATCCCTACTTCGAGGAGGAAGCCTATAAAGCCTTCTAAAGCTCGATTCTGAAAGATGGTGGAATCAACCAAGGAAGCCAAATCACAAAGGGAGTTTCACGTGTGAAGGAGTCAGCCAAGATTATAAATCTGCGTCCAAGGCGAAAAGGTCGAATTCGTGATGGCGCCTAAGAAGGCACAAGGCACAACCCCAAGAGGATCATCTCCTAACATTCATGTGGACATTTCACCGAATCCACAAGTCCAAATTTTCTTCCTAATTTTGATTTATGTCATAATATTTCAATTATGCATGGATCATTTATGAAATTAGGATGCACTTTCTCGATTAAAATACTTTGGCTAAATTAAAGGAAATAGCTTACGATCAAAGAATCGATCATTTGTATTTTTCAAATAAATGAATGAAAGAAAGAGGATAAGATCTTTATGCATTCCTAGCAAGTGTTTTTTAGGCATTGCAAAGTAACAAAATTAGATCAACTAATGATCTTTACAAAGTCGAGTTTATTGTTGTACATTTCGATTATGCATGGAAAGTATAAATCGCATGTCGCATTATTAGACATCTCTTCTTCATTAAAAGAAGGTTGCTAATAATCTGTAGGAATTTACAAAGCATGGAAATGGTTCTTGAGCTGCATGAAGTAGATTAAACTCTAGTCAATTGGCTTAAATATCAATCAACTACGTAATTAGTTACGAGAGGTTGTGTAATTCTCATTCAGCGTACGAATATCTCATTTAGAAAAGAAGTTAGAAAAAGCTGCATGGTTCACATAAAACCCTAAAGTTTAGTAGCATGAATCTTGAATGCATGTTATAAAAGGATCAATTCGCTACGTGGCAGATGTGGAAAGTCCTGGATCGCAAACCCCGTAACATTCCAAGGGAGTGTCGGGTGGAGCTTTCTAGATCTTCTTTTCGATGGACTGCTAAGACGTGTCCTGAAGAGAACAGGTGGACATGTTACAATTGGTATTAGAGCGAACCAACGAAGGATTTGTTTATAAGAAATCTTAATAATAAAAAGTAAAGCAAATGTGATTGTTTTGAACATTTCCTTACTTTCGATGCTGTCTTGTAGAATTATGAAGCATGGAACAGGTTCTTAGTATTCCGAATCATGTTTATGACTGCGATGCATTCCCCGGATTATCAACAAAGGGTGGAAATGATGAACATACTAGATTGTATCTATAATCTATCGCCTTTGTACGTGGAACGAAGATGGACGGGTGCCTCAGGAATCCACTATATAGGTGCCCACCAGTTTGCATATCTTTCAAACCAACTTAAAGAGGATCAAGTGGTTGGAAGACTTGAAGATCGTGAAGCTGTTCATTTTTGTGGAGGCTCACGTAAACTCAACTTTACATATCTGAGGTCGGAGGATTGAGTTGAACTCATATGTATATGAGGAAGTGGCCCGTGTAATCCCTGTCGACAGGATCAAGGTGTTGGGGCGCGATGAGAAGAATGGGTTCCAAAGAAAAGAATACCCTGATCTTCCGATGACTTACCGATTCCTGAAGATTCATGACCCAAAACCATACTATTATCCAGTTCCCATAGATAAATGTAATACAACACTGTTCTCCCCAAATAAATGTAACAGCCGCTTTGCCATACCAAGAGATGTTGTACTCCAAAAGGGCTAGACCCATATAAATGGAATGATACTTCTTTTTATCAATGTTTGTTTGTCTATGGGAATTGATAAAAAATTAAGTGGCTAGATTGCTTGGTTGATAGCTGAAATGGAGATGGAATAAAAATCATAATGATTAACGAGTAATAAGTTAAGAAACCTTTATCCAGGCACAACTCCAGGTACAGATTCCCAGTTCACCTCCTACATCAAGTACTGCTGTAATCCAAGAGAAGAAGTTTCTTCTCAAGCAGATTAAGTCGCCTGAATTTGATGGGAAAGGCAGGTCCGTCCAAGCGGATGCTGAAATTTGGATTGAATCCATGGAGGATTACTTTGAAGCAGTCGGTACTGCACCCACCAACTAGGCTATGCTCGCTAAGCTGAAGCTCACCGGTGAAGCCAGGCTTTGGTGGAAGCAATGGTGTAGAGATCAAGGGATCACGGAAGGATCTGTTACTTGGGAAAAACTAAAGAAAGCCGTGCAAGGAAGATACTTACCACCTGCGTATTGCACAAAAAAAATGAACGAGTTCTACGAGCTAAAACAGTTGGGACTCACTCTTGACACATACTACTCTAAATTTATCTCACTTCTTAAGTATGTGCCATAGATGGACATGAAATAGCAGGTATCAAAATTTTGTGTTGGTTTAAACCCACTAGTGAATACCCGTCTTGAATCTATGCACCCATCAGATCTTCAGGACGATCTCATTCGAGCTGCGCCTATAATTCAGGAGGTGCAGGCTAGACCAAGAGGTAACAAAAATTGGTCTTACAATGACCCAAACAGAGGAGCATATAGGCCTCAAATGAAGAGAGTTCAAGGTCAGAATCGGGGACAAAGGAAGAAAGCAAGGACTAATAATGTCAACAACTTTGTCCCTACTCAAAGCAATGGTAGAAACTTCCATTGTTTCCACTGCAACGAGCCAGGACATTTGAAGAGGCAATGTCCCAAGCTTGGAGGAGGACATCACCAAGCACCTTTCCAAGGAACTGGCCATGGCCAGGGAGCCGCTACCCGAGGCAGAGGAAGAACCGCCTGTGTTGCTAACAGGGAAATGTGCGAAGAAGAAGATCCGACCATGGAAGCAGAGTTTGAAAGGGTGACAGTCCATGCCGCTCTTCACAAGAAAGGGCCGAATTGCCAGTTCTCGGTGATTCAGACACTGTCCGACTATCAAGGTAAAGGTTTCAAGACCTTGATTGATTGTGGCAATACACATTCCTTTATCTCACTAGCTTGTGCAAGAAGATTAGGAATAGCCACAGTAGAAGCACCTACCTTGCTTGTGGAATTCACAAATGGTCATGAGGCCACTTGTACCAGGCGAACTACTAGGGTGGAATTCTTTTTGGGAGGAAAGGTGACTTCGGTCAAATTCAGAGTCATGAGCCCAGATATCCATGAGCATCTACTCGGAATGGATTGGGTTAAACCTAATGACGCCCACATTCATTGTGGAAAGGGCCAAATTTCCTTTCGGAACTTTGAAGGGGATTTAGTCACAACTCAAGGTGAGGCTGGAAAGGCAAAAATTCAATTGGCCAAGGCATCTTGGATTATAAAGGGAGTCAGAAAAGGACTACATGTCTACTTGATTAAGCTCTACAAGTTAGATCAGAAGTAGGAGTCTAGTGAAGGGCCTTCATGGCTAAAGGAATATGCGGATGTATTTCCTGAAGAGTTAACAGAACTCCTGCCTCAAAGATAAGTGGATCATGAGATCAAGCTAGTACCAGGAGCTGCGCCAATTGCAAAGAGACCTTATAGAATGTCCATCCCGGAAGCAATTGAGCTGAAGGAACAACTCAAGCAATTGCTAGATCAGGGCTACATCTGTCCTAGCAGTTCACCAAGGGGAGCTCCGATACTGTTTTAGAAAAAGAAAGATGGAACGCTTCGACTGTGTATTGATTACAGAGGGTTGAATCAATCAATTGTCAAGAACAAGTACCCTATTCCTAGAATAGATGACCTTTTTGATTGTCTTCAGGGTGTGAAGATCTTCTCCAAGATTGATCTCAGGTTTGGTTACTATCAGATAAGGATCAAGGAAGAAGATATCCCAAAGACGGCCTTTAACACAAGATATGGACACTTTGAGTTCCTAGTTATGTCATTCGGGCTTACGAATGTGCCTTCCACCTTCAATAGGTTAATGTAGGATATATTTAGGTCATATCTTGACGATTTCGTACTTGTCTTCTTCGATGACACTCTAGTCTATTCCAAACAGGAAGAAGATCATGAACCCCAACTTCGGATTGTCCTTGAGACAATGAGGGCACATAAGCTCTATGTTAAGATGAAGAAATGTGCATTTTTCAAACGTCAGATTGAATATCTGGGATTCATCGTATCAGCGAAAGGAATCTTAGTGGATTCGGCCAAAGTCAGAGATGTTCTAGAATGGCCAATACCAACAACTGTAAAAAAAATACGCAGTTTTCTTGGATTGACAGGATGGTATAGGGTCTTCATAAAAAATATGCTTTGATTGCAGCACCTCTGACGGACTTACTGAAGAAGCAACCATCCACTGCATGGTCAATTGCCAAACAATTTAGCTTTGATAAATTGAAGCAAAGTTTGGTATCAGCACCTATCCTTAAACTTCCAGACCTTAGTAAAGAGTTCGAGGTAGTAATTGATGCTAGCACCCTTGCCTTAGGATGTGTGCTCAGGAAGGTCGCCCTGTAGCCTACTCTTCAAGGAAACTGAAGAGCCATGAGAAGAATTATGCTACCCATGATCTAGAACTGTTAGCTGTCATCCATGTCCTAAAGCTTTGGAGACACTACCTGTTGGGTAACAAGTTTACTCTAGTGACTGATCATAAAAGTCTCAAGTGGATCTTTACCCAGAACGAGTATAACATGAGGCAACGTTGGTGGATTGAAGTGCTGTAACATGTCCACTTGTTATCTTCAGGACACGTGTTAGCAGTCCATCAGAAATTATATCTGGAAGGCTCTGCCCGACACTCCCATGGAATGTTACGGGGTTTGCGATCTAGGACTCTCTGCGTCTGCCACGTAGCGGAAGTATTCCGGCTGTTCCCACTTAGGACTAACCTGAATTAGGGTTTTCCTATTGGTCATTTCCTAACGGCAACTAACGTCGAACCCAAGCGAACTACTTTACGCAAAAATATCAGGTCCGAAGTGGATTCATGCTGCACTTGGTTCAAGGAGAATGCGAAACGAGAGGGATGCGAAGCTCATCAAGAAAACTTAACATTTGCTAAGAGTTGCAGACTCTAGCCTTGGAGAGAAGTGGTATCAATAAGCTGCTACCTCTTTGTGCCTACGATTTATATGTACTCAAACTACATTGGTCTAGAGTAACAATGTTTTTGTTAATGCAGACCTGTCTGATGGTTGGAAGTGGGGCTCCAAGATGGGAGGTGTATTGAATGAGGAGAGAGTATACACATTGGCATCCTCAAAGCTAAATGAGGCAAATCACGTAAAGATATTGAAGGCCATGGAGAGTGACAGGAAAATTCAAACGTTGATGGGCATGTCTGAATGTAGGCTATTCTTGTTCATCTAAATTATGTGCATCATAAGTTTGATGAATTGGTATTAAATGACATAACTTTGATTTGAGCAAATGGAAAAGCACCATTTTGAAGTTGGGTAAGATAAGAGACCTTTTGGCCATATTCCAAGACGGTGAAAAGAGATTTCTTTTGAGTTGGGAGGACTGCTATAACATTTAAGTGGAACATGATTTGTTCTTCCAATACACCTAGGAGATAAATAGAAAATATAGAGAGCAAATGTTTCGCATTGTCCTCCATGATTTGAAGCTAGACAAAGTTATAGAGTCACAGAAGTCAATGAATTTGGTAGCATGGAGGCTTCTGTACATGTAGTTTACAATATTCTTCTTTAGTAGCATGGCTACGATGCTATCTGGCCAATCCATTCTAGAATTGTAATGGTGACTTTGCGTCAAGTACATGTACACGAAAATGGAGAGGAGGGCTATACAAACTCTGCCAGGAGAGTGTGAGGACTAGGCAAGCATGCAAGAGGATTAGTGCATGTATGAGGATTACCAAATAGAGTAAGAGTGGGACAAGGAGGTATATCGAAGATGCCCTATTTTCCTCGACTATCCAGAAGATGAATACCCCTCCAATGAGAAACTTTTGTACAAAAAACACTCAAGGAAAAAAAAAAACACAAGAGACACAAGGATCTAGAGTCATGGTAAGTGAAATGAGTTGCATTCTTAGGAGTATATTGCACTTTTTTGTCTCCTAATGAAGAGACTATGATGGGTTAATAGGAAACTGATACTAGTAGTGCAGTTACTATAAAAAGAAAATAGAAGAGCAAGATCACATCCAATATCATTGAAGAGAGGCCAAGCCCTCATCACCAATTAATTTGGTTTCTTCACACCTAAAAGGTTTGATGTTTTGACGTACTATAGCCAAGACATCTCTTGTGTCCCTCCAATGAAAATATTTCCTTGAATATGAATCGTAACTACCAAACCATGTAGGCCCCTTTGTTTGATACCACTGAAGAGTAGATCAGAATGGAAGGCATCACCAAGGAGGTTTGCAACATTGGCATGGATAGAAGGATACAACAAGTTCTTCCACATCTTGTGGTGGAGAGTATTACCTTACACATCGCTATAGAGAGATGCACAAGAATGGCAAGAAGCATTAAGGCATCTCATTGAATTGGCACACGTATTATAGAGCACCAAGATGGCAAGCTTGCTTTTGTACAAAACTCATGATGTGAAGGCATATAATTCTTATTCATCACCAAAGTAACATCGAGAATATTTTTTAACATGCAGAGGGTGGAAGAAATCTTAGATTTGAGGCCACATCGGATGTGGCGTGTGAGTAGAGAGGTAAATAAATGATGCTCATGAATTACACAAATGTCAAGATTGGATGATGTTAGAGCTTGAAAATATTCTATTATTATATGATGTTAATAGTGATGTGTGTCCCTATGTAGGGAAGGAAAGAATGCAAAAACACAAACTAGCCGTGCTAGAGGATGTGGCAGCTACCGGTAAACAAGTGTAACTTGTGTTTTTTTCCCCACAATAAAATGTCAATAAGAATGTTCTGTATTTTTGTAGAGAGGGATACAAATTTTTATTTTCAACCTATAATGCTGGAGGATGTGCTAGTTCACAGACACTAGTGAACTAATATGTCTCAATAATACTATCTACAATAACATTTTGAACACAAAATATGTTTCTAGTTATGAATTTATCATGCAAAGGGACAAATTGAAAATCATGTGGAAGTCCCCTTACAAGACATCGTCTCCCATGAAGCTAAAATGGTGCAAGTTGTTCCAATCACACATGCAAGTAAACAGACATGTAAGATGAATATTATCTATCATTAACATTCAGTAAGAAGAATATGTTACTAATCAAGAAGTCAATGTGCAAAGGTCCACAACATTGGAATCCCCATGCAAGACCCCTTGTAAGTTGATGTCTCCCATGCCGCTATGATGGCAAAGGTGGAGTGGTGTATTTTTTGTGCAACCCACAGACATGCATTGTGAAATAATAAGCCAAAGTGAGGCATTCTCTTGATTGGTAGAGGCATTGGAGGAGATCAACCAAAACAAGATGGTCAAGGTTGATGAAGAAACCACAAACATAGCATACAGTATCATGGTGGTTCATCTCCTTGAAGATAGTTCTATGCATGGATTGGGGGATGGAGTTCCGTAATGGAAATCCTATACTAAGGCAGAGTCAGTCAATGCCATGTATCTGGTTGATCATGTTCTCAAGAACACATGGATGTTACTTTTCCTTGCCACAACACTCTCCATGGTAGGGCTTGTCAAGCAGGTTGTGGAGGATGGACACCAATGGATGGAGTCAAGGCAAAAGTATTGGGCCTTATGCATGGCATATGTTATTCATTGTGAGATGCTTGTATGTGTCATTGGAGGTAGAGAGGTAAGAGTTTTAAAGTCATGATATGGTCATGCTGGATACTATTTATGTATCATACTTGTTGGCTCTATTTAGTGAGTATAATTACTAAAATTGGTATTTCAAGCTTTAAATGCAGGTACATGTGCTATATACTATAGCATACATGCTTTCAAATATCACTTACAATGGAATCATCCCGAGAGTTCACAAAAGATGACATTACTGCGAATGAGTGGGTGCGAGATACATTAGGATCCCCAATGAGAGGTTAATATGAGATCCAATGTTGTTAAACTATTGTATAGATGTTTTGCAAACATTTAGTAGATTCTTAATCTGTTATATGACTACCAAATATTATAGGTGGCATGCAATGTGGCAGGGATTTTTGGAGCTCATTCTTGCAAACGTACACAATATAAGGGGACACCATTTTAGATTGCAATCCAAGATGTGGTGACTTTGCATTAGTAGCACTAAATTTCAATAGATAGATTGCATGTCTGTATCACTTCGTCGAAGATGGAAGATATCTAAGAGCAAAGGTAACATGTTTACATAAACTTCTACAATATTTGATTGTAATGTATTGTTCTTTTTCATCATACCAATACATGGGTGCTCACCCTTCCACGTGTGCATATATAACTACCTCCCACAACATGAAAATTAATTGTGTTTGATATGAATGGGTGCTTCTACATAGGCGGCCAAAGCAATAGGGATTGTTACCAGTGAAGCCCCTAGAAGTGGGCATGTATTGGGTGATTTTGCAGCCACATCTTGCCAGGTTTTTGAAGAAAATATCTACATTGTTTGACATTGCTATCTGGAGCTCCATGAAGGAAGAAAAATTAAGTGAGCTACTCCAATTGGTTAGAAGTGAATGTGTGAAATCATCAAAGCAAGCACCAACCTTTGTATTCCAATATGGACAAGGAAAGTGCAAAGCAACTCCCACAACAACTTATGTCGGAAGGAGTTACACAAAGCCCATCTTCATGAAATGTTAGGATGGATAATATGTGTAAACAAAGCATGTGAAAAATATCTTCAACAAACAACATGCCCAACAACAACACTATTTATAGATGATAGCATGGAGAAACATTCATGCATGTGAATGCATATGTGCACAATGGATTGAGTAAGAATGAGGTAATATTGTTGTCTCGATATTAGCTATTCGAGCAAAGTGAAAAACAATAGATATCACACGTTATTGCAGTGAGTCTAACAAACTATTTGATACCCTATCCACTTGTAGTAAGTTCATACTATAATTCTCGATTGAAAGTAGTGAAAACATGTGCAATGTAGTTTTGCTTATGTATGCACAGTGGAAGTGAAATATTAGGATATAATATCAAATCGTGCACATAAAAGTGAGAGGTATGTGAATGTATATATGCATGTGGGATAACAATGTGATTTTATTTTTGTCTTGATATTAACAACTAAAAGTGTTTAAGAAAATTTACCTCATGCAAACCCTTGACCCTTGTAATAATAAGAGGGTTGTGAAAAATGGATGGATGACTCTTGCAAAATTAAGAGGGGGAGAGGGAGAGAGGTTGCTATTTGAGAAAGAGAGAGAGGGGGTGAGAGAGAGAGTTTGTTTTAGGTGAAGAAAAGGAGCCAAAGATGAGTGACTCTAAGATTATAGATGAATTAAAGACGTGGAAAGAATGGAATGCAAAAGACAAAAAGGTGATCTACTAGCTATTTGTATCCATTGATAATACTATGATGGGCTACATAAGAAATGCAAAAAGTTTACATACAACATGAAATATGTTTGAAAATATTTTTTTTGTGAATATAAAGACATGGAAGATTCAACTCAAGCAAGAGATGAATACTTTAAAGATGATGATGATTTGGTATCATCCTCTTTGAGTGGTCTTAAAAATGAAAAGGCTTGAAAACCATTGTTACTTTTGTGTATACATTTCTAGATTTTGATGAGTTGTTTTCTCTCTGTAGGTTGAGTCATGAAAAAAGGTGGTGAATAGGTCCAAGCATTCTACTCTAGTTCAAGAAGGGGAATAGTAGGTCCTCTTCTCAAGAGGTCATGGTATGGGATGCATTAGCGATAACAAGGAAAACACGTTAAATCAATAGTTTGATGATATGCAAGTTTTATGAGGCCATGGCAACTTAAGAGGGAGAAGGAGCTCTAGAGGAAGAGGTGGATGCATAATTAAGATTCTAGCAATTTTGGTATTATTTATCACTATTGTGACAAATTAGGTCATATTACAACCCATTGTTATGCTAAGAAAGATAATATTTACAATGGTAAATTATAGCAAGGGAACAATGCATCGTCTTTATGACATAATGAAGAAAAAAATAAGTATCTATTGATTATGCAATATATAATGAATGTTGTTATAAGAAACATGACACTATGTATTGATTTAGGTGTATCTACTCTTATGAATACCTATGCTAAATGTTTTGGAGATATGTAAGATTTACAAAATCTAGATCATGTGTAGATATGTGGTGATTCATGCCACTGAATTTCACACATTAGAAAAGTTTCATTGTCCTTGCATGATAGTCAAACAAAGAGTTTGTTAGATGTATTACATGTGCCATCCATCATAAATAATCTAGCATCTATTAGTCGAATGATAGAACAAGGGCTATAGATTTACTTTAATGCAAAAGGACATTTTGTAGAAGATTTTAATGATAAGTGTAGGTTGATTACAAAAGGAAGTAGAGGTGGTGGCACATTTACTTTAGATGTTATAATTCCTACTATTATGAATTGTGCTATGTAAATTAAAGGAAAAGGAATAGTTGTAACATTGAAATATGGCACACACATATTGGACATGCAATTTATGTATAAAGGCTAAAATTAATGTAGTTCAAAAGGTTGGTTACAAGGTTTTAGAGTTGCAAATTTTCATAAAGTATACGAAGCATGTCCGTTTGGTAAGTAGGTAAGACAAATATTTTTTCATGATAGAGATGTGCGCAATAATATACTTGATGTTATGTATATAGATATTTAGGGGCCTACAAAGAACATATCTCTTGGTGGCACAACAAATATTTTTTGTCATATTTATTGATAATTGTTCAAGGAAGTTATGGGTATATTTCATAAAGGAAAAGAGTAATGTGTTTGAGCACTTCAAAATATTCAAGGATGTTAAAATGTAAACATGCTTGAAAGTTAAGTGCTTAAGGTTAGATAGTGAGGGAGAGTACCTCTCTATTGAATTCAATGACTTCTCAAGCTCTCATGGGATAAAGAGATGATATACTTGCAAGTATATCCCATAGCAAAATGGGGTTGCAGAAAGGAAACATAGGCATATTGCTAAAGTTGCATAGGCATTGATGGATGAAAAGAATTTACTAAAACATTTTTAATATAAAGTTGTTTACACTAGTATGTATATTGTGAATGGAATTCCCACAACTTCAGTTTATGGAATGATCCCTAAAGAATGCTTTATAGGCAAGAAGCCCAATGTATCACACTTGAAAGTGTTTGGTTGTATTACATTTTTTCATGTGCCAAATGAGTTGTGGAAGAACCTTGATTTCAAAGGTTGAAAACATATTTTCATTGAGTACTCTTTAGAGATTAGAAAGGGTAGTGTTGTTATGTAATCTTGTCACAAGTAAGTTCAGAGTGAACAAGGATGTTATTATTGATGAGATGCAAAGTTGGTATGCATTTAGTGGTGATACATTGGATGATGATCATCATCATGATACTTATATGCAAAAAGAAAATCAAGAATCGTAGAGCCTTAGGGGACCAAAAACATCATATAGTACTATATCTATAGTTAGTCCTTGGTCTGGGAGACTAAGGAGCAGTCCCACATCTTCAAGTACATTTAGTAGTATTGTAGGTAAAGACATGGAAGAAGAAAGTTGATGATAGTAATGATGCATTTTCTAGTCATTTTAGGATATTGAGGCCACTTATTTTGAAGATACTATTAGTCATGCTCAATTGGGATGCAACAATAGATAAGAAGATGGCTTCATTAGAGGCCAACAAGACTTGGGGTCTAGTACCATTGCCTAAGCACAAGAAAGATATTGGCTGTAAGTGGGTCTATAGAATTTAGCATGATAAAGATGGTTCTATGAGTAGGTATAATATTAGGCTGGTTGCAAAAGAAACATTCAATCCAATTGGTAGGATGGGACATGTTAGATGTGTAATTGACAGTAGCCAAAAATTGGAGTTTGTAACAAATGGATGCAAATAATGCCTTCTTTCATAGTGAATTGCAAGAATAGATGTATATGGAGAAACCAACAAGTTATGAGGATTTAGAGCATCCTGCATATGTATGCAAGTTAAAAAAGGTGGTTTATGGGTTGAAGCAAGCACCTAGAGAGTGGTCTAATAAGATCGAAGAGTATCTTATCAACATTAGCTTTTATATTTTGATATTGATCACTTACTTTATGGGAGAAATGGAGATGTAGGTTTGGTCATTTTAGCCATTGATGACTTGATTATTATAGGTGATAGTGAGAGTGGGATTGCTGAAGTCAAGGACCTTTTGAAGATGGAGTTTAGATAAAGGATTTGGATGAGCTGAGGTACTTTCTTGATATTGAGGTGATCAAATGTGATGATGATATATTGTTGTCTTAAAGGTAGTATGGCTTGGATATATTACAATGCCTCTCCCACAAAATGAGGCAAGTGGCAAGCATTGCTTTATGCCTTGGTGGGTAGGGCTTTATAAAAACATTTTAAGGATCTATAAGACCTCTTGAGGCCCCTGAGCACCACCAAGATTTTAGCATTCATCTTAAGCCATCTATCTTTAGGAACTAGCAAACATTGGAATCTTTAGAAGAGTTTGCCATTTCTTGAATTCTAGATTCCCTACATGATGACTGCTCTAAGAATATTCCAAAGAACTAGAGTCTGATAATCATGTCTACCATTGTCCCCAAAAACTAGCCTAAAAAGAACTACTTTACAATCAATATCATATTAGAGAATTTGGAAATCTCCGAAGTTCCACTTTCAAATAAGGAGTAAAGATTTGACCAAGTGGCTAAATTGTAAACCCATATTTGAGAGTTGTACTTGGGGGGATTGCTTGTATTATATATAGGAAAATTTTTACCTTCAAGTAATGTGATAAGATTTGACCATGTGTCCAAATATTAATCACATTAGGAATTTTTAAACTTTATGAAAAATCCCAAATTCTTGAACATGTGATGAATCCATAAACTCATTAAAACATGCTTTTCACACCCATTGTTGGAGTTGCTTCCACAAAGGCCTCACTTCTTTACAATCTCAAAATAAATGTCTTATCAATTCTACTTCCCTTTTGCAAAAAACATAAGAAGGGGAAATAGAAAAGACCTTGCTCAACCTCTCGCCAGTGGCCGATTCATTCATGGAGACCTTATAAGCATGAAATTGAGTCTCCTTGATGGATTGGACTTTCAAATCCTTCTAAATCTTCTCATCGAGGTCCTATTTTTAATGCACAAGAATCATCTTCCCCAATGCTCAATTTCCTTCAAAAACAGAAAATTTCTTTCCCTTGAAAATATGCCCTTTTGTCTCTTACAGTTCCACAAAGGTTTCCTAGATTTCACCATCAAGTATCTAGTGATATTACTTTTTGCTATGACTTTAGAAGTGGGATAGTCTTCTCTAAGTTTATCCACGACACTTTGCCTAAAGTCAGCTTCTTTGTTAGTCAAACCAAATTGCTCTTTGATCACAACAAGAACTAATTTGAAGCAGAGGCTAGAATGATTCCAAATATCCTTCCATATATGAATTCTTATTTTCATTAAACGTTTTTCCAATCTGGGTTGATGTAGCTTGGATTTGTCTTTAGAGAATTAAATACATGAAATTTTAAAAATGAAACAACTTGCTTCAAAGATGAGTCCCCCCTCATGTTAGTTACTCTCTAAGAGGCATTCTTTAGAACAAACCTACCATATACATCAAGCATCTCTTTGAAAAATTGTTTCACAGCTTTCACCACATTTGAATTATGATTTGCAAAAAATTGTGCAATGAAGTGATTACCCCCCTAGAACAAGGAGAAATCTAATGAGCCCCTTCCTAATTTTAAGATCCACATTTGGAAGAATAGGATCAATGATGATTGCAAAGAGAAAGGGAGCAAAGGAGCACCCTTGCTTGAGCATTATTTCAAAAGAATTTGAAAAAATTCAATTGACTTGCAACACAACAAAAACATTTTCAAACATGGCTCTTAGCATTTTGATGAAACCTAAACCAAATCTCAACGCGTCCATCACCTCTAATATAAACTACCAATTGACTCTATCATAAGCTTTGTCAAAGTCCATGTTGATCATGACAAATTCCGTGGCTTGGAAGATAAGAGCTAGGTCCATGGAAAAAATTAAATTCAAATATCATGATGAATTCTCTGGCCTTGCACAAAGCCATGCTATTGGAAATACAAAATTCTACCAAGATTTAATTTGATCTTATTAGCTAAAATCTTGGCATATATCGTTATACAACCCTAACCATATTTAGAGGTCTACACACTTGATGTAGTTGAAGAGATGATACATATCATTAGCACATTCATTCCACAAGACCTGAAAGACTTTGACATGTATCTTGTCAATTCCCCATGACTTATCCTTTGTCATGTTGTTCACTATGAACTTTAGTTTCTCAACAAAGAATGGCCTACTCATAAGAGTAGCTTTAGCAATGTTGACGAGATTTCTTCCCTCTTTTAGCAAATCTTTTAACTTCCCTTGATAATTCTTAGATAGCTCAGGTTCCACTCCAGCAAGATCAAAGAAGCATTTAGTGAAAGCCCTTGCTATGTTTATATCATCTCTTAGAATTTGGAATTTCATCAATTAGGATTATTCTCTCTTTGTTCTTTCTTGATTATCAAGGCTTTGAGAAAGATGCAATTAGCTGCATCTTCTATAGAAATTACATGGTACAACAGACATAATCTAATCAAGGAGTAGAGAACACACATAAAATATGAGAAGAATAGAGAGTGCTTGAATTTCAAATGAGCTGATACAAAGATAGTTCTATCCACGTGTGTGCTTCCATTGTGAAGCTTCGATGGTGATCTAGATAGATTATAGGTGAAGAGCTTAGGATAGCTAGAAGAACTCTGATTGGGTGAAAGATAGATTGATGATGGCTTTAGAGGGGTCTTCCTTTTATAGCCCATGAAGGTATTCTGGTTAGTAAGTTTGACCATATTATGAACCTTTCCTAGTCGATTAGGTAATATTCTCAAGAATATTCCCTTTATTGTAAGGTCGAGGGTTCTCCCTTTAGACCCTTGTTTAGGGGAGTTAATGGCACCCTTGAGACCCCCTAGCCAGGGATCACTTCAATGGCCCCCTGACCCCAAAATAGGGGGTCCTAATAACTTCCATACCTTGCAATTCGATGTATTGTGCCTCGAGTTGCTAGCAACATAACTATTCTATGTAACCCAAATGCTAGATCTACGAAGTTCACCTTTTTACCATTCGATCACAAAGATCTCACTTGATATACAAGTCAGGATCCACCCAATGTCCATGCTCACACATGGCTTCTCCTCATAATGGGTGCTTACAACTTTGAGCACCATGGATCATTGGTGGAATCGTATGAAGGTGGGGCATGGAGCATATCTAACACCCCTCCTCAATGTCCATCCATAGGTGAACTACATTATTTGCCTAAGGTTGAGCCTTTGAAGATGAATTTGAAGGAGATACTTCATAAGAGGTTTGGTGAAGATACGTGCTCTATTCTCCTCTTTTGGAAAGTAGAAAAGCTCTACTATTCCATACTTGATCAAGTCATGCACATAGTGTGTAATATCCCCGTGTTTTTTTTCCACCTATGCCCCCCCATAGGAACTCCCCCTCTTAAATTTAAAAAAAAGTTATTATCAGTTCAAAATTTTTTTAACTTCCCCCTCTCTCTCCCCGCCGATAGCACGTCGGGGAGAGAGAGGGAGTGGTGCTGATGGGGGGCATGCAGCCCCCAGGTGGGAGGGTTGGCCATGCCACCCACCTCCTCCCCCTCCTATAAGAGGTAGCCTCCCCCTCCCTCATCGAGACATGAGAGAGCGCCCCCCTATTGCATCATCCTCCCCCTCCCTCGACACACAGTCGGCACCCCCTGGATGACAGCCATAGCAGTGCCCCCCACCTTCGTGCTCGACACCTCCTCCCTACGGCTGCAACAACGCCCTGTGGCTTTCGGCTAAAGCCACCCCCTCCTGGATCGCCACTTGTTGCGGGTCCCCCCCTGGTCCTTCTGAATAAAGCCACCCCCCTCTTGATCGCCAATCACTGTGGGCCCCTGTGAGTAGAGAGAGAGCAAATCGGGATCCCCTATCAAGCACACCAAGTCATGACTGCGGTTTGCCTTGTGCGTGCTTGCATCGGGCAGTGAAGACCAAGACGAGGGAGAGAAGAAGAAGGAGATGGAGAGAGAAGAGAAGTAGAGGGAGAGAAGGAGAAGGAGAGAAGGGGAAGGAGGGAGAGAGAAGAGAAGTAGAGGGAGAGAAGGAGAAGGAGAGAAGGGGAAGGAGGGAGAGAGAAGAGAAGTAGAGGGAGAGAAGGAGAAGAAGAGAAGGGGAAGGAGAGAAGGGGACAGAGGGAGAGAGGAGAGAAGAAGAGAAGGGGAAGGAGAGAAGGTGAAAGAGGGAGAGAGGAGAGAAGAAGAGAAGTAGAGGGAGAGAAGGAGAAGGAGAGAAGGGGAAGGAGGGAGAGAGAAGAGAAGAAGAGAAATAGAGGGAGAGAAGGAGAAGAAGAAAGGGGAAGGAGAGAGAGAGAGAGAGAGAAGAAGAGAAGAAGAAGAGGAAGAAGGAGGGTGAGAGAGAAGAGGAGGAAGAGAAAGAGAAGGAGAAGGAGAAAAGAAGAAGGAGAGGGAGAGAGAAGAGAAGAAGAGGGAGAGAAGGAGAAGGAGAGAAAAGAAGCAGAAGGAGAGAAGAAGAAGGAGAGGGAGAGAGAAGAGAAGAAGAGAGGAAGAGGGAGAGAAGGAGATGAGGTAGAAGAGGAAGAGGAGAGGGAGAGAAGAAGAGGAGAGAGAGAAGGGAGAAGAAGAAGAAGAAGAGAAGAAGGAGAAGAGGAGGAAAAGAGGTAGAAGAGGAAGAGGAGAGGGAGAGAAGAGGAGAAGGAGAGAGAGACAGAGTAGGAGAAGAAGAGAAAAGGGAGAGAAGAAGAGAGAGAAGAGAGGAAGGGAAGGAGAGAAAGAGGAGAGAGAAAGAAGGAGAAGAAGAAGTGAAGAAGAAGTAGAAGGAGAGAAGAGAGAAGTAGAAAAAGAAGAAGAAGAGGAAGGAGCGAGAGAAAGAGGGAAAAGAGAAGAGGAAGAAGAGAGGAGAGAGAGAGAAGGAGAAAGAGAAAGGAAGAGAGTTGGAGACAAGTCACCCCCTCATCGGCAAAGGATTCCCTTCCCGCGACCTTTTCCTCCCGAACCGGTCATCTTGAAGGCCGCTAAGGCCCGGACTATCCAAACCCTGAGTAGTAATGGCTCCCAAGAAGAAAATCGCAGGAAGCGTAGGTGCCAAAGTTGCCATTGGTACCAGTAATGCGAGAGAGGCGAGCGGAGCGACCAACGCAATAAACGCCCCTACGAACACGAATCAAACCCAGGTTCTTTAAGCATTATAACTAATTATGTATTATTGCTCGTGGAAGAGATGAAAGTGTTAGCTACGTGCATGGAACAAGAACGAGTCTCTAAGCGCTAAGTTGCATGCATGAAACGGTAGAGTATGGACTTTGCATAAGTTTATATGCATGAAATGATAGCTTTTACACACATAAAATGATAAGGTTATTGCCTTACTTCACATAAAATGATATATTTTTAACCAGTTCAATGCATGAATAGTCATTTAAAATTCATGTTTCGCAATCATGATTAAAAGAAACACATGAAATGTTAGTTTCCGTTCATGAGATACACTTGCACCGTTGGACAAAAACCTAGACTTTCATATACACAAGTCACATGTGATCCGGTGCATCAAGAATAAGTACTCGTTGCTAGGAATGAAGAGAGATAAAGGTCATTTAGGATGTACAATTATACTAAATGCACCATGTGCATGATGGATAAGGTTGATTGGAAAATTCTGCATAGAACCGCACTGAGAGAAATGGAAGGAACGCATGCATCTAGACTGTAACTTGAAGGCCTAAATGAAGAGTCCTGTGTTGCCAAGTGTATTAACCAAACTTGGTTGGAACTGGAAGAATAAAAGACCTTTGGTTGGGTTGCAAATGAAGGCATGTCCGTTGCCTTGATTGTCCAGTTAATGCTTGGGTTAGGTTAGGATACCATAAGGTAAAACCCAAGGGAAAAGGACAAGTCAAAATAAGTTAACTTACCAAGAACATTTGCTTGTGTAATCTTATTTGAGATTATTGGGATCTCTCCAAGTCGCGAACGATCCAGGATCGGATGCTGGGAGCATTCGGGAAAAAGACCCAGGATCAAATGCTAGGAGCATCCGGAAAAAATGAGTCACACCTTAGCAGTTGGTCGTACAAACGGCCTCCGAAATGCTTATGATTGAACACTTAGGTATATTATTTGATCCCCTTTACTCAAGGAACTAATTCAAGGAAAAACACTTTAATGCTTCAGGTTAAAGGCCTGGAGGGAGAGGCAAAAATAGTTACCTCCGACTGTTTGCCTGGCCCTATCCAAGGGGGTTGTTAGCCGCGTCGGGTACATGGATCTAACCCACCGTGAGAGGTCTCTTCGTGGGTGCTGCTTGGAGCGAGAGGACGCTTGGGTGCCATGGGAGGTTGTGGCTATAAATCCCTTGCCTCTGGGTCCCGCAGAAGAGGCCAATGTGACTCAACATGGGATCTCGAGGCCCGTGTACTAGTCAACGGGCGGAACTTGGAGCAGCAATCCTATAGATTGCTGGAATAGCCTTCGGGCATGATATTGGATGTACTCTAGGATTTTCATAAATAAAGAGCAGATATTGGAGAAAAAGGAACTTGCTTGACATTGTTTTTGTGTCAGTGCCTAAGTTGCGTGAAGGAACCCATGATTAATTTGATTAATTACGGAAGCTACTTTTGCATGTCAAAACATAATGTGGTAGGTAATTAGATAACTAAAGCAAACTGAGGAAAGTGCGGTGGATGTGACTTAGGTCTGTCCTACAGAAGGGTGGTCCCGGTTAGCTGGGAACTTTTCTCAAATGATGAGATAATAAGACTATGAAGACCTAGTGCCAGTAGATGTAGAATCTCGATTTATTCTATTTTAGGGGAGAGGAATGGGACTATGCCGTATGGTAGAGAGGTTGAACTTCGCATCCCTCTCATTTTCCATTCTCCATGAACCAAGTGCAGCATGAATCCACTTCGACTCTGTTGTTCCTACGGAAAGTGGTACATCTGGAGCTCGATGCTAGCTTCTTCCTAGAGACTTTGCTGATAGGGAAGGAACCCTGACCTCAGGTCGAGCCCAAGTGGGAACGACCAGACACTTCCGCTCGGGGCAGACTCAGGAAGACCTAGATTGCAAACCCTGTGTCATTCCTTGCGAGTGCCAGGAGGAGCCTTCTAGACCCTCCTCTCGATGGGCTGCTAAGACGTGTCCCACAAGCGGACGAGTGGACATGTTAGATAGTGATACTAGATCTCAATATGTTTAGTGCATACATAAAAAATTGGATTTTTGGAAATGGAAATGTAACTTAGATTGTCACATCTTGGCAATGTTGAATCTTCATCTTGTACTTTCATACGCCATATGATCATCCTTAACCGTACTGCTTCACATGGAGCAAAGCAAGATGCCTTGTACTCTTCTTCGATTGAAGACAATGCCACAGTTGGTTGTTTCTTTTATTGATCCAGGAGAAAATCCATGAGCCTAAAAATTGTTTTTTTGGAACCACTATCACCTACCCAATTTGAATCACAGTTTCCTATAAGAGCACTTCTAACTATATGTGATACCATAGTCAAGAGTACTCTTCAAGTATCTAAGCACTCGTATCCTAGCTTTTCAATGAATTTCTCGGGGTTTTTTTAAGAACATGCTTAAAACATGAATAGAAAAATTGTTATCTTGCTTCGCGTTACACAACTAGACGAGACTACTAACCAACCTCCTATACCTCCCAATGTATGATAGTGTTGATGTATCCTCAATGGATAACTTCACATTGATCTCCATAGCTATAGCTATCTCCTTACACTCAGTCATACCAAACGCTTTCAAGATCTCCCATGCACACTTCTTTTGAGAGAATAAGACTTTGCTAGGCACTTGCTAGACTTCAATCCCTAAAAAATAGTGTAACAAGCCAAGTTTTTCATTTCAAACTCAGAGCTCAAAGTCTTTCAAGTCTAATGGATCGTATACTCATAGTCACCTATAATAAGAAGGTTGCCCCTATATAGGAAAATTACTATAGACTTTTCACTATCCCTATAAATATATAAGTTAGCATCCGAGACACATCTTTTGAAATTCAAACCTAGAGAGAATTCCCGGGGGGTCCATTAGGGTTTACCCTATGGTACCATGTGAGTGTAAGGGAGAAGGGTGATTTAAGAGAATGAAGGTACATTTTATAAGGTAAGGTCCCATAAATAGGGGGTATATATTTCTTGCACGCAGGTGACGTCTCCTTATTACTACTAGTGAATCCCACATGAAAGAATTTATCTATCCACTGGTACCATGCTCAAGGGGCTTGTTTTAGCCCATACAATGCCTTCTTCAACTTACATGCTTTATTCTCAAAATGGGGCCTCAAACCCTTGTGGTTGAGCTAGTTATACCCCCTCTTTGAGGTCACCATTCAAGAACAGTGATTTGACATCCATTTGGTAAATTGGCCACTCTTTATGAGTGGCCATTGCAAGTATTGTGTGAATAGTGATCATTCTAGTAGTTGGAGCAAATGATTCTTGAAAATCAAATCCTTCAACATGTAAAAATCCCTATGGAACTAATCTGGTGTTAACCCCAACACGAAGAGAGCGAAAGAAAGTGGAAAAGACGCAGGGCAAAGGTGGAAAGAAGGTAACCCGACGGAAGGAAAAGAAGGAGAAAAGGCCAAAAGCGCAAGGACAACCGTTAAAGACCAAGGCAACCACGAAAAGGGAAAGGCGCATAAAAAGCGCACCCTAAAATCTTGTAAAAGAGTGCTCGAGCTTGAATCCGTTGGTCCCGGCAATGGAACCAAAATGTGGGAGCTTTCAAAAATGTGGGAGCTTTCACTCAACCGCCAAGACCCACGGACCGCTTATTGTTTCAAGCGTTCCAAGCCGAGCACTAATGGCTACCTCTCACATAGCCGACGCGCCATCCATATCTACAGGTGTAGTGAGCTTACCTTGATGCCGTTCGAGTTACCTCCTCTCCCGTGCACTCTGGTAGCTCCACGATCCAAGTGCAAGCTTCATTCCCGCCCCAAGCTCCAAGCTCCATTGCCGCAAGCAAGAGAAGAGAAGAGAAGAGAAGAGAAGAAGAGAGGAGAAGATGGGGAGCTTCTCCTCCTCGGTCCCTCACCCTCACACACTCACTCCCTCACACTCTCACACTCCCTCTCTCAAGCACAAGCTCAAGCAAGCAAGAAGAAGAAGAAGAAGAAGAAGAAGAGGAGAGTTACTTTTGGCCACATACAAGAATGAGCTTCTCATTCACTTTTCAACTTTATATACAAAACCCTAAATCCCTTTTGGGCAGTCATCCCCTTTTCCCCTTTTTACATGGCCGGCCGTAGCCTTGGCCCTTTCTCCCATTGTCCTTCTATCTTCCTAGATTCCTTTCCACTACCCGTCTACATTTACAAATTGCACGGGTGAGAGCCCGGCGCTCTTTTACAAGATTTCAAGGTGCGCCTTTTTATTTTAAAATGCACCTTTTCCCTTTTGTGTTTGCCTTGGACTTTTAAGGTTGCCCTTGCGCTTTTGGCCTTTTCTCCTATTCTTTCTCCAGTCGGGCTATCTTTTTTTCGCCTTTGCCTTGCGTCTTTTTTATTTCCTTTTGCTTTCTTCGTGTTGGGGTTAACATTACCCCCCTCCTAGACGAGTACCAGTCCCATGGCACTCACCATCGTAGGTAGCAGGCTGTAGCATGCACCGAAGACGTGGGTGAAAAGGACGCCTGTGGTTTCCGTGGAGGAGTGTTGGTGGTGGTGTGGTAGAAGGTCCTAGGGGCCTGTTGGTGGCAAAGGTGGCTGGTGGAAGCAAAAACAAGAAGAAGAAGAAGAAGAGGAGAGCTACTTTTGGCCACACACAAGAATGAGTTTCTCATTCACTTTTCAACTTTATATACAAAACCCTAAATCCCTTTTGGGTGGTCATCCCCTTTTCCCCTTTTTACATGGCCTTGGCCCTTTCTCCCATTGTCCTTCTATCTTCCTAGATTCCTTTCCACCGTCCGTCTACATTTACAAATTGCACGGGTGAGAGCCCGGCGCTCTTTTACAAGATTTTAGGGTGCGCCTTTTTATTTTAAAATGCGCCTTTTCCCTTTTGTGTTTGCCTTGGACTTTTAAGGTTTCCCTTGCGCTTTTGGCCTTTTCTCCTATTCTTTCTCTAGTCGGGCTACCTTTTTTCTGCCTTTGCCTTGCGTCTTTTTTATTTCCTTTTGCTTTCTTCGTGTTGGGGTTAACATCTGGCTTTGTAGTTTTCTAAGCTACTATCATCCTTGTACTCTACCTTCCAAACCCACTTGGTGTCAATAATCTTCCTCTTTTTTGGCCAATCCACTAGCTTCTAAAAGTGTCATTCTTCATGATGTTGTCATACACATGTGAGCTGATTCTTGAGCCCGAGAAGTGCTTAAAAATTGCCAAAAATTTTGTATTTCAAGGGAAAAATAAACTTCGTCAAAGGCAGCATAGGAAATCGAGTTAAGCAGCAAGCAACCATCGGGTTTCTAAAGTGCTTTAAAGATACACCAACTAATAGTTACAGATTTTCTATAATTTTTTTGATTGTTGGATTGGATCTTGAGAAGTGTCAATAGTGCGGGACCTGAAGACGGTCAAGCAAAAATTTACAGATCTAAAATCTGACGATGGGGTGCTCGAGGCCATACCAAAAAAAGGGCAAAGTCTAAAAAGACTTAAGGATCAAGAAAGGGTATGACCCTTGGGGGCTCCCCTTGGGCCCCCCCAAAAACTCACGTGAAGGGGGGGGGGATTTTTATGATGGCTTGAAGGAAAAAAATAGCTCATTGCAGACGATGACGATTTGAAGAGGGAGGGGACTATAGGCCATTTGCTGCCTCAATGCAACCGTATAAACTGATCATACTAGCATGATGCTTGCTTCCTTCACTCTCCATCGACACTCTCCACTCCTCTAATGGCTGCCCGATTGCTGAGTTCCTACTCTAGTCTTTCTCTCTCCTCCCTCTCTCTCCTATCTATGGGTTGTTCATGCACACTACCTTGAAGGAGATTGAAGAAAATGACGATGGAGATTAATGGAGATGCTGAAGATTGATATGCATTATAGAATTGAGAGTGATGGAGGCACTATCCCACTGGTCAGGCAGTCATTCAATGCGTCTCGAGTTTCGTAGAAACATGGTATGAGTATTTTTTATGAAGGAAATGAAGGTTTTTTCGACATTTTATGATAGAAATGATGTTTTTATTCGATGAAAATTTATTTGAGTGTGCTGGTTGCATCATGTATAATTGTCATTTATCAAAAAATTTTGATTTCATAATGATTTACATGATGTGATTTGGGTGATGCTTATTACTGATTTTATTGATGCATATCATGATATAGGATTCATTGTATTTTTATTAAGAGGATAGTAGCATGAGCATTGTCTCAATGCTATCCTTACATCATTGCGCAACGAGTTAGTACATGAGCATTGGAAAGCCTGATTGTGCATGACATGTTTTTGATTGAAATTTATATTTGAGAACTTTCTCTCTTTCCCTATTATGTTTAACATCTTTTCTCTCTTTTTCTCTGTCATCTCCTTCTCTCATTTTTTTCTCTCTCCTCTCTCTCTCTCATTTCCTTTTGCTCTCTTCCTCTCCCTCTCTCATTTCTTCTCCCTCCCTCACCCTCACCCTCTCTTTCTCTCTTTCCCTATTATGTTTAATGTTTTTTCTCTCTTTTCCTCTCCCTCCCCCTCTCTTTCTCTCTCCCTCCCTCTCCCTCTCCCTCTCCCTCTCTTTCTCTCTTTCAATGTTTCCCTCTCCCTCTCCCTCTCCCTCTCTCTCATTTCCTCTCCCTCTCTCAATACACACGAATTATACCAAAAACAAGTAAAAGAGAGAGAGAAAACTCCCTCTCCCTCTCTCATTTTCTCTCCCTCCCTTTCTCTCTCATTTCCTCTCCCTCTCTCAATACACACGAATTATACCTCATTTCCTCTACCTCCCTCTCCCTCTTTCTCTCTTTCTCTCTCATTTCCTCTCCCTCTCTCAATAAACACGAATTCTACCAAAAACAAGTAAAAGAGAGAGTGAAAACTCCCTCTCCCTCTTCCTCCCTCTCCCATTTCCTCCCTCTCCCTCTCCCTCTCTCATTTCCTCTCCCTCTCTCTCCCTCTCCCTCTCTTTCTCTCTCATTTTCTCTCCCTCTCTCAATACACACGAATTATACCAAAAATAAGTAAAAGGGAGAGAGAAAACACAAAAGTAAAGTAAGAATGGACAATGCACTCACTGTAAAGGCTCGAAGAAGGGTTTGGTGACTCCTCTTCGCGACGACGGCTCCTCTTCGCCCTCTGTACACCTCCTCCTCTTCTTTGCGAACGGCAGTGGTGGCGGTAGTGGCAGTGAGAAGCCTTCTTTCTCCTTCTTTCTCTCTTTCTCTCCCTCTCAGCAAGATGCTTGCTCTCCCTTTCGCTCTCTCTTTCGTGAATGTGCAAAAAATGATGCGCTCGGGTTTCAGCCTGCTTTTTTTTCCTATGGGTACCATCGCTATTTGCGTTGCATTTGCAATGCTAATAGCGACGCAAATAGCGACTCTGCTATTTCTCGTTGCTAATGGGAGTCGCTATACCCTCATATCCTTGTAGTGTTTTTCTTGTTTCATTCTCAAAAAATTCAACCATACTTGAAATTGACCAAAAGCTTGAGCCTTATCATGAAGAAAGTGCACCCACATCTTCTTACTATAGTCATTGACGATCACCATAAATTAAAAGGTCCTCCAAGGCTTTTGTAGGAATTTTACTGTCACAAGTCTACCTGCACCAACTCTAGAGGAGCCTTTGCTCTATTCTTGCTTTCTTATGGAAATGCCTTTCTCTATTGCTTTCCCATAATACAAGCTTCACATGGTTCCTGCATTTCAGTTTTACCATTAGGACAAAAAACGCTTCAAAAAATGCACTTTTGTTAATCACGGGATTAAGGAAAGGGCCAAAGAGAGTTCGCCACTTGTGCAAGAATATGGTATTCTTGTCTCCTCTTCTTTAGGGATAGTGGAGTCCATTTCGTGATTCTCTCTTCTTTTTTAGCCAAAACCCCTAAAGTTTGACATGTTTTGGAGTCCCAAAGACGTTATTTACTTACAAATATGACAAAATACGTGACAAAGATGTGATGAAATTAATAACGAGTTTTTTGAAAGTCGAGAGATCTTTCAATATTGTTTTTGGCGCCCAATACATACTCATTTGTGTTCTTGGCGCTACTTTTTAGTTCATTCACCCCTCTTTGAGCTTCTTTCTCTGCGCTTTCATTCTTTTCATGGCTTCCTCCAGGCGCCCTTCTCGTTTAATACCCTCTTGCACAGTCTATAGCCAAGGAGCAGATGGAAATTTTGAGCCCAAAACCTTTGCTGTAAACGATTGGGTTACCATGTTGCCATCTTGCAAGGGCTCTCATAAGGTGAAAAGAAGAAAACGAGATGATATAAAACATCACTGAAAGGGGCGTATCATTGCCTTCAAAATTATGCCCGAAGGTTGGTTTATCAAGGTGCAACATGTTTACATGGCCAAGGATATGCACTTGCCTCCAAACGAACGTGTTCCCCAACAAACACATTGTAAGTTATTAGTTGAATAACGTATATAATTCTTTTCCATTTATGCAAGTTCTAACAAACGGTTCGTCATTGTAGATATCTTTCCGTCAACAAGTATTGAATGGCAACCTGTGGAAAGCCTAAGTGGGACTTTCCATGCCATTCATAAGGTATTGGTAGACATTATTTATGCCGATCAAACTGTGTCTTTTTTTAGTGAATGCAAGGTTTTTATATATTATGCACAGTATGTGGTTCCCTCTAAAGCGGATAGGTATGGGAATATCGAAGATTTGCCATTGCCAAGTCTTTCATCTCTAAACTGGGAGATTCCTGACAAGGTAACGGTGCAGAGTTTCAAATTTAAAATATCTCAGGATATTAAAAAGTCCATGACAGCTGGAAGGATCTCAAGAAGAATACGTTTATCATGGTTTGTACCCCTCCATATCTTCGTGGCTTGCTTCAAAACAACAAATTCACAAAGAACGAAGGTATCCTGGCAAAGTAGAAACTTTTCGGAAGAGGATTTGGACAACACTATAGGGACGCATTGGAAATCTAGAGAGTGTGACCATAAGGGTGATATCTTGAGGTGCAGTGCATGCCCTCAATCCTTGGCTTTGGCTTACAATATCCCTCGCTAAACTCTTGCTTTGGGCTTTGATTACAGGAGATACAAACTAAGATTGGGTATTTGGGTTCCCTTGGATTCCGATACAGATTACACACCATATAAACTTGCATTGCACGTTTTGCCGCATGAAGAAGTAAAGAAGGTGAATGTTACTTCCAATTGGAGTCTGAAAGATGTGAGGGATACCTTGGAATTGCTAGACAATACATCCCCTAGATATAAGTTCAAAGTGAATGGCATAACAATTGGTAAAAGAGCCGAGCGCTCTTTTTCTTGTACAAGTTGTTTGTCTCCCACAATTGTGAGTTTTGAGCCTTGAAAATGAAAACTTTGCAGGAATTCATCTTAATAGACTGTCCTTAAGATATTTTTTAGTGGGAACTCATAAGCTATCATGAAGCAAGTTGCCTTTCGAATGTATATAAATAAAATGTACATTACATTCGATTTATAAGTGAAAAATTTCATTACACCATGAGGTACAAAAATTTCATATAAATGTACAAAGCCAAAATAATAAGGCTCGTGTATGCTTATGTTTGCTATTTTGATTCTTTATCGATTTCTTCAAAGATATTTTTTCTCACAGGGACTTTCTTTGATTGCTGAAAAAATTTCACCTTTACAGGTAGTCTCTTTTCTTGGGGCTTAAGAGGGGATGGATCAAATTTCAGAGGAGAAAGCATTGGCATTCCTTTTTTTTAAGACTCTGCAGCAGTGGTCCCATTGCCTTTGCCCTTGCCCTTGCCCTTACCATTGCCATTGTCCTTACCCTTTCCCTTGCCCTTTCCCTTGCTTGTGCCCTTGGCCATTGAAGTTTTGGGAGGAAGAGGGGAGTCAGGATCATATGGTGTGATTGCCTTGTCCAAAATCAGCTCAATGCATCTCTCCCTTATCCACCAAACATATGAATCAGGATAGTCTCTACACTGTAAGAATAAATGTTATAAGTTAGTAAAAAGAAATCATGATAAGGATTACATAAATATCAAATGAAGTTAACTTACATTCACTCCTTCTATTTGTAACAACTTTGAATCCACTGTTCTGCAAATATTTGAGATAACCCTCCATCCACAAGAATGCGCATCGCTTTGCAATGGAACTTCTTGTAGAAGAAACGTATAAGGCCTTTGAGGATCATCAAGATCCTCATATGTAGTGTCCAAAAATGTAGAAACAAGTCTACAAGCACTACAAAAGGAAGCTTTGTAAGTTCAAAATATTTTTTGTAAATAAAATCAAAGTAAGTAATTTTCTTTCAACATACATTAGTGCTTGACCATGAACACCGCTGAGAGAGTTCATAAAGATAATTTCTCTTGTAAGACAATTAATGTAGATGAGACTCCAATGCCCTCTGCAAATTCATAAAAGAGGTGAGTAGAAGGGTGAAAGCAAATGAATATAAATTTTCCTCTACAGAAAAAGAAAAATACATTTCTACATAAGGGAAAAAGATGTGGTAATTTGTCACACTATCGAAGCTACGAAAAAATGGTGAGATATTAGAACCAGATTTTGCAAATAGTTCTACAGAGAGAAGTGGATCAACAATATATATGATTCTATGGATATCAGGAGTGAGAGAGGAGACCAATCCCCTACAGTCAATAGCAAAAGCTATTCAATACAAATTACATCCAAAATATACTTGAACCTATAAGACTTTACTTACGCAAAAAAAAAACAAAAAATATAAGCCTTACCTTATGCAACAAAAAACAATAGAGTCAGATAGTTGGACATCCCTTTTTTCCAGCATGGACTTGTCCTCGGGAGATATACTAAGATATTCCTCCTTAGGTTCCGCAGAAACATTCACAAGTATCTGCCCATACACTTTGCCCATCCTCTCGCTGTTGACGGGAGCAAGTGATGCGGCTTTGCTCTTGTAAACTTCGTCTTCAGTTTCCAACACCTCTTGATTTTTTTCACTCAAGAAAGACTCCTGCTGGGTGGCACCCCTTGTAGAGTAAAGGTGAGTTACATCCTCAACCTTTATCTTTTTCTCTTTCCTAGACAATTTCGGGGGAATGTTAAGGATTTCAAGGGCTTTTTGATCGTTGGAAGGCAAGGGCCTCAGCACTTTATCGAACCTATACCTGATTCTGCTGATGATGCTGAAATCTTTATTCATAAGGGTGATTCTATGAGCATGGGCGGCAGCAATGTAAGCATCGTTCATGAAATCAATAACAAAATCTTATGCGGCCTCTTGCAGGGTAAGAATGGCTAAGAGTTGTCACTTCTTATTTAGACTAGAGACAATTGTCACTTGAGACAATCTATCAGATATCTCTTTAACGACTCTTATAAAAGCAGCCTTTGGAATGACATGCTGTGTAGCTCTCTGGGCTTTCCTGATCTGACTGAAACATCTCTGCATATAGAAGAACCTGGACTTCCTCTTTCTCTTTTGTGGCTTGGGAGGTTCAGTGGCTTCAGCAGATGTAGGCTCAGGTGCAATTGTAGGGGATGAATCTTTCACAGGGCAAGTCTCATACTTTGCTTTCTCAACTTCAGGAGAAGAAACATTCACTGCACTCAAACTCTTTAACTCCATGGAAGATGTTAGGCCAACACCTGGTGTAGGGGGGATTTCTGTGGTAAAATGCTTTGGGGCCTGTGATGGCCTAGCTTCAGCAAAATTTGAAGAGGGCTCCTCCTCAGATTCATCAAATTGTAACTTTCTTCTACCCCCACTGTCCTTCCCATCCAGATACACTCTTCTTGACTTTTCTTTGTCCTTGCCATCTAGAGAAGCAAATACAACAACCAGAAGGACAACAACTGAAATAGCAAAAATCTGTAAACCCAACAGGCTAATCGGCGCAAGAAGGGACGAAATGAGAAATTCCGATACGACGCGATATGAACAAAACGATGAGTATGGAACCGCGCCCTCACTCCGTATTGGAGATTGCAAGAGGAGAAATGCCGAAATGGCGTGATAGGAGGAATGTGTAGACGATGGAACCACGCCCTCGCTCCGTATTGGAGATGACAATGCTGATACGACGCGATATGGAGGAAACAAAGACAACGTAGAGATGCCCTCGCTCCGTATTGGCAATGACACAAGGCCGATATGATGCGAGGGGGAGGTTACGAAAGCCTCGGACGAACGTCCTTGCTCCGTATCGGCACACCTTGTTTTGACCAGCGAAGCAAAGGACTTAGCAAAAAGACCACCGATACAACGCGAGAGATTAGAAATGCAGAAGACGTAAGACTTGGATTGCACCGTATTGGCAAGCAAGGCGGGAGAGCTCGAGAAATGTAAAGTGTACACGTAGGAAAAATAACCCCTTATATACCCACGTCAATCATGACACGTGTCGGACACGTGTTTGACACTGATTGTGCCACGTGTGTGCACATATTGTGCATATGCTACGTGTGAACTAATGACCGGTCCACGTGTTTGCCACGTGGTTATCGGCCATGTGTTGGCCAACGGCTACTGCCACGTGTCGAAGCCCAACGGATAGTGCCAGGTGGCATAATTCCGCGCCTACATAAGGGTGTGTCCCTAATTCGTACGGCTTTTTTCGGTTTTTTGTGGACCTCTGTCTCTTATCCTAATACAGAGCAAGAGTGAGTGTTTGTCTTCTTTGCTTTCGTCTGTTCGCGTCGTTTTGGAGGTTTTGCAGAGTCTTCCTTCAGCTTCCCTCCTAAGCTCATAGTGCCCAAGCTCGTGTGATCACGGTTGTGGCCCTTTCGTTAAGGTTCTTGTTGGAATCACCGATACGGTGAGAGGGGGCACATTCATCTGAATCGTTTCAGTCTTATCGCGCTGTATCGGCACAAGTTGGAAACATGTCTGAACCCACAGAATTCCTAGGCTCCAAGGTTTTTCCAGGAACTGGTAAAAGAAGAAGGCTTTCAAAAGGTTCAAGGGCATCAACATGTGATGAGCCTGTGCATTCTATTTCTTCTCCATGCTCTGCCACCAGTGTGAGAATGCCAAGTACATCTCCAGGGAAGCGAACGTCGGTAATGAGAGGTCAAGGAATATCAGAGCTTACTGATATCACTCCATTAGAGAGGCTTCTTGATTTTATCCTTCAGAATGGAATGGATCTCTCATTCTATGGAGTTGTGAAAAATGTCTTTAATCCTGATTGGGACCTTGACAGTGTTTTGAAATCTTGTAAAAAATATATTTTGGAGGACTTTTTGGAGTTTGAAAATCTTGCAGGTCATTCTGTTGAAGTTGGCACAATTGAATATGTCCATGTTCCCATTGGATCAACATGAAATCAAAAGTCAGTGTTTACTAAGAAGTGTGGTGCCCACTCTCTAGATAGGTTTTATTCAAGAGATATATTGTGCTCCACTCATTCCAAAAACTGCAAGATGATGAGAAAATCAGCTGCTTTTATTGTTTTCACCCTTGTCAAATATCCTGTGAAAGCTGAGGAGCAACAGTTGGAAGGAGCAAAGTCAGCTAGCTTTTGCATGTTAGATGATCTAGCAGTTGAAAAGGAAACAAAGGAGGTTGTAGATGCAGATTTTGAGGCTTCTATTGCTGAGAATTTGGATGTTGCTCACTTCAAAGCTAAGACTATCATTGAGGAGAGCCAAGGAGATACAAACCCTCCAACTGATGAGAGTTCTTACCATATTGTTCCTTCTCTACCATCTATACCTTTCAAGGACAAGGAGTACATTTTACTGTCAGGTATTCAAAAACTTTTTAATCTCAGGGAAGATTATTGTCTAGCAATTATTGCAGGGGATTCTGATGCTGCAAATGGGATAATTGACACAGAGAATGAATCAAAGGAAGAGATACTCAAACTTGATAAAGAAACTCTAGACGATAAGTTTATTGATGCTGGTGAGGCCCTCTCTCTTTGTTTTGAAAAGGCCAAAGAAGCTGAGAAAGAGTTGAGTATTACTGATGAGGACTTCGATTGCATTCAAAGCGAACTTGGGATTTCCAATTTTGGAAGAGAGGAGTCTGAATATGTTAAAGAATTGATTAAGACCAATGAGACAGCATCATCAATAAATTTATGGAATCCATTTAAATTGGAGTACAATGAAAATCAAGTGGTAAGATAATTTTGAATTTGCTTTTACACATTGGTAGGTTTACATTTCATGCTCATTTAGTATGGGTTTTATTTGCAGTTGGAGATTGCTGATACACATAACTTCTTGGGACGTGGCAAAGGATCGAGAGCTGCTGGTAGCACATTCAAAGACATTGCACTCGGCCACTACTTGGCTAGGATTGACCCTGATTCATTTTTAATACTTCACAGTAGTTTCTCAGAGGATGCATCATGGCCCATACTTTGTATTAAAGCTCTTACAAGGCTTCTAGGTTTCTCAGGATTACAATATAATGCCCACAAAGTAATGTTTTTGGAAAAGACAGCAGCAATTAGGATTTTTGGCTACGGTCCAGGTTACTCTGCTTTTAGAGCAGGATACTTTTTGGCGTTTACATCCTATGCCTTGGCTGCAAACCGAACTGATGTAAAATCTATAGCTGGCTACAAGAGAAAAAAATTTCTACGTTATAGAGGAAAGATTCCTGAGGAGGAAGAGAATGTGAGAGTTTTGGAAAACTAGCTTTGTATATATTCTTTCTTATATATAAAAGTGTGATTGCTCATGTGTCATTGCCGTCTTTTATTTGCATTCTTTGAAGTTGTCGTCGAAAAAACCAATTGAACAGCTCCTCCGAAGCATTGCTTTTTGTAACTCCTCCCCCATGCCTTGTGCTTCGAAAATAACTTGTGCGTGCTTGATAGTGGGATTTTTCCATGCCTTGGTTACTATAAGTTGCTAAGGGGCCATGCTCCTCCACAAAGTAAGGTCCATGAATATGAAGAATATGCTGCAATACAAAGTAACACTAATTTTATACCAATTGAAAAACCTGCCAAAATAAGCCCATATTAAATAATTGTTACTTTACTAGGTAAAAAGTGATATCTTTTTCTCCCCATGCCTCTTTTATCGCTTGAACAAGCTTTGTGATTGATCTTTTGAACTCTTACGCATATGTATATGTTGTCTTATGTTGCCTAAGGAGTTTCAAAAAAACATCAAGGTGTATCCAGACCTCCATTCTAAGAAACGCAAGCCTCGGCGTGCTTGCAACATTTGTTGTGATCTTACATAGCTCTCTCCAACACTCCCAAGCTGCATTCACCTGCCTTCCTGAATGGTTTCCTAAGAATCGTCTAGCTTTTGAGCCTCCCATAGAGACATCGGCCAAGATATCTCTTGTTTTTCCTGAAAGTATTGGATCCTTTCTCAAGTGAACTTGGCCCCCATGAAATTCCATTTTCGATAGTAAGGCCTCGCATTTATCAATACACTCATCTGATAAAGATAATGGCTTAATGGAATATGTGTAGTCAAGATGCAACCTGAGAAGCTTATCGATTATTCTAATCTCTGCATGCAAAGTACAAATATGAACATTCTTAAGAGAGATGGAAAGAATGGGATCCCAGATATCTTCTATGTTTTTAAATTTACTCAAATCTATAGAGTCTCTATTTGGGGCTCTTCTTACTGGTCGCAAACTACTCCAATCTTTGGATCCAATACTTTCCATGCAATAAATGCAAGGATATTTTGCATTTGCACCATTACATATTCCAAGCATACATTTGATAGTTTTCAAATCAGCACTCATATGCCATTCCACATTAAATTTACCAACCCCATCAACTACCAACATTTCGCCTTCACTTTGAGACTTAATGATATTTGGAATACCTGTATGGTCGAACAACCATTTCAACGTTTGATGATTTTCAATTGGTACCTGGGCTGCACCAATCCACCAAATCTCCATCTCGGATTGGATCTTATGCAATGGAGCTTGGCCCTCACCATTGCTATGGTCCAATGCCATGTTCATGAGGCAAATGCTAATTCTTTCCATCTTCTGTCCCTTTTGAATCTGTGCTTCATCCAACTTCAAGGCAAACTTTAGAACACCATAACTTTCTTCTATTGTGATTTTATACATGTGAACCATTGCAATTTGCACCTTTTTTAGATCAACTCATATATTGTTAAACGCATTGTAATAAAAAATTGCCTATTTTTTTGTTTTTCATAGGACATAGACCTTTCGATGTGAATGTAATCTCCAAAAACATGTGGAATCTTGCGATTCATGGCAATTCTTGCAGTTGAAACTGCAAGGGCTCGGGGCAATCCAAATATAGTTACCCTATTGCGTTTAAGATTTTTAAACCATAATGTAGAGATAGCACGATAACCTTTTCGACTTATACCCACAGTATCACATGTCTCTACGATTTCATTTGCTTTCACTATGCCTTTTAAATCCTTCACTAACTCTTTGAGAGTTGGTCCTCTAAAATCCACATTTTCGGGTGACTTAAGAATCCTCAAAATATCTTTCTTATTCATGGTTTCGTTCAAAAGTTTGATTCTTTCCTCATTCTCTCGGATATTTATGCCTAGTATGTTAGAGACATATTTCTTTGTAAGTCTCTCTCACACAAGCTGGTTATATTTTTTAATGGTCTCTTCCTCTCTCTAAATCCTACTGGAGTTTCTCTCAAGCGTGTTAGCTTATCCTGCAATGACTTGTTAACATTTTTCAAAATATCAATCTGACTTGTCAACTCTAAAATATTTGTTTGTGTAGTTTTTAGTGCTTTTTTCATTTCGTGCATTTGAGCTATATATGTGTAAGACGTAGAGTATAACCTCATACAATAGCCAAGCATTCCATTGTAACCTTCTCCAGCATATCTTATATAGTCATGGACATTGAAAAAAGGAGGTGGTTTACCTGTAGAAGGATCCTTGGGATAAATATTTCCATCCACCCACAAATCTATATGCTTCATTTCTTGTGTTCGCAACTTGTTGGCTTTAATCTCATCTATCAATACTCGATGATGTATAATTCTCCAAGATGTGTAAATTGGATCTAGCTGAATAGATAGTTTGTATTTATGTGTGCTTGCGCCTGTGTTATTTGAAGTAGTATTGCTAGACATTCTAGCAAATGAACCGAGCAAGAATCTCACAGTGATAGGAAGCAAGTGCAATAAAAGGAATGGTAAAATAGAATAGTGTGTAGAAAGAAAACGCAGGAGCAAACAAATGTGAAGTTCGTATGAAAATCTCGAAAATACAAAATCTCTCGAGTCCCAAGACAATAAATGGCCGAAAAGGTGACCCCTGACCTAGATTAAAAGATGAGGGCAATTAATGGCCGACCTCTTCAATGAACCAAATATTCTCTCATTAATCACATCTGGACAACCAAATTTAGAGGTTTTATTCTTCCTAAACCTCAACTAATTAGCAACTTAATCACTTTCTTACAAGTGCCATTTTTGAAGCGTTTTTGGCCTTAATGCTATAGGTTGCTTTGTCAAGATTGTGGGAGAGAAGGAAGGAGTCTCGCTTGAAGCTTTCTTGCTTGCACAATGGGGGAAGACACACAAGGGTGGAGGCTGAAAACAGTTTTCCTCTTCTTAGTTGTGTAAGCCAAAAGAACTCAAGTACAAAGAAATAGAAGAACCCTATATATGGGTCTCAAACCAAACTCAACTAACTAAGGTGGCATACTAACTGAGCCACGAACTAGAGTAGATAAGGATAGCTATCATGTAGCTATTATTCATGGGCGGTGTACCAACCGCGTCTGCAACTGACAAGTCGGTGACATAAATATACAACGGTCACCCTGGCGTATCACGAGTGGAGCTCGATATCTCAACACTCCCCCTCGAGCTCAATCCCAATTCCTGCACACCAAGCAGGTCTCTGAACTTGCGCAGCTTCTCTGCGCCCAATGCCTTCGTGAATATGTCAGCTACCTGATCTTCTGTGCTGACATAAACTAGATCAATAAGACCTAGTAAAACCCTCTCTCGCACATAGTGATAATGCACCTCAATGTGCTTTGTTCTAGCATGATAGACTGGGTTATTTGCCAAGTGTATAGTACTCATGTTGTCACAATAAATGACAACTGGCCCATCTGTAGACTGATGCATATCATAAAGTAGCTTATGCAACCAAGCTACCTCACATGCAGCCATTGCTGCACCCCTGTACTCAGCCTTTGTGCTCGACAAGGCAACTGTAGGCTGTTTCTTGCTGCTCCAAGTGACTGCAACACTCCCAAAAGAGAATACATATCCACTGGTAGATCGTCTATCAGAAATACTACCAGCCCAATCAGCATCAGTGTATCCATGCAACTGTATCTGAACCCCAGTCTCATAAAATAGTCCATACTGCAATGTGGACTTCACATACCTAAGTATGCGTCTAGCCGCATCCAAATGTGGTTTCCTTGGAGCCTGCATGAACTGACTTACCAATCCAACAGCATAGCTCAAATCTGGCCTGGTAATAGTCATATAAATCAAACTTCCTACTATGCGTCTGTACATAGTAGGGTCTTCTAGAAGCTCACCTGCATCTGTGCTCAGCTTCACATTTTGCTCCAAAGGAACTGAAATAGGCTTACAGCCTGTCATCCCATATTTGGACAGCATGTCCAATCCATACTGCCTCTGCAAGAGCTGTATCCCACTTGGTGATCTAATCACCTCAATGCCCAAGAAATAACGCAGCTCTCCCAAATCCTTCATCTCAAACTTCTGCTTCAATAGCATTTTCACATGAAGGATATCTTCATCACTGTCACCTGTCATAATCAAATCATCAACATAAATGACAAGCAGCATAATACCTTTCTCTGTTTTTCTCACATAAAGTGAGAAATCTGCCTTGGAAATCTGAAAGCCAATAGTGACAAGATACTGTCCTATCTTGTCAGACCATGCTCTAGGTGCTTGCTTCAAGCCATACAAGGCTTTCTTCAACCTGCAAACAAACTCAGGATGAACAGCATGCACATAACCTGGTGGCTGCTCCATATAGACCTCTTCTTGCAAATCACCATGCAAGAAGGCATTCTTTACATCCATCTGATGTAAAGACCATCCCTTTGATGCAGCCATAGCAATGATTGCTCTTACGGTTGCCATCCTTGCAACCGGACTAAATGTTTCTTCATAGTCAATGCCATATGTTTGTGCATACCCCTTGACTACTAATCTTGCCTTGTATTTGTTCACAGAACCATCAGCATTGTGCTTCACCTTATAAACCCACTTACAGCCAATTGCATTCTTACCTTTAGGCAAAGGTACTAACTCCCATGTAGCATTTGCTTCCAAGGCATCCATTTCTTCATCCATGGCTTTCTCCCATTTTTCTTTTCCCATGGCTTGCTCAAAAGATGTGGGTTCTGGTTCCTGTATCACTTTGACCATATATGCATAGTGAATGGCTGTAAATCCATCATATTTCAGCCTATCCACAGGATACCTAGCTCTCGTAGACCTGCGCAAAGTAGGTTCACTCCCAGGTGCTCTCAAAACATCCCTGGTCTTCCTTACTCCAGGTGTAACAATAGAAGGAATACCCAACTCATCATCAATGCTCTGTTCTGAGCCACTGGATTCACCATCCACATAAGAGTGACCTGCATTCACATCAAACATGGGCTGATCAACCTTCTCTTTTCCTTTTTGTGATACCTGCATACCACTATCTGCATTGCTTTGAGAAGATTCTCCTGATCTCAATCTGCCTGTCCATGGCGAAGAATGTGAACCACTGCTAGAGGACGCTCCAGGTCCACTAATATTTTGTGACTGCTGCTGTGAATTCTGTGTAGCATTACCATTTTGTGCATCTTCATCATCAACCACATTTACTGGTTTATACCAGCTACTCATCTCATCAAAAACAACATCTCTGCTCACTGTAAACTTACGAGTAGAAGGGTTATAGCATCTATACCCTTTTTGCTGCAGAGAGTAACCAATAAAGATGCACTTCTCAGCTTTTGGATCCAACTTGGATCTCAGCTCATCTGGCACATGTACATAGGCAATGCAACCAAAAATTTTCAAATGAGAAATATCTGGTTTCCTACCAGTATACCTCTCTTCTGGAGTCATTCCATGTATTGCTGCAGTGGGAGTCCTGTTCATTATGTAGACTGCTGTAGCAACTGCTTCAGCCCAATAAAAATCTGGCAAGTCTTTTTCATTGAGCATGGCACGAGATACCTCTCCAATATGCCTATTTTTCCTTTCTGCAATTCCATTTTGTTGTGGGGTATAACTGCATGAATATTGCTGCTTTATGCCATGCTCCTGCAAGAACTTTGCAAACTCATTTGAGAGGTACTCTCCCCCTCCATCTGACCTCAGGCATTTTATTTGCAGACCTATTTCTTTTTCAGCCATAGCTTTAAGGGTTTTGAAATGCCCAAAAACTTCACTTTTCTTTTTCATAAAATACACCCAAACTTTTTTGCTATAGTCATCAATAAAAGTGACAAAATAATGACAGCCTCCAAGAGATGCAGCTTTAGTAGTCCACACATCAGAGTGGATTAATTCCAATGGCTTCTCACTCTCTTGAACATGTCTAGGAAATGGTTTCCTTGCCTGTTTTCCAAACTGACAGGCTTCACATACCTTATGCATTTCTGCAACCTTGAATTTGGGCAATCCTGCAACAATATTTTGGGCCTGCATTGATTTAAGTCGCTGTACATTAACATGACCAATGCGTTTATGCCAGATATCAATATCTGCAACTACACCGGTCCCATGTGCAAACATTGCTGCACTCAATTCAGACATGTCTGCATCCAATGTAAACATTCTGCCCTTCTTCTTTCCTTTTGCTATCAAGCGACCTTTATTTTTCATATCCTCAACAAAGCATCCATGAGGATTAAATCTGACCTGCAAGCCCTGTTCAACCATTTGACCAACTGAAACCAGATTCTTGGTGATATTCGGGACATGAAATACATCGGACAGGTATTTCTTTTTCCCACCCTGCATAGACAAGGGAATTTTTCCAATCTGCACAATAGGATGTGCAGTATCATCACCAGTCTCCACAAATCCTGGTTTTTCCATTTTCCTTGCATCCTCCATCCATTCTGCATGACCTGTCATGTGGTTTGATGCACCTGAGTCAACATACCATACATCATTGCTTTCTTCTGCACTTGTCATAGAATTGTTCATGTGCTGCACCATGAACAAATGCTCATTTCTGTCATCACCCTGTCTACTAGAAGATGCATAATTCCCTTGTTGCAGTTTTCCATTCATGATGTCATTCTGCTTTTTATAGCAGTCTTTAGCCATATGACCCATTTTACCACAGTAGTAGCATTCAACATTACTGTTTGCATTTTGGCCTCTTTGCCATCCACCACGACCTCTTTGGCTCCCCCTGCCTCTAGAGTTACCACGTCCTCCTCCATAGGACTGGTTTTCTTGAGTTTGCTGCATATTCTGATTTCTGCCACGGCCTCCAAATCGGCCTCCTCTACCTCTGCCTCTACCTCTTCCAGCATTTGAGTAGAAGACAGCTTCTTTTGAAGTTCCTCCTGAAGAAGATGCACCACCATTTCTCTGTTCCTCAGAAATTAGAAGAGCAATCAACTCCTCAAAATCAGGAAATCTTTCACGAACTGAAATGGATGTCCGAAACTGTGCATAATCCTTTCCTAGACCATTCAAGGTCACGGAAACTAAATCATCATCTTCCACTGGCGACCCAATGGAAGCAAGTGCATCTGCAATCTTCTTCACCTTCATGTGGTAGTCGTTGATGCTCATACTTTCTCTTTGCACATTATGCAACTCTTGCTTGAGCTGCATTTTCCTGGCTTGCGTATTTGTGCTATACATTTTTGACAAAGTATCCCATGCCTCCTTTGGCGTACTTGCATCCTGAATATGCACAATCATAGAGTCTGAAATACTGATAGACAGCCAATACATAACTTTCCTGGCTCTCTCATGCCATGTTTTAAATGCCTGCATTTGTTGTTGATTGGGAACATCAGGAAGAACTGGTTCTTCTTCATTTCCTGCAACAAATTCCCAATATCCTTTTCCCATAAGGAAATTCGTCATTCTAAACTTCCATGCCTGGAAGTTGTTCTTGTCAAGCTTTTCAGTGACAATCTGTGAAAGAGAATCAGACGCCATTACAGAATACTGCAAGAAATTCTGTCACTGCAAAAAACACAGCTTCACCCTCACAAGGGCAAATCTGCAAAACTGGCGAAAGTGGTATTTGACCACACAGTCACTTCCTAGTGACGATTTTGCATAAACAGGAACCAAGGATGATTCTGAAACTCCCAATGTCTCTGCGCACAAGCATACGATGCAATTTCTACAGTAACTTTTCACCGACCTGTAGAACAGTGGTCGCACAGCATAAAACTGAGCCTTTTCTTGAGTGCGTGCAGAAAACTTCCGTCTGCAAAACAGGCCCCGAAATGGCCTCAAATCAAAAAAACAAGGTCGCTGAGGGCTGAAGCCCTCACCCGCAGCATATACTGCCCTCTTGCTTCACCGCGAAGGGCGTCTCAACCTGAGACAATGCACTCCTGCAATTTCCGGCTGTGCTACCTGCAGAGATCTGCTCCCAAAATAGGAAATGAAAGCAACACTGCTCCTCTTACCAGACCACCGCGAGCTTGGCTTGCTTTCTTGAGCTCCTTACCACGAACAAGGCTCTGATACCATGTCAAGATTGTGGGAGAGAAGGAAGGAGTCTCGCTTGAAGCTTTCTTGCTTGCACAATGGGGGAAGACACACAAGGGTGGAGGCTGAAAACAGTTTTCCTCTTCTTAGTTGTGTAAGCCAAAAGAACTCAAGTACAAAGAAATAGAAGAACCCTATATATGGGTCTCAAACCAAACTCAACTAACTAAGGTGGCATACTAACTGAGCCACGAACTAGAGTAGATAAGGATAGCTATCATGTAGCTATTATTCATGGGCGGTGTACCAACCGCGTCTGCAACTGACAAGTCGGTGACATAAATATACAACGGTCACCCTGGCGTATCACGAGTGGAGCTCGATATCTCAACATGCTTATGCATCTTCTTTAACACTATAATGTGACCAAATCTTTTATGCTCATAACATGCTACCCGAGCTTTCCTTGGCTTTACATTCTCAATACCCATCAAGAGACATCCTAGGAAGTGATGTCTGGGATTTTCATAAAATCCTCAAAGTTTGCTAGCTAGGATCGCTTGAGTCTACCTTGCAATGGAAGTTCCAATCACTTCCACGAGGATCAACCTCAATTTTTCTAGTCAAATCTATTACTAGCGGCTAATTAGTATTAGCCAATTCTAAAGTGATGCAAGTTAGGCTTTCTAGTTTCTAATGGTCCATCAAGTGTGCTTTTTATTCCTTCTTAGGAAAGCTTCTTGGTTTAGCGAGACTACCTAGCCATAGATATGGATCTGCTGTCAGGAGTCCATCATTTCTCTTTCCTTGAGAGAGTAGTTTTAGTTAACTAATTAGCTACCACTTAAGGTTCAACACATAAAAACATATTTTTTGAGTTATCTCCTGATAAAAATTCATTCCACGCCCTTAATTCATGACAAAAAAATAGAGAAAAGCAATTTCTTCTTAAAAGTTCCTTTAAAAAAAATGACCTTTTACAAATATTTTCTTGTTTGAAGGTATTATTCTCTCAAAGATCTGTTTCCCAACTAGTATGGGAACTTTGAGGACACAGTCTAGAAATTGAAAGGTAGTTAGTAGTTTGTAAGAGCCTAAGGAGTTTATGACTAGAGCGCCCTAATATCTGCACCTCCTCCTATCCAACTAGAGTTTCCTATGACAATATCTTTCACGTTATGATTTGTCTATTCTCACTAAAGTGAAACAAAAGTTAAAAATCCCTTGAAGTAGGTTTTATTCATGCTGGCCTTGGGGAGGTCTAGCACCATTAGGAACACTACTTCAGTTAGCATTCTGTGGTAATCATACATCGGAATACTGCCTTAGCTCGCAATCTATACTCAATCATCCTTCTTTTAGCCTGATGATTTTAGAAAAGATCAGTACTTAGCTTGCAATCACAAACATCTTTATTTCAAATGCATTATACTTAAACTTCTAACATATTTGTTTCCAAGACAAATCTTTTCTTTCCAAAAATTAATAACATCGGGACAAATTAGCATAAGTGGAAAAATAACTTCAAGACAATTTAGCATAAGTGGTGAAATAACTCTGAGACAAATTAGCAAAAGTGGAAAAATAACTTCAAGACAAATTAGCATAAGTGAAAAAATAACTTCGAGACAAATTAGCATAAGTGGCAATACCTTCCAATAGTCTTCTTGGACTTTCTCTTTCTTGGGGATTAGTTTGGGTTGAATAAGTAATAATTTCATACTTGAGGATAACTCCCTTGGAGTTTCGTGGGTCTTTGCCTGCAATAAAAGAAAATCTTGATTAGTTTAATTATAAATATTATCATTTGGCAATTGCATCTCAAGGTCTCTTATATACTGAGGATTAGCGTTCGTGATTGCTTGTTAGATTTTGTTTGATCAACACAAAAATTAGAAATATTGAATATTCTAGGGACAGAGTACCTTCCTTGTACTCCCTTAGGAATAAAATCTTATTTTATGGATATAGATTTTGTTGCCTATTCATGGGATAAAGGCCTACTAGTTACTTTTATTTAACAAAAATAATACCTAAGGATCCATGATAGGTGCTAGGTTGATGGTATTCGTGGCTTCGTTTGTAGTCCATGTACTTGCTATTCCGTTTGTAGTAATTGTGTTTATAGCGTTATTATAGCTTCTGCCTCCGCAACCTTTGTAGCTTTCTTCTTTGGGGCCATGGTATTTAATCGCGAGATTGAAAAAAGGAAAATTTGGCAAATAAGTTTGGGATAATTAGATTGACAGAATTTTGATTAATTGGGGGGGGGGGGGGGGGCGATCACCAAGAATTTCAAGAAATTAAGAAGATTCTTGATTCCATAGGGGAATAGGATAGAAGGGATGGAGGAATTGAATTTGAGAGATCGCGGAGTATCCTCCTTGTCTTCTTGACGAGAAATTCGTGTGCTCGCACTTCTCTTGCTCTACTCTCACTTACTCTATACTCTTGAGAAGAGCCTCTTCCCTCTTGCTCGGCGGACTGCCCCCAATGGCTCCCCATACTTCGTATTTATAGCTAACTTGGAGAATAAGGTTTGTGGCTAAGAATAAGATCTCTTTATGGAGGGAATCTTTGCAAAATCAATGAGCTTAAGCTTCCAAGATGCAATCTGATGCTGATGATTTGATCTTTGAGGTCTAGAGAGGTTGCCAGTGATGCCATGACTGATTCGCCTAGCTCTCGGATGATCTTGCTTCATCCCAAGCCTCTCGTCAAATTGAAAAGAGGGGGAGATTGCTTCATCCCAAGCCTAAAAGCCTAAATTCAACTAAGGATAGGTATTGGATCCATCATTTGGGTTCCCTATTACAATAAGCCCTTAGTATGTCCTCGATAACTTGGTTAACCCACTATGTTTGACCATTGGTTTGGGGATGGTAAGAAGTACTATGTTTGACCATCGGTTCATTGACAGTTTAGGCATTATTCAGTGATATACTTGAGTATATCACCCTTGATTCTTTCCGAGTAGAAGCTTTTTCAGACTGTATTAAGAGTCTTAGCATAACCAAGATGACCCAAAAATAGGGAATTGTGAGCTTCCCAAAGTATTTTCATTTTGAGTTCTTGACTTGCAAGAATACATAGTCTTGTTTTGTAATAGACAAGCTCCTTGTTTATGGAAAAATATCGATACTTAGTCTTGAGTTTTGGACTTGAATCCTTGATGGTAATTTCTCTTAACAAGTCCTGATAGCTTGGATCCTTCGCTGCCTCTTCTTTGGCCATTTCAATAAGACGTTTGCTAGGCATTGAAATCACTGTGGTAAGAGTTCTAGCCGTGGAGGATTCTTCTAGGATTAGAGCATTAAGGAATGATTCATGGCTTAGGGCATCTATAATCACATTCTCCTTGCCTAGTCTATACTTGATTTCAAAGTCAAATTCTTGCAAGGTCTCAACCCATCGGCGTTGTCTCATATTGAGATTTGGATATATCCACTTTAGATTTTATGATCAGTGATTAGAGAAAACCTATTACGCCATGTGATGGAGACCTACTTTTTGAGAAGGTCAGTGAAGATCCACGAAAAGTACACAACCCAAAGCACTGACCTACTAGATGTCCTTCTTGCATAAGTACACAACCCAAAGCAAGAGAGATTGCATAAGATATGACTTCGAATTATTTGCTAAGGTCGGGTAGCCTTAAGATAGGGGTGGTTACCAAACTCTACTTAAGCTTCTCAAAGGTAGATGGTTTGGCAGACACCCATGTAATGGAGACCTACTTTTTGAGAAGGTCAGTGAGAGGTGCAGTAAGATTGAGGCATGGTCTTTAATGAAGACTCTATGGAGCCCCAGAAAGATTCACACTTCCTTCACCATTGTTGGAGGTGGCCAATCTTCTACATCTTGGACCTTGGTAGGATCCATTGAAATGCCATCTGCCCATACTATGAATCCTATATATTAAATCTGCTTCTTGAATAAAGTACATTTCTTCATTTTAGCATACAGTTTGTGGACCCTCATTGTTTCAAGAATTGTTCATATAGCTGTGGTTCATGGCCTTCTTCATTCTTGGAATACATTAGGATATTATCAAATACATTCTTCATTCTTGGAATACATTAGGATATTATCAAATAAGACGAGGACAAAGTCGTCAAGGTAGGGCTGGAAAATGTCTTACATCAACCTGTTAAAGGTGGCAGAAGCATTTGCTAACCAAATGATATCACAATAATCTCATAATGATCGTACCTTGTGTTAAAAGAAGTTTTAGGGATATCTTCCTCCCTAATTCTTATTTGATAATATCCTGATTTGAGATCGATCTTTGAAAAGACCTTTGCTCCCTAGAGTTGGTCAAGCAACTCATCTATCCTAAGAATTGGATATTTTTTTTTCACTGTCACCTAGTTTAATCCATGGTAATCGATACAAAGGTGGATTGTTCCATCTTTCTTTTTCTGAAATAAAACTAGGGCTCCCCATGGTGAAATACTTGGCCAGATATGTAATGTGTCCCCTTGTCCACTTGTGGGACACGTCTTGGCAGCCCATCGGAAAGAGAGTCTATAAAGCATCGCCTGACATTCCCAAGGAATGTCACGGGGTTTCTGACCACCCTTCCGTAGGACGGACCTAAGGTCACATCCACCGCACTTTCCTCGGGTTGCTTTAGTTATCTAATTACCTATCACATTTAGTTTGACAAGCAAAAATAGCTTCTTTAATTAGCCAATTAATCACTGGTTCCTTTACGTAACTTAGACACTGACATAGAAAAACAATGTCAAGCAAGTTCCTTTTCAACATTTGATCTTTATTTATCAGTCTTTGGAATACATCATATTGTGGGAGCTTTCACTCAACCGCCAAGACCCACGGACCGCTTATTGTTTCAAGCCTTCCAAGCTGAGCACTAATGGCTACCTCTCACATAGCCGATGCGCCATCCATATCTATGGGTATAGTGAGCTTACCTTGATGCCGTTCGAGTTACCTCCTCTCCCATGCACTCCGGTAGCTCCACGATCCAAGTGCAAGCTTCAAGCGAGCTCCATCCTCAAGCTCCACGCTCCAAGCTCCATTGCCGCGAGCAAGAGAAGAGAAGAGAAGAGAAGAGAAGAGAAGAAGAGAGGAGACAATGGAGAGCTTCTCCTCGTCGGTCCCTCACCCTCACACACTCACTCCCTCACACTCTCACACTCCCTCTCTCAAGCACAAGCTCAAGCAAGCAAGAAGAAGGAGAAGAAGAAGAAGAGGAGAGCTACTTTTGGCCACACACAAGAATGAGCTTCTCATTCACTTTTCAACTTTATATACAAAACCCTAAATCCCTTTTGGGCGGTCATCCCCTTTTCCCTTTTTTACATGGCCGGCCATAGCCTAGGCCCTTTTTCCCATTGTCCCTCTATCTTCCTAGCTTCCTGTCCACTATCCATCTACATTTACAAATTGCACGGGTGAGAGCCCGGCGCTCTTTTACAAGATTTCAGGGTGCGCCTTTTTATTTTAAAATGAGCCTTTCCCCTTTTGCCTTTGCCTTGGACTTTTAAGGTTGCCCTTGCGCTTTTGGCCTTTTCTCCTTTTCTTTCTTCAGTCGAGCTACCTTTTTTCCACCTTTGCCCTGCGTCTTTTCCACTTTCTTTTGCTTTCTTCGTGTTGGGGTTAACATTACTCCCCTCCTAGAGGAGTGCCAGTCCCATGGCACTCACCATCGTAGGTAGCAGGCTGTAGCATGCACCGAAGACATGGGTGACAAGGACGCCTGTGGGTTCCTGTGGAGGAGTGTTGGTGGTGGTGTGGCAAAAGGTCCTGGGGGCGTGTTGGTGGCCAAGGTGGCTGGTGGAAGGTTGTTGGAGGTGGTGGTAGGGCTATGCTGTGTTGGGGATTGCATTGATGGCCAGCACAAGTGTTGGTTTGTTGGGGATTTTGCACATGATGATTCTTTGCAGGCTTGTCGGATGGTAAGGGACCAGCATTCAAAGTTGAGTGTTGATGAAGAGCGAACAACACCTTATACCTGCAATTGGAAAACCTCACATGTGGTCTCTGCTTAAGGGATAATGCTAGGCTTCTCATCGTGCACAAGACATATTTTGATTAGTTTGGGAGACAGGTCGAACTCTAAGCAAGCCTAGAGTATTTTCTTGCACTTGAGGACCCAAACTGTGGATATACTTCGGTGTAGATATTATGTGAGTGCTCGTGCCTACTTAGATATCACATAGTTAGAAGACCGTGGGCTAGTTTCTCATAACAATGCGTGGATAAAGCAAAGTTGTCCATATGGAGAAGGAGTACACGTGAAGGTATATGAGACATCCTTGCATTGTGACTGCACGATGTAGCATAATTGAATACAAGGACACCGCACTTTTAGTAGTAGCTAGAAACTATTGGACTTGCTTGATGAGTACGGTGTACTTTTCATGGCCAATCGTGCGGTGCTTATCACCACTGGTTGCAATGGTACTAAGGCAGAGTGCAAAAGAAAATTGTGCAAGTGGGTCAGGGTGACAGGTCTAACCCTAGGCGAGACAAGCTCCCCGGGTATGTCCTACCCTTGATGTGCCCTGAACAATTGTGGGTGATTGTAAGGGGCTAGGGGACTAGGGACGAAGCCGGTCGACCAAGGTCACAAGACGTACCTAATTTGAAGACCCCTAGGTGCTATGCTGTGATCGTAGGTGCTTCTTATCTTTCCCTTCATTTCTTTTTCTTTTCTTTTCTTCTTTTCTTTTCTTTTTTTTTCTTTTCTTTTCTTCTCTTTTTTTTTTTTTTTTGATTTGCCTAAGTACAACCATTACAATATGTTGAGGCTATCAGCCTTTCAATGGGTTGGAAAATGTCAAGCTTTGAAGGCTCAGAAAATGACTAGTACAATGATGATGGTGCCCTAGCCTCGTTGTTAGAGAAGCAGTTGGTGAAAGGGGGAGATACACTTGAGATATTGCAACTCTCCTTGTGGCACATGCGATGTGGGTACAATTGAGGTAAGGACTGCCGTGAGCCAACTATAGAGCATGACCCAGAAAGGGGGGTGGCCCAGGAATGTTTTTTGGGCCATGCAATGTGGGTGGTTGGCAAGGGTGATTCGTGATTTTGGCAGGGTGGCTTTGCCGCAGCTCCTTGGGGGGTCGATCGTTTAGCGGTGATCGAGCATCGAACACTTTAGCCCAAAGATCTGTCCCATCCTGTATCCACTTGTCTTTTCATGAGAGCACAAGTATGGCATATGCCACAACTATAATAAGCCAGTGCAATGTAAGGAGACATCACTGATTTGAATTCTATGGTGTTGACTTAGACATTTATCTCCTGCGCTTGATTAGCTTTTTCTTTCGCTAAAGGCGTAACATATATTAAACACAGATATGATAAGTTTATACAAATCAGGAACATGTCAACACTTAACAAGTCGGGAACACTTAACCATTTAAAAACAAAAAGTCATGGCCAATTATCATTTGATAAGCCCTTTACGTATTATGGGCTATTCGATTTGTACGAGGCGGGGTGAGTCTGGGTGGCCGGGTGATTGGGGCTCTACTGGTGTGGGGCTCCCGTGGGGGTGAGGAGGGAACATGTCGGCCGGGACATGAATGGTGTAATCTCGGCCTGCTACTGTCTTCAGGATGTCTTTAAATAATTCATTAAATTCTTCTCTTTCTCGAGCTACCTTTTCTGCCTTTGAGCGTCTGGGGCCCGAGCGGGAGCTGGGAGTTCGTACCACTAGTGCTGCCCCTTGTTGCACGTTTCGAGTCTCGACTTTCTTGACTCGAGGATTTTTTGGCCTTCGCCCTGGACAGTGGCGCTTAGGGCCTCGCTTCTTGGCATACCTTTTGATGGTGGGCACATAGCGCTCCGGTGGAGGGGCGCACGCCACATGCTCCCGCCTTCTGCGCAGAGCGTCTTTGCATGCTAGATCTCCATGATCCTCCATGCATTCTCCCGCAAAAGGAAACCTGCAAGACGCACTTCAAGGGTTAAACCTTGATACAGGGTACGACTGTTTGCATGGAAGGGATTTTAGTGTGGTTTATGAAGCGCATATGACAAGAAGGGGAGGGGTGAGGCATGTAGTGTTGCGTCGTAAAGGGATGGCCCCCATGATGATGTTTGGTTTGCCTCCAGCCATTAGCCGATATTGGCTTATGCTAAGTTGTGTGGACTGGTTATCATGGAGTGGGACAGGGCACATCCCCGGAAGGGTAGACCAAAACGGGAAAAAGGTGTATAGAAAGGGACTGCACCCTGTCTACAACATCAGTGTTGTTGGTCAAGGCCTCCTATGGCGGTAATGTGGATTGCATGCCCTTCACTTGGAGGTGGGAATGGTCACACAACTTTTAAATGTGTGATGAGAAGAGGACTTGAGGAGCTCAACCTGTCAGACCCAACTCTTATGCTTGTGCTTGACTATCATTGCTTGTGTGTGTTAATATTGTTTATACAAGGTGACATAAGAATCAGTGTTTATTTATATACATATTTATGAATCCACGTCACTTCACGAGGATAAGAACCAAGTGTAGAACTCGGGGTTGTACCGGAGCGTGGCACACGCATCCAGTATTCACGGCAGCTTGCTTAATACTGATAGATATTTTGCCACGTCGAGTAGCATGGAACCTTGATCGAGTCTACTGGCAATATGTAACTCCTCCTCAGTGAGAACCTTATCAATTAAAAGGCCCTGTAGCCTAGTTCCAGCTAAGTCCGTACCCCAAATGTCAGCCAACACTCGAAGGGAAGCCGGTGCCACATAGGTTGGGTCTCTTTGAGACCGCCATTTAGCCAATCGCTCTTCTGAGAACGTCATGATCTGAGCCCCTATTTTGGCCATTACAACGCGGCTTTTGCACCAACACTACTCAAATTGACTCTGGCCTGCTGACAGTTGCTTTAGTAGCTCTATGTCTACGAGATTCGGTCGCAGAGCACTTCATTGAACGTGACGATTAAGCGTAGTTCGCCAGCGTCCTCGTCAGGGATGAGTCGCATCTGTTCATGCAGGAGCCTGTCGTAGTGCCCGTTAAGATGCTCTTGTTCTTCCCACGATAGAGGAAAGGTCAAGTAATCTCCAAGCTGCTCCTTGAGGATCGTGCCCATGTCCGCAAGGACGTAGACATGCGCGACCACTTTGAGCTTAGCCTCCAACTCAGTTAAGCATTCTGCGACACTTCTATGTTCAACGAGGGCTTGCTCGGTTGCTATCTCATGCAAAGTTCTAAGAGTTTCCTTAGGCTTTAGCATGGCTGGGGGATCAGGCCTAGATGAGCAAGATTGGTTAACACTAGGATTTCTTATGCTCTTGGGATTCTCATGTTTTTTCTGAGGTTTTGCTGCTGCGTTATGGTTCTTCTTGGATGTGACTAGTATGGTCTTGCCACCTTGTTGTGACAGCGTTGTATCCACTCTTAATTGATCAATGTAAGTTCCATTATCAGTGGATAGAGTGTTGCAAGCAACTGTTGATGGCAACGGTTGCTTTGGTTTTTCAGAGCACACGGATGTGTCTGAGGTTTCACCGCTATCAAGAGAGACATTAGTGGGTTCATTGGTGGATGGACTTGATGCTTTATTCCTCCGCTCTCCCTCACTCTTGGTCTCAATGCTCTTGAGGTCCACAACCACCTGTAGCTGGCGTTGTTTTCGAAGTTTTCTCCTCTTTTTCTTGGTCAATGCAGGTGCATCTAACGTCTCAGGACCTTGGGCTACATTGACCGTTGATGTGCTTGGTCGGGCCTCAGTATTTTCCTTCTTTAGAGGGTCCTCATGGGACCTAGTCGTGGCCTGCGGAGTAGCCTTGCTAGGTTGAGTGGTCAGATGCGCCGTCTCCTTGGCCACATCTTTGGGAGGTCTCTCCTCAAGCCTAGGCTCTAGGTGCTTTGGAAATGCTGGAGTTATCAAGGATACTGGTTGCGGCACCTCCTTCACAGGTGTACTACTAAGGTCATGCTCTGCCAGGGGCGTAGTCATGGCCAAGGACTGTGACTGCTGTGATCCCTGATTGGAAGTAGTAGCGGCTAGTCCAGTGGGTTGGCTACCCTTGGTGGATTGCACTGTCAAGTCCCTAGGGTGATCAGAAGTGGTCGTGTCTTTTGTTGCCCTTTGAGCACTCATCTGTGTAGATCGAGCATGAGTTGATCTAGTCACATTAGGTTGCACAGGCCTATCCTTGGGCCGAGAGCTACAGATGGCGTCATGTCCCACCTCTTGGACATTTGGAAGCTTAGATGGAGATGGAGATTGGGATTGAGCAGCTGCCCTTGACGACTGCTGTTGTGCTTCCTGTGTCTGTTTGGCAAAAGAGGGTGTAGGAGATCTAGGACTCTTAGGTAGACTTGGCACTGGCTGACTGACTTGCTCAAGGCTATTAGACGATTGTGCCATTTGCTTTGTTGAGCGATCAGCCTTTCCTTGAGCAATGTTGTGCCTATGATGCTTGTTCTCCCCTTGGGAAATCAAAGGCTCTTTGGGCACTAATGATGTTTGTGCATGCTCAATGGCTACGCATGACATCTGTCTATTTAGCATGCTAGGCTGAGGCTCTTTCCTTCGAACAATAATGTCTGGTTTCTTGCCTAGAGACCCATATTTTCTCTTAGATTTCCTCCTGTGCTTCATTACTTTTGATGCAATCTGTCTTTCAGCTGATAGAGGCAGTTTAGCAGGGGATTTTGGTACCCAAATCCATCGGTTGCTTGCATAATACCCTTGAGCACGAAGTAATGCCTTGGATATCCATCGTGGCATTGTGCTGACCCTCCATCGATGCCTGCGTCTATAAGGCTTGGGCTTCTTTTGGGGTCTTCTATGATATTTATAAGTCCAAAGCCCGTCCTTGGCATTGTCTCTTGACCTTCTTGTTTCAGGCCTGGCCTCACTCACTGGTTCTCGTTGTTCGACCTGTGCTTGTATCAGTTTTTCCAACAAGTCCTTGCTCTTGTTAGTAGGCTTGACTATTACGTCAGCACCTTCCTTGCCTTTCCCTTGAGGTTTGATGAGGTCACCCTTGCTAAAGGTTGTGACTATACTCACACCTAGTAGTGTCAGGTGTATCCTCTGTGCTACATAGTTGGCCTCACACTTGGTTGCCCTTTTAAAGGGTCTTCCTAGGAGGGTTTCTTTCCCGCAGCTAGCACTATTTGGAGGAACATGAAATAGGATAGGCAAGCTTTCTGTTTCAATTGTCGCAAGGATTTTGCACTTCCCTATGAGTGCTTATGGATGTCCCCCATAAGGGCTAAGGGTTGCACTAGTCGGTGTGAGCTCTGGTTGTCCTAGTAGGGTCCATGATTCATAGGTCAAGATATTAAAATCTGCTCCTTCATCAATTAGAGCATCGATAATATGCTCTCTTTTTGCGGTGAGTTTGACCCTAAGATAAGCAGGTGGTACTATGTCTTCATCTTCTGGATCTTAGCTTGTAAATTTAAGCCTTCTGACGGATGCCCTTGAGTTCTCGACTGCACGACCAGATGTGGATTCTCCACTGCTGTCTTGGATCGTCAGTGCAATGCTATTCAAGGTACATCTCTCGTCAAGAGTGTCATGTCTAGTCATATTCGCATTTGTAGCTTGCTGAAGTTGCATTTTGCTCTGACTAGACACAGTCTGAACACAATGTCTTTGTGTTCTCATGGCGTGGCCTTTTTGCCCTTGATGGCTAGTTTGGCCCATTGATGTTCTAGGGTCTCTGTTTCTCTCTGTTCGGGTACGGGCTTTTGGTTGCTCTTTTGCAAGTGAGGATACATGCTCGTGTAGAGCCATTACTTCACTAGGGTCCAATTTGGAAGACCTGTCATGGTGCGCATTTTCTCTCCAACCTACTCGGGGGAGGTGCGGAGGGGGCAGACCCCCTCTGTGGGGGTCCGGGGGGGGGGGGGGGTAGTCCCCCCCGACCCACAGGGCCATTACGGTAGACGCCATATGAAATTTGGAGGACCGTTTATAGCCAAATTTTAAACTACATGCTCTAAATTCTAGCCTAGTGAGGATCTGTGATGTGCCTTTAGCTCTACGTAGCCTTTGAGGTCAATCTCGGGGTTTAGATGTGTCAAAATTTGTGTTCAAGATACCTATCCGATTTTGACAGTTTTTTGGTCCGATTCTAAGATGTCCGATTTTTCAGAGTCCGATTATCAGAATCGGATGTCCGATTTTGGATTGGTCCGATTGGACCAATGGTCTAATTTTGGTCACGTCCAATTCTAGGAGTCGGATCAAGACGTGGTCCGATTTTCAAAGTGGTCTGATTTTGGGAATCGGATCGGACAAGGTGGTCCGATTCTGGCAGGTTCGATTCTGAGCTGGTCCGATTCTGGGACTCGGATGGCCTGGTCCGATTCTGAGTGGTCCGATTATGGATTGGTCTAAGTGTCTGAGTGTCCGAATCGGACAGGTTGGTCCGAGCGTCTGATTTCTAAAAATCAGATGGGTTGGTCAGAGTGTTTGAGTCGGACGGGTTGGTCCGAATCTGAGTGGTCCGAGTGCCATGTGGCATGTCCGATCGGGCTAGTCCGATTTTGGGAATCGGACAGTCCGACTCCAGAACTCGGGTGGTCCGATTCTGGGAATCGGACCACTGTGAGTTGGTCCGACTGCGTCAGCGGCGGGCGCGATTCCAGCACGTTTGACCCCTCCTTACTGTCTACTGCACGCAATCACCACAGACTTTCTAGATCTAATTAGAGAACTTGTTGGAAAACACCAGACTCACCTAGAGATCGGGGTCGCGCTTCCTCGTCCTGTGAATCAGAATTTCTCTCTCTCTCTCTCTCACACAAGGCAAACCAAGGAACTGAGGTCTGTCTTGGCCTCCCAGGCCTCTTAAGGTCTTTTCCCAGCACTGCAGACCCTCACAGCTAGTTCCCTGTCACTGTCTCACCCAAAAACTTGAATCTGGTCCCCTGTTTCCCTGTTTTAGCCTGTTATACAACAATAGAAAACCCTACTGTTTGCTTGTTTTTTTCTTCTTTTTCTTTGTTTTTTCCTACCCTAATGCACCCAATTCATAAAGTAAATACCTATACTACTTCATTCCACAACATAAATCTCAAGAAAGCAATAAACCTACTTGCCAAGGAGATCGAATACCCTCTTCAACCCCCTCGCTTCCTACCTATTTACCTCAAGCACCGATTCGGGGAAAACCCTACTCTGATGCTTGATTCGAAGCGTGCAAGTGCTCAAGGCTTGAATTCATTAGTCCGAGCAACGGAACTAAAATGTGGGAGCTTTCACTCAACCGCCAAGACCCATGGACCGCTTATTGTTTCAAGCGTTCCAAGCCGAGCACTAATGGCTACCTCTCACATAGGCGACGTGCCGTCCATATCTACGGGTGTAGTGAGCTTACCTTGATGCCGTTCGAGTTACCTCCTCTCCCGCGCACTTCGGTAGCTCCACGATCCAAGTGTAAGCTTCAAGCAAGCTCCATCCTCAAACTCCACGCTCCAAGCTCCATTGCCATGAGCAAGACAAGAGAAGAGAAGAGAAGAGAAGAAGAGAGGAGACGATGGAGAGCTTCTCCTCATCGGTCCCTCACCCTCACACACTCACTCCCTCACACTCTCACACACTCTCTCTCAAGCACAAGCTCAAGCAATCAAGAAGAAGGAGGAGAAGAAGAAGAGGAGAGCTACTTTTGGCCACACACAAGAATGAGCTTCTCATTCACTTTTCAACTTTATATACAAAACCCTAAATCCCTTTTGGGCGGTCATCCCCTTTTCCCTTTTTTACATGGCCAGCCATAGCCTAGGCCCTTTTTCCCATTGTCCCTCTATCTTCCTAGCTTCCTATCCACTGCCCGTCTACATTTACAAATTGCACGGGTGAGAGTCCGTCGCTCTTTTACAAGATTTCAGGGTGCGCCTTTTTATTTTAAATGTGCCTTTCCCCTTTTGCCTTTGCCTTGGACTTTTAAGGTTGCCCTTGCGCTTTTGGCCTTTTCTCCTTTTCTTTCTTCAGTCGGGCTACCTTTTTTCCGCCTTTGCCCTGCGTCTTTTCCACTTTCTTTTGCTTTCTTTGTGTTGGGATTAACACATATAATCCGCCGGAAGGCTATTCCAGCAATCCTCAGGGATCACTATTCCAAGTTTTGCTTATAGACTAGTATGCGGGCCTCGAGATCCCATTTCGAGTCACGTCAATCTCTTGTGCAGGATCCAGAGGCAAGGGATTTACGGCCAGAGCCTCCCCTGACACCCAAACGTCCTCCTGCTCCAAGTAGCACCCACAAAGAGACCTCTCATGGCGGGTTCAGTCCACGTACCTGGCGCGGCTAACAGCCCCCTTAGATAGGGTCAGGTAGACAGTCGGAGGTAACTCCTACTGCCTCTCCCTCCAGGCTTTTAACTTGAAGCATTAGTTATTTTTCCAGTATTAGTTCGTTGAGCAAAGAAGTACAAACAATGCTTCTAAGTGTATAATCACGAGCATTCCAGTGGTCATTTGTATGGCCAACTGCTAAGGTGTGTTTCCTTCTCCCTGAATGCTTCCAGCTTTCGATCCTGGATCAATCGCGACTTGGCAAGATCCCAAGGGTTTCGTAAACTAAGTTGCTTGTTTACCCTTTATCCTTGGGTTAGGGTTTATACCCTGTTAACCCAAATTGTCACCACTTTAGGTTTCCATATATTATGGTCAATAAATCTTGGGCAACCTAGTCGCCCTAACTTGGTTGGTCAATTGCTTTCTTGGCAATTCACTACCACTCTGGCTTGGAAAATCAATCTTCAAGGAAGAGTGTTGAAGCAGGACGTCGCAGCTTGTTGCATGAGATAGGTATCAATACTTGTGGGATTATATCTCCCATCAAACGGAATTTCTTGGTCAAGAATACCTTTGTTCAAGATATAAGGCTTGGGAGTCCTCTTGACCCAATCCAAATCCCTAATCCTACTAGGCCGAATCAATGTTTTGGCCCTAGGGTTCCTAAATTCATATAGAGGTCTCGTATTTGGTCAATTGACCCTTAGGTTGAGATCCCTAGATTTTTCTTGCACATGTGATTAGATAGTCCTAACATTTCGAGAATGTGGGTAGGAACTTTGAGATTGAAAGTCTTAAATCGGCATCCCAAGTGCGATACTAGGCAAAATTTTATCATAGCTTAATCCTACTTAGAACATTGAGGTGATCGTCATATACTAAATAATTATACCTTTATGATTCTCATGCAATCTATTCATTCATATGTGAATTACTTAGTTGATCTAACCAACCCATGATTTAAGATGATCTTCCCTTTTAAAGATGCAAATACTTTCTTCTAAATTTGCAAGTACTTTCCCTAAAAAGATGTAAGTAACTGCAAGATAGAGAGATGCATCATTCCATGCAATTTTGAGACCATAGATCTTTCTGTCTTTATGTAACTTAAAGGATCTACAGAGATCTTTCTTTTCCTTTCCCTATACTATAATAATTGTTATTCAGAGCTAACTTTTATAAACCCTATGTTGATGCAACGAAATCAAATCTTTAATATTTTTAATGAAGATGCATTCAAACTTTGATAAAGAACTCCATGCATGAGTGAATGCCATGAGTCCATCATTGATTTAAACCTTCCTTTACCACTTAACCCGACCTAAAATGTAACTATCATCGTAGGCAGTTTGCAAGGTTCATAAATCCTTTCCATGCATTGCAACTACTCGGACATCATTTAATGGTGTCTATGATTATCTTATACATGAGTCACACTTATGCATTATGTGTTATATGCCCTGTCCTATAGGCGATGCAACAAAGATGCCTTTGCATAATTCTGTCTTTTTACTTATGCATCATACGTTCAGAATTTCGACTACCCTTAACCACGGAAGTGCAAGCAATTGCAAATACTTGACATGCAACTAAATTTTGTAAATCGGGCGAGCAAATAAATTTTCTAATGTATTTAAACTTGCCTACGAGAATTAAACATGCCTAGTGCATCCTTCTCATGTGGGAATATTATCAGAACCTGGGCATTAAGAATTAGGTCGTTGTCCACTCGCGTACTCAGGGTGGAAGCTCCCACGTGTGCTCCTCTCGCCTTTTGCTTAGGAGCCATTGATGCGGTAGATTTCGACGCAACAAATCTTCCTTGGCTCCCTTATGCACTTTGAGGGTATTATTGTCCGAGATTCTCCTCTTCCGTGTAGGAATTTGGGCCTTGCAGACACAGTTTTTAAAAACCAGGGGCACAGGGTGAACGTGGCTTAGAAGCTCCAAAAGAAGCTTCCAAATTAGAAGCTTCCAAGCCTTTGAAAATAGGCACATGACGTAGGATGGAGAAAATGATGAGGGAGATGATGACGATGGAGGTCAAGATAATGATGATGGTAATGATGATGATGATGGTGATGAAGACGATGGGCGTAGCAGCTTGGTGGTAGCACGACAGTCTTGGTGGTGTGGCAAGGTGGTGGGCAGGCAGCACGATCCACAGGGTGATGGCAACAACTCCACGATCCCCCTCTCTCCTCAAGCTTGGGGAGGGGGGGTTCATATATAGGGTTGAAGGGGGGGGTAGCCACATAAGTGGCAGGTGGCATGTTCCCCTCCCCATGCTCCTCCCTACTCCACACATACTCCCGTCAAGATTGTGGGAGAGAAGGAAGGAGTCTCACTTGTAGTTTTCTCACTTACACAATGGGGGAAATACACACAAAGGTGGAGGCTGAAAATAGTTTTCCTCTTCTTAGTTGTGTAAGCTAAAAGAACTCTTGTACAGAGAAATAGAAGAACCCTATATATGGGTCTCAAACCAAACTCAACTAACTAAGGTGGCATACTAACTGAGCCACAAACTACAGTAGATAAGGATATCTGTCATCTAGCTATTATTCATAGATGGTGTACCAACCGCATCTGCAGCTAACAAGTCGGTGATATAAATGCACAATAGTCACCCTGGCATATCACGAGTGGATCTCGATATCTCAACACTCCCCCTTGAGCTCAATCCCAATTCCTACACACCAAGCAGGTCTTTGAACTTGCGCAGGTTCTCTGCGCCCAATGCCTTTGAATATGTCAGCTACCTGATCCTCTGTGCTGACACAAACTAGATCAATAAGACCTAGTAGAACCCTCTCCCGCACATAGTGATAATGCACCTCAATGTGCTTTGTTCTAGCATGATAGACTGGGTTATTTGCCAAGTGTATACTGCTCATGGTGTCACAATAAATGACAACTCACCCATTTGTAGGCTGATGCATATCATAAAGTAGCTTATGCAACCAAGCTACCTCACATACAGCCATTGCTGCACCCTTGTACTCAGCCTCTGCTCAACAAGGCAACTGTAGGCTGTTTCTTGCTGCTCCAAGTGACTGCAGCACTCCCAAAAGAGAACACATATCCATTGGTAGATCGTCTATCAGAAATACTACCAGCCCAATCAGCATCAGTGTATCCATGCAACTGTATCCGAACCCCAGTCTCATAAAATAGTCCATATTGCAATGTGGACTTCACATACTTGAGTATACGTCTAGCCGCATCCAAATGCGGTTTCCTTGGAGCCTGCATAAACTGACTTACCAATCCAACAGCATAGCTCAAATCTGGCTTGGTAATAGTCATATAAATCAAACTTCCTACTATGCGTCTATACATAGTAGGGTCTTCGAGAAGCTCACCTGCATCTGTACTCAGCTTCACATTCTGCTCCAAAGGAACTGAAATAGGCTTACAGCCTGTCATCCCATATTTGGACACCATGTCCAATCCATATTGCCTCTGTAAGAGCTATATCCCACTTGGTGATCTAATCACCTCAATGCCCAAGAAATAACATAGCTCTCCCAAATCTTTCATCTCAAACTTTTTCTTCAATAGCATTTTCACATGAAGGATATCTTCATCACTATCACCTGTCATAATCAAATCATCAACATAAATGACAAGTAGCATAATACCTTTCTCTGTTTTTCTCACATAAAGTGAGAAATCTGCCTTGGAAATTTGAAAGCCAATAGTGACAAGATATTGTCCTATCTTGTCAGACCATGCTCTAGGTGCTTGCTTCAAGCCATACAAGGCTTTCTTCAACCTGCAAACAAACTGAGGATAAACAACATGCACATAACCTAGTGGCTGCTCCATATAGACCTCTTCTTGCAAATCGCCATGCAAGAAGGCATTCTTTACATCCATCTGATGTAAAGATCAGTCCTTTGATGCAGCCATAGCAATGATTGCTCTTACGCTTGCCATCCTTGCAACTGGATTGAATGTTTCTTCATAGTCAATGCCATATGTTTGTGCATACCCCTTGACTACTAATCTTGCCTTGTATCTATTCACAGAACCATGTGCATTGTGCCTCACCTTATAAACCCACTTACAACCAATTGCATTCCTATCTTTAGGCAAAGGTACCAATTCCCATGTAGCATTCGCTTCCAAGGCATCCATTTCTTCATCCATGGCTTTCTCCCATTTTTCTTTTCCCATGGCTTGCTCAAAAGAAGTGGGTTTTGGTTCCTGTATCACTTTGACCATATAGGCATAGTGAATAGCTGTAAATCCATCATATTTCAGCCTATCCACAGGATACCTAGCTCTAGTAGACGTGCGCAAAGTAGGTTCACTCCCAAGTGCTCTCAAAACATCCCTGGTCTTCCTTACTCCAGGTGTAACAATAGAAGGAATACCCAACTCATCATCAATGCTCTGTTCTGAGCGACTGGATTCACCATCCACATAAGAGTGACCTGCATTCACATCAAACATGGGCTGATCAACCTTCTCTTTTCCTTTTCGTGATACCTGTATACCACTATCTGCATTGCTTTGAGAAGATTCTCATGATCTCAATTTGCCTGTCCATGGCGAAGAATGTGAACCACTGCTAGAGGACGCTCTAGGTCCACTAATATTTTGTGACTGCTGTTGTGAATTCTGTGCAGCATTACCGTTTTGTGCATCTACATCATCAATCACATTTACTAGTTTATACCAGCTACTCATCTCATAAAAAACAACATCTCTACTCACTGTAAACTTACGAGTAGAAGGGTTATAGTATCTACACCCTTTTTGCTGCACAGAGTAACCAATAAAGATGCACTTCTCAGCTTTTGGATCCAACTTGGATCTCAATTCATCTGGCACATGTACATAGGCAATGCAACCAAAAATCTTCAAATGAGAAATATATGGTTTCCTACCAGTATACCTCTCCTCTGGAGTCATCCCATGTATTGTTGCAGTGGGAGTCCTGTTCATTATGTAGATTGCTGTAGCAACTGCCTCAGCCCAATAAAAATCTGGCATGTCTTTTTCATTGAGCATGGCACGAGATACCTCTCCAATATGCCTGTTTTTCCTTTCTGCAATTCCATTTTGTTGTGGGATATGACTGCATGAATATTGCTGCTTTATGCCATGCTCCTGCAGGAACCTTGCAAACTCATTTGAGAGGTACTCTCCCCCTCCATCTGACCTTAGGCATTTTATTTGTAGGCCTGCTTCTTTTTCAACCATAGCTTTAAGAGTTTTGAAATTCCCAAACACTTCAATTTTCTTTTTCATAAAATACACCCAAACTTTTTTGCTATAGTCATCAATAAAAGTGACAAAATTATGACAGCCTCCAATAGATGCAGCTTTAGTAGTCCACACATCAGAGTGGATTAATTCCAATGGCTTCTTACTCTCTTGAACATGTCTAGGAAATGGTTTCCTTGCCTGTTTTCCAAATTGACAGGCTTCACATACCTTATGCATTTCTGCAACCTTGAATTTAGGCAATCCAGCAACAATATTTTGGGCTTGCATTGAATTAAGTCACTATACATTAACATGACCGATGCGTTTATGCCAGATATCAATATCTGCAACTACACCGGTCCCATGTGCAAACATTGATGCACTCAATTCAAGCATGTCTGCATCCAATGTAAACATTCTGCCCTTCTTCTTTCCTTTTGCTATCAAGCGACCTTTATTTTTCATATCCTCAACAAAGCATCCATGAGAATTAAATCTGACGTGCAAGCCCTGCTCAACCATTTGACCAACAGAAACCAGGTTCTTGGTGATATTTGGAACATGAAATACATCCAACATGTATTTCTTTTTCCCATCCTGCATAGACAAAGGAAGTTTTCCAATCTGCACAATAAGATGTGCAGTATCATCACCAGTCTCCACAAATCCTGGTTTTCCCATTTTCCTTGCATCCTACATCCATTCTGCAGGACCTGTCATGTGGTTTGATGCACCTGAGTCAACATACCACACATTGTTGCTTTCTTCTGTACTTGTCACAGAATTGGTCATGTGCTGTACCATAAACTAATGCTCATTTCTGTCATCACCTTGTCTACTAGAAGATGCATAATTCCCTTGTTGCAATTTTCCATTCATGATGCCATTTTGCTTTTTATAGCAGTCTTTAGCCATATGACCCATTTTACCATAGTAGTGGCATTCAACATTGCTGTTTGCATTTTGGCCTCTTTGCCATCCACCACGACCTCTTTGGCTCCCCTTGCCTTTAGAGTTACCACGTCCTCCTCCACAGGACTGGTTATGTTGAGTTTGCTGCATATTCTGATTTCTATCACGGCCTCCAGATCGGCCTCCTCTACCTCTGCCTCTTCCTCTTCCAGCATTTGAGTAGAAGACAGCTTCTTTTGAAGTTCCTCCTGAAGAAGATGCACCACCATTTCTCTGCTCCTCAAAAATTAGAAGAGCAATCAACTCAAAATCAAGAAATCTTTCACGTACGGAAATCGATGTTCGGAACTGTGCATAATCCTTTCCTAGACCATTCAAGGTCACAGAAACTAAATCATTATCTTCCACTGGTGACCCAATGGAAGCAAGTGCATCTGTAATCTTCTTCACCTTCATGGTAGTCATTGATGCTCATACTTTCTCTTTGCACATTGTGCAACTCTTGCTTGAGCTGCATTTTTCTGGCTTGCATATTTGTGCTATACATTTTTGACAAAGTATCCCATGCCTCTTTTGGCGTGCTTGCATCCTGAATATGCACAATCATAGAGTCTGAAATACTGATAGACAGCCAGTACATAACTTTTCTGGCTCTCTCATGCCATCCTTTAAATGCCTGCATTTGTTGTTGATTGGGAACATCAGGAAAAACTGGTTCTTCTTCGTTTCCTGCAACGAATTCTCAATATCCTTTTCCCATAAGGAAATTCGTCATTCTAAACTTCCATGCTTGGAAGTTGTTATTGTCAAGATTTTCAGTGACAATCTGTGAAAGAGAATCAGACGCCATTACAGAACACTCCAAAAAATTCTGTCACTGCAAAAAACACAGCTTCAGCCTTAGAAGGGCAAATCTACAAAACTGATGAAAGTGGTATTTGACCACACAATCACTTCCTAGTGACAATTTTGCATCAAAAGGCAACAAGGATGATTCTGTAACTCCCAATGTCTCTCCGCATAGGCATACGATGCAATTTCTACGGTAACTTTTCACCGACTTGTAGAACAGTGGTGGCAGAGCAAAAAACATGGCCTTTTCCTGAGTGCGTGCGAAAAACTTCCGCCTCCAAAACAGGCCCTGAAATGGCCTCAAATTAAAAAAACAGGGCAACCAAGGGCTAAAGTCATTCCCGCAGTATATACTGTCCTCTTGCTACATTGCAAAGGGCATCTCAATCTGAGACAATGCACTCTTGTACTTTCTGGCTGTGCTACCTACAAAGACTTGCTCCCAAAACTAGAAAAATGAAAGCAACATTGGTCCTCTTACCAGAACGCCGCGAACTTGGTTTACTTTCTTGAGCTCCTTACCACGAACCAGGCTCTCATACCATGTCAAGATTGTGGGAGAGAACGAAAGAGTCTCACCTTGTAGCTTTCTCACTTACACAATGGGGGAAATACACACAAAGGTGGAGGCTGAAAACAGTTTTCCTCTTCTTAGTTGTGTAAGCCCAAAGAACTCTAGTATAGAGAAATAGAAGAACCCTATATATGGGTCCTCAAACCAAACTCAACTAACTAAGGTGGCATACTGACTGAGCCATGAACTAGAGTAGATAAGGATAGCTGTCATCTAGCTATTATTCATGGGCGGTGTACCAACCGCATTTGCAGCTAACAAGTCAGTGACATAAATGCACAACGCTCACCCTGGCATATCATGAGTGGAGCTTGATATCTCAACAACTCCCTCTCCTTGCCATGAAATGGCTGAAGGGGAGGGGGTTTAATAAAAAAAATTGTACTAAATTTATTATCTTTTTGTCCCATGAAGGGGTGTTCCCGCGGTGAACTACCGGTTTTTAGCCACGGTCTCTTATGCACAACACGGGCTGGAGTTTGTTAGTGCACGAAGAAGGATCACTTAGTCCAAGGTTTTTTCGTTGCGGGAGATCACTTTGAACCACTTTTGCGTGGGATGTGCGGGGTCTAGGGTTGTTAATATTTCATTGCGGAAATATTACATTCTCTCCCCCTTAAAGGAATTGAGATGTCCTCATCTTGAGAAGATCTGGGGGTATTTTTGGTTGAGAGTACTTTCATCCATCCAAGTGGCATCCTCTTTGGGGTAGTCTTTCCACTAGATGAGTATTCTCTCAATGTCGTGGATCTCAAATGCCTCTCCCTAACATCTAAGATCCTGTCAGGCTATAGCTCAAGGACTCCTTGGCTAGGCATTACAACTTGTTGATCATCAAGCACATGACTAGGGTTAGGCACATACTTTTTCAATAGGCTGATATGGAATACATTATGAACTTTTAGGTTTTCGGGGAGTTGGAGTCTGTAAGAATTAGTCCCTAGGCACTTGAGAATCTTGTAGGGCCCACAATACCTTGGACTTAGCATAGGGAACTCTTCTTTGGACGTACATGAATAAAGACCATATCACCTTCAACGAAGGATCTGTCTTAACGTTTCAGGTCCGCATAAGCCTTCTGTCTGTCCTTGGCAGCTTGGATGTCCTGTCTTATTGACTTGATTTGGTCATCCATGTCTTCCAGCATCTGCTTTGGAGCTTCAACCCTCAAGTTTGGATTCGAAAAGCTTAAAGGAGAGTGGCAATCGTGCCCATACAATGCTTGAAAAGGGGTCATCTGAATGCTTTGTTGGTAAGAAGCATTGTAGGCAAACTCAACCAGTGGCAAATATTGAATCCACTTTTTGGGTTCGCGAAAGTAGTGTTCCCTAAGCATATCTTGGTTGACTCGTTCCGTTTGACCATAGGTTTGGGGATGGTAAGGTGTACTGAGTTGAGTCCCAATGGCCTCAAAGATAGCCCTCCAAAAGTGTGATGTGAAGAGAGAGTCACGATCACTAATGATTCTTCTGGGTAACCCATGCAGTTTGAATATCTCCTTGATGAATAACCTTGCAATGCTTGAGGCTTTATAGTTTGTTTTAACAGGGATAAGATGTGCAACGTTGGTAAGCATTTCTACCATGACCATAATGGAGTTGTATCCTCCCTGAACTTGGGGTAGGCCAACAACAAAGTCCATACTAATGAATTCCCATTTCATTTGGGGAATGTCAAGTGGTTGCAATTTCCGTGGCATTTTGACATGTTCGGCCTTAATGTGTTTACAAGACAAACATTCCGTGACATATTTGAGAATGTCACCTTTGAGCCTATCCCAATAATAGCTCTTTTTGACCACATTAAGGGTCTTGGCATAGCCAATATGTCCTGAGAAAGGGGAGTCATGGGCTTCCCAAAGTATCTTCTACTTGAGTGACTGGCTTGACGGAATACATAATCTTGTCCTATAGTAGACAAGTCCACTGTTGACAGAGAATTCTTGATTCTTTTTTTGTAGCTTTGGGTCTTGATCTTTGATAGGGATCTCCCTTAGCATTTTCTGATAAGTTGGGTCATGGCATGCCTCTTCTTTAGCTAGCTCAAGAATTGGGTTATTTGGCTTGGATACCTTTGTGGCTAGAGATCTGGCTGTTAATGGGTCTTGGAAAATCAGAGAATTTATAAATTCCTTGCAATTGAGTGCATCGGCAACTACATTCTCCTTGATTTTGAAGTCATATTCTTCTAGTACTTCAATCCATCGGCGTTGCCTCATATTTAGCTCATTCTGGGTGAAAATCCACTTAAGACTCTTGTGGTCCGTCACTAAGGTAAATTTGTTACCAAACAAGTAGTGTCTCCAAAGTTTGAGAGCATGGATGATAGCCAATAGCTCTAGGTTGTGGGTAGCATAGTTCCTTTCATGGCTCTTCAGCTTCCTTGAAGAGTATGCTACGGGATGACCTTCTTGCATGAGCACACATCCTAAGGCTAGTGCGCTAGCATCAGTTATCACTTCAAACTTCTTACTAAGATCTGGAAGTTTTAGGATGGGTGTTGATACCAAGCTTTGCTTTAGTTTGTCAAAGCTGGATTGTTCAGCAGGTGACCATACAATTGATACTTGCTTCTTTAGTAGATCAGTCAGAGGTGCTGCAATCAAAGCATAGTTTTTGATAAAGACCCTGTACCATCCTGTCAATCCAAGAAAACTATGTATTCTTTGACAGTTGTTGGTGTTGGCCATTCTAGAACGTCTCAGACCTTGGCCAGATCTACTGAAATTCCTTTCGTTGATACAATGAATCCCAGATATTCAATCTGTCGCTTGAGAAATGCACACTTCTTTTTCTTGGCATAAAGCTTATGTGCTCTCATTGTTTGGAGAACAATGTGAAACTAGGGTTTATGATCTTTTTTGTGCTTGGAGTAGACTAGGGTATCGTCAAAGAAGACGAGTACGAAGTCATCAAGATAGGGCCTAAAGATATCTTGCATTAACCTGTTGAAGGTAGTAGGAGCATTTGTCAGCCCGAACAACATGACTAGGAATTCAAAGTGTCTATACCTTGTGCTGAATGCAGTCTTCGGGATATATTCTTCCTTGATCCTTATTTGATAATATCCAGACCTTAGATCTATCTTAGAAAAGATCTTCGCACCTTGAAGACGGTCAAAAAGTTCATATTCCTGGGATGGGTTATTTGTTTTTAATGGTCGATTGATTCAACCCTCTGTAGTCAATGCATAACCGAAGCGTTCCATCTTTCTTCTTCTAGAACATCACTAGAGCTCCCCATGGCAAACTACTAGGATGGATGTAGCCTTGATCTAATAGTTGCTTGAGTTGCTCTTTCAGCTCAATCACTTCTGGGATGGACATCCTATATGGTCTCTTTGAGATTGGTGCAGCTCTTGGCGCTAGCTTGATTTCGTGATCGACTTCCCTTTGAGGAGGAAGTTCTGTCAGTTCTTCAGGAAATATGTCCGCGTATTCCTTTAACCATGAAGGTTCTTCCCTAGATTCTTGCTTTTGATCTAGCTTATTTAGTTTAATCAAATAGACATGTAGCCCCTTTCTAACTCCTTTTATTATCTGTGTTGCTTTTGCCAGCTAGATTTTTGGCTTATCAGCCTCTCCTTGAGTTGTGTTTCCCCTTCAGAATTTCGAAAGGAGACTTGGCCCTTTCCACAGTGAATGTGGGCATCATTGGGTATTAGCCAATCCATACCAAGCAAACATTCGTGGACACCTAGGTTCATTACCCTGAATCTAACCGAAGTCGACTTTCCACCCAGTAGGAATTTCACCTTAGCAATTTGCCTGGTACAAGAGACCTCATGACCATTTGCTAATTCCACAAGTAAGATAGGTGCATCTTTGGTGGCTATTCCTAATCTTTTTGCATAGACTAGTGAAATGAAGAAATGTGTACTGCCACAATCAATCAAGGCTTGGAAGCTTTTACCTTGATAATTTGATGGTGTTTGAATCACCGAGAATTGGCGATTTGGGCCTTTCTTGTGAAGAGCGGCATGAATCGTTGCCCTCTCAATGTCAATTTCCATGGATGGAACTTCCTCATCACACAACTCCTTGTTGGCAACACTGGAGGTTCTTCCTTTGGCCCTGACGGTGGCTCCTTGGCCATGGACAGCTCCTTGGAATGGCCCTTGACGTTGTCCTCTACTAAGCTTGGGACACTGCCTTTTAAAGTGACCAGGCTCGTTGCAATGGAAGCAATGGAGATTGCAGCCATTACCTTGGGTAGGAACAAATTTGTTGACAGTGCTGGCCCTAGCTTTCTTCCTTTGTGCCCGATTTTGGCCCTGCACTCTCTTAGCCTGAGACCTATACACTCCTTTCTTCTGGTCCTTGTAAGACCAAGTCCTGTTATTTCTTGGCCTGGTCTACATCTCCTGTATTATTGGTGCAGCTCGAATGAGCACGTCTTGAAGGTCTATTGGGCGCATTGATTCCAGGCGGGTGTTTATAGGTGGGTTTAGTCTGGCACAAAACTTTGACACCTATTGTGTCATATCCATTTGGGCGCGTACTGATGAACTTTGAATAATACGCATCAAGGGATAGACCAAGCTTCTTTAGATCATAAAACTCATTCATCTTTTGTGTGCGGTAAGCTGGTGGTAGATATCTCCCTCGCATAGCTTTTTTAAGCTTCTCCCAAGTAACTAACCCTTCTAAGATCCCTTGGTCTTTGGACCATTGTTTCCACCAAAGTCTTGCTTTGCCGGTAAGCTTCAGTTTGGCAAGCATAGCTTGGTTAGCGGGTGCAGTACCTACTGCTTTGAAATAATCCTCCATGGATTTGATCCAGATCTCGACATCAGTTTGGATGGTCCTTCCCTTATCATCAAATTCTGGTGGCTTGATTTGTTTGAGAAGAAACTTCTTCTCCTGAATTACGTTTGTACTTGGTGCAGGGGTCGGACTAGGAATCTGCACTTGAGGTTGCGCCTGGGCAATAAGATTCTTTACATCAAAAACTTGCTTAAACGTTTTTCACATTACATTACATGCCCAGTTCATCTTTTAGCCAAGTGACCTAATCACTTAACTCCTTTACCAACACTTACAGCCAAGATAGCCATTGATAAAAAGTCTATTTTATTCATGTGGGCATAGCCCTTTCGAGTACATCTGTTTGGGAAGGTAAAATAAGCTGATTGGCACATCACTTTGAGGAAAATAAGATTGTGTTACATTCGGCTATGTGAACTGAGTAATGATATGGGATGGGGTCATGGATTTTCAGGAATCAATAGGTCATAGGAAGCTTGGGGTATCCCTTCCTTCGATACCCATTCTTCTCATAACGTCCCAACACCTTGATTCTGTCGGCAAGGATTATTCGAGTCACTTCCTCGTACACATAATTTTTTTGCTTGACCTTTCGATGACCGCCGACATGTAGGGTTGCATTTGCGTGAGCCTCGACAAAGATGAACAGCTTCACGATCTTTAAATCCTCCATCCACTTGATCCTCTTCAAGTTGGTCCAAAGGTACGCAAGTCGGTGGGCCACTATGAATAAATTCCTGAATCACCCGTCCATCTCCATTCCACGTACAAGGGTGAAGGATTGTAGATGCCGTCTAGAATATTCATCATGCCTAGCCTCCATCGATAATCCGAAGCACGCATTGCAGTCATAAACATAACCTAGAACACCAAGAATTTGTTCCATGCTTCGTGACTCTGCAGGCCATCATCCATAAGTAAGTAAGGAAATGTTCTTAATGGAAACATTGCTCTACTTCCCCTCATTAAGTCCCCTTGTAAATATTAGATTCCATTAATTTGCATTGATACCAACTGTAACGTGTCCCCCTGTCCACTTGTGGGACACGTCTTGGCAGCCCATCGGAAAGAGAGTCTAGAAAGCGTCGCCCGACATTCCCAAGGAATGTCACGGGGTTTGCGATCTAGGTCTTCTCGAGTCTGCCACGAAGTGGAAGCATTCCAACCGTTCCTACTTAGGACCGACCTGAATCAGGGTTTTCCTAATGGTCAAGTTCCTAGAATGGTAGCTAGCGTCGGACAAACTACTTTACTCAAAAACATCAGGGTCGAAACGGATTTATACTGCACTTGGTTCAAGGAGAATGGGAAACGAGAGGGATGCAAAGCTCGACCTCTCTGCGCGTAAGGCATAATTCCATTCCGTTCCCCTAGAACAACACAAATTGGGACTCTAGCTCTATAGATTCTAGGTCATTGTTACCTCACTGTCAATTCCTTTTGAGAAAAGTTCCGCGCCAACGAGGACCACCCTTCCATAGGACAGACCCAAGGTCACATCCATTGTACTTTCCTCGGGTTGCTTTAGTTATCTAATTACCTACCACATTTAGTTTGACAAGCAAAAACAGCTTCTTTAATTAGCCAATTAATCACTGGTTCCTTCACGTAACTTAGGCACTGACATAGAAAAACAATGTCAAGCAAGTTTCTTTTCAACATTTGATCTTTATTTATCAGTCTTTGGAATACATCATATAATCTGCTCAAAGGCTATTCCAGCAATCCTCAGGGATCGCTTTTCCAAGTGCTACCTGTAGACTAGTATGCGGGCCTCGAGATCCCATCTCGAGTCACGTTGCCCTCTTGTGTAGGATCCGAAGGCAAGGGATTTACGGCCAGAGCCTCCCCTGGCACCCAAGTGTCCTCCTGATCCAAGTAGCATCCACGGAGAGACCTCTCGCGGCGGGTTTGATCCACGTACCCACGCGGCTAACAACCCCCTTGGATAGGGTCAGGTAGACAGTCGGAGGTAACTAGTATTGCCTCTCCCTCTAGGCTTTTAACCTGAAGCATTAGTTATTTTTCCAGTATTAGTTCCTTGAGCAAAGAAATACAAACAATTCTTCTAAGTGTACAATTACGAGCATTCCAGTGGTCATTTGTATGGCCAACTGCTAAGGTGTGTTTCCTTCTCCCCGAATGCTTGCAACATTCAATCCTGGATCAATCGCGACTTGGCAAGATCCCAAGGGTTTTGTAAGCTGAGTTACTTGTTTACCATTCATCCTTGGGTTAGGGTTTATACCCTGTGAACCCAAATTGTCACCACTTTAGGTTTCCATATATTATGGTCGATAAATCCTGGGCAACCTAGTTGCCCTAACTTGGTTGGTCAATTGCTTTCTTGGCAATTCATTACCACCCTGGCTTGGCAAATCAGTCTTCAAGAAAGAGTGTTGAAGCAGGACATTGCAGCTTGTTGCACGAGATAGGTGTCAATACTTAACTTATGGGATTATATCTCCCATCAAACAAAATTTCTTGGTCAAGAATAGCTTTGTTTAAGATATAGGGCTTGGAAGTCCTCTTGACCCAATCCAAATCCCTAACCCTACTAGGCTGAATAAACATTTTGGCCCTAGGGTTCCTAAATTCATACGGAGGTCTCGTATTTGGTCAATTGACCCTTAGGGTGAGATCCCTAGATCATTCTTACACGGGCGATTAGATAGTCCTAACATTTGGAGAATGTGGGTAGGACCTTTGAAATCGAAAGTCTTAAATCGGCATCCCAAGTGCGATAGTAGGCAAAATTTTATCATAGCTTAACCTTAGCACATTGAGGTAATCGTCATATAGTAACTAATCATACCTTTATTATTCTCATGCAAGCTATTCATTCATATGCGAATTACTTAGTTGATCTAACCAACCCATGATTTAAGATGATCCTCCCTTTTAAAGATGCAAATACTTTCTTCTAAATTTGCAAGTACTTTCCCTTAAAAGATGTGAGTAATTGCAAGATAGGAGAGATGTATCATTCCGTGCAATTTCGAGACCATAGATCTTTTTGCCTTTATGCAACTTAAAGGATCTACAGAGATCTCTCTTTTCCTTGCCCTATACTATAATGATTGTTATTCAGAGCTAACTTTTATAAACCCTATGTTGATGCAACAAAATCAAAGCTTTAATATTTTTAATGAAGATGCATTCAAACTTTGATAAAGAACTCCATGCATGAGTGAATGCCATGAGTCCATCATTGATTTAAACCTTCCTTTACCAATTAACCCGACCTAAAATGTAACTATCATTGCAGGCAATTTGCAAGGTTCATAAATCCTTTCCATGCATTGCAACTACTTGGACATCATTTAATGGGCATCTACGATTATCTTATACATGAGTCACAACTATGCATTATGTGTTATATGCCCTATCCTATGGGCGATGCAACAAAGATGCCTTTGCACAATTCCGTCTTTTTACTTATGCATCATATGTTCAGAATTTTGACTACCCTTAACCACGAAAGTGCAAGCAATTGCAAATACTTGACATGCAACTAAATTTTATGCAACTAAATTTTGCAAATCGGGTGAGCAAATAAATTTCCCAATGTATTTAAACTTGCCTACAAGAATTAAACATGCCTAGTGCATCCTTTTCGTGCAGGAATATTATCGGAACCTGGGCATTAAGAATCGGGGCGTTGTCCACTCGTGTACTCGGGGTGGAAGCTCCCGCGTGTGCTCCTCTCACCTTTTGCTTAGGAGCCATTGATGCGGTAGATTTCGACGCATTGAATATTCCTTGGCTCCCTTACGCACTTCGAGGGTACTACTGTCCAAGATTCTCCTCTTCTGTGCAGGAATTTGGGCCTTGCAGACATGGTTTTTAAAAACTAGGGGCACATGGGTGAACGTGGCTTAGAAGCTCCAATAGAAGCTTCCAATTTAGAAGCTTCCAAGCCTCTGAAAACAAGTAGATGACGTGGGATGGAGAAAATGATGAGGGAGATGATGAGAATGGAGGTGAATATAATGATGATGGTAATGATGATGATGATGGTGATGAAGATGATGGGCGCAGCAGCCTGGCGGTAGCACGACAGTCCTGCGGCGTGGCAGCGTGGTGGGCGGGCAGCATGATCCACAGGGCAATGGCAGCAGCTCCACGATCCCCCTCTCTCCTTAAGCTTGGGGAGGGGGGGTTCATATATAGGGTTGAAGGGGGGTAGCCACACAAGTGGTAGGCAGCATGTTCCCCTCACCATGCTCCTCCCTACTCCACACATAACGACTAAAGGGGAGGGAGTTTAATAAAAAAATTTGCACTAAATCATTATATTTTTGTCCCATGAAGGGGTGTTCCCACGGTGAACTACGGGTTTTTAGCCACGGTCTCTTATGCACAACGCGGGATGGAGTTTGTTAATGCATGAAGAAGGAGCACTTAGCCCAAGGTTTTTCCGTTGCGGGAGATTACTTTGAACCGCCTTTGCATGGGATGTGCGGGGTCTAGGGTCGTTAATATTTCATTGTGGAAATATTACAAGATATATCCTTGGTCTAATAGCTGCTTGAGTTGTTCTTTTAGCTCAAAGGATTTAGGGTTTGACATTCTTTAAGGCCGTTGTGACAGGGGTAGCACCTTGAATAAGTTGGATTTAATGATCTACTTCTCTTGCTAGTCGGATTTCTATTAGGTCTTCAGGAAAAAAATCCGCATATTCTTTTAGCCAAAATCAGCATCAGTGTATCCATGCAACTGTATCTGAACCCCAGTCTCATAAAATAGTCCATACTGCAATGTGGACTTCACATACCTAAGTATGCGTCTAGCCGCATCCAAATGCAGTTTCCTTGGAGCCTACATAAACTGACTTACCAATCCAACAGCATAGCTCAAATCTGGCCTGGTAATAGTCATATAAATCAAGCTTCCTACTATGCGTCTGCACATAGTAGGGTCTTTCAGAAGCTCACCTGCATCTGCGCTCAGCTTCACATTCTGCTCCAAAGGAACTGAAATAGGCTTACAGCCTGTCATCCCCTATTTGGACAGCATGTCCAATCCATACTGCCTCTGCAAGAGCTGTATCCCACTTGGTGATCTAATCACCTCAATGCCCAAGAAATAACGCAGCTCTCCCAAATCCTTCATCTCAAACTTCTGCTTCAATAGCATTTTCACATGAAGGATATCTTCATCACTGTCACCTGTCATAATCAAATCATCAACATAAATGACAAGTAGCATAATACCTTTCTCTGTTTTTCTCACATAAAGTGAGAAAATTGCCTTGGAAATCTGAAAGCCAATAGTGACAAGATACTGTCCTATCTTGTCAGACCATGCTCTAGGTGCTTGTTTCAAGCCATACAAGGCTTTCTTCAACCTGCAAACAAACTGAGGATGAACAACATGCACATAACCTGGTGGCTGTTCCATATAGACCTCTTCTTGCAAATCACCATGCAAGAAGGCATTCTTTACATCCATCTGATGTAAAGACCATCCCTTTGATGCATCCATAGCAATGACTGCTCTTACGGTTGCCATCCTTGCAACCGGACTGAATGTTTCTTCATAGTCAATGCCATATGTTTGTGCATACCCCTTGATTACTAATCTTGCCTTGTATCTGTTCACTGAACCATCTGCATTGTGCTTCACCTTATAAACCCACTTACAGCCAATTGCATTCTTACCTTTAGGCAAAGGTACCAATTCCCATGTAGCATTTGCTTCCAAGGCATCCATTTCTTCATCCATGGCTTTCTCCCATTTTTCTTTTCCCATGGCTTGCTCAAAAGAAGTGGGTTCTGGTTCCTGTATCACTTTGACCATATATGCATAGTGAATGGCTGTAAATCCATCATATTTCAGTCTATCCATAGGATACCTAGCTCTCGTAGATCTGTGCAAAATAGGTTCACTCCCCAGGTGCTCCCAAAACATCCCTGGTCTTTCTTACTCTAGGTGTAACAATAGAAGGAATACCCAACTCATCATCAATGCTCTGTTCTGAGCCACTCGATTCACCATCCACATAAGAGTGACCTGTATTCACATCAAACATGGGCTGATCAACCTTCTCTTTTCCTTTTCGTGATACCTGCATACCACTATCTGCATTGCTTTGAGAAGATTCTCCTGATCTCAATCTTCCTGTCCATGGCGAAGAATGTGAACCACTGCTAGAGGACGCTCTAGGTCCACTAATATTTTGTGACTGCTGTTGTGAATTCTGTGCAGGATTACCGTTTTGTGCATCTACATCATCAATCACATTTACTAGTTTATACCAGCTACTCATCTCATAAAAAACAACATCTCTGCTCACTATAAACTTACGAGTAGAAGGGTTATAGTATCTACACCCTTTTTGCTGCACAGAGTAACCAATAAAGATGCACTTCTCAGCTTTTGGATCCAACTTGGATCTCAACTCATCTGGCACATGTACATAGGCAATGCAACCAAAAATTTTCAAATGAGAAATATCTGGTTTCCTACCAGTATACCTCTCCTCTGAATTCATCCCATGTATTGTTGCAGTGGAAGTCGTGTTCATTATGTAGACTGCTGTAGCAACTGCCTCAGCCTAATAAAAATCTGGCAGGTCTTTTTCATTGAGCATGGCACAAGATACCTCTCCAATATGCCTGTTTTTTCTTTCCGCAATTCCATTTTGTTGTGGGATATGACTGCATGAATATTGCTGCTTTATGCCATGCTCCTGTAGGAACCTTGCAAACTCATTTGAGAGGTACTCTCCCCCTCCATCTGACCTTAGGCATTTTATTTGCAGACCTGTTTCTTTTTCAGCCATAGCTTTAAGAGTTTTGAAATGCCCAAAAACTTCAATTTTCTTTTTCATAAAATACACCCAAACTTTTCTGCTATAGTCATCAATAAAAGTGACAAAATAATGACAGCCTCCAAAAGATGCAGCTTTAGTAGTCCACACATCAGAGTGGATTAATTCCAATGGCTTCTCACTCTCTTGAACATGTGTAGGAAATGGTTTCCTTGTCTGTTTTCCAAATTGGCAGGCTTCACATACCTTATGCATTTTTGCAACCTTGAATTTAGGCAATCCTGCAACAATATTTTGGGCTTGCATTGATTTAAGTCACTGTACATTAACATGACCAATGCGTTTATGCCAGATATCAATATCTGCAACTACACCGGTCCCATGTGCAAACATTGCTGCACTCAATTCAAACATGTCTGCATCCAACGTAAACATTCTGCCCTTCTTCTTTCCTTTTGCTATCAAGCGACCTCTATTTTTCATATCCTCAACAAAGCATCCATGAGGATTAAATCTGAGATGCAAGCCCTGCTCAACCATTTGACCAACAGAAACCAGATTCTTGGTGATATTCGGGACATGAAATACATCGGACAGGTATTTCTTTTTCCCATCCTGCATAGACAAATGAGTTTTTCCAATCTGCACAATAGGATGTGCAGTATCATCACCAGTCTCCACAAATCCTGGTTTTTCCATTTTCCTTGCATCCTCCATCTATTCTGCATGACCTGTCATGTGGTTTGATGCACCTGAGTCAACATACCACACATCATTGCTTTCTTTTGCACTTGTCACAGAATTGTTCATGTGCTGCACCATAAACAAATGCTCATTTCTGTCATCACCCTGTCTACTAGAAGATGCATAATTCCCTTGTTGCAATTTTCCATTCATGATGTCATTCTGCTTTTTATAGCAGTCTTTAGCCATATGACCCATTTTACCACAGTAGTAGCATTCAACATTGCTGTTTGCATCTTGGCCTCTTTGCCATCCACCACGACCTCTTTGGCTCCCCGTGCCTCTAGATTTACCACATCCTCCTCCATAGGATTGGTTTTCTTGAGTTCGCTGCATATTCTGATTTCTACCACGGCCTCCAAATCGGCCTCCTCTATCTCTGCTTCTACCTCTTCCAGCATTTGAGTAGAAGACAGCTTCTTTTGAAGTTCCTCCTGAAGAAGATGCACCACCATTTCTCTGCTCCTCAGAAATTAGAAGAGCAATCAACTCCTCAAAATCAGGAAATCTTTCACGAACTGAAATGGATGTCTGAAACTGTGCATAATCCTTTCCTAGACCATTCAAGGTCACAGAAACTAAATCATCATCTTCCATTGGCGACCCAATGGAAGCAAGTGCATCTGCAATCTTCTTCACCTTCATGTGGTAGTCATTGATGCTCATATTTTCTCTTTGCACATTATGCAACTCTTGCTTGAGCTGCATTTTCCTGGCTTGCGTATTTGTGCTATACATTTTTGACAAAGTATCCCATGCCTCCTTTGGCGTACTTGCATCCTGAATATGCACAATCATAGAATCTGAAATGATGATAGACAGCCAATACATAACTTTTCTGGCTCTCTCATGCCATCCTTTAAATGCCTGCATTTGCTGTTGATTGGGAACATCAGGAAGAACTGGTTCTTCTTCATTTCCTGCAACAAATTTCCAATATCCTTTTTCCATAAGGAAATTCATCATTCTAAACTTCCATGCTTGGAAGTTGTTATTGTCAAGCTTTTCAGTTACAATCTGTGAGAGAGAATCAGACGCCATTACAGAACACTGCAAAAAATTCTGTCATTGCAAAGAACACAGCTTCAGCCTCACAAAGGCAAATCTGCAAAACTAACGAAAGTGGTATTTGACCCCACAGTCACTTCCTAGTGATGATTTTGCATCAACAGGCAACAAGGATGATTCTGTAACTCCCAATGTCTCTGCGCACAAGCATACGATGCAATTTCTACAGTAACTTTTCACCGACCTGTAGAACAGTGGCTGCACAGCATAAAACTGGGCCTTTTCCTGAGTGCGTGCAGAAAACTTCCGCCTCCAAAACATGCCCCAAAATGGCCTCAAATAAAAAAAACAGGCTCTGATACCATGTCAAGATTGTGGGAGAGAAGGAAGGAGTCTCACTTGTAGCTTTCTTGCTTGCACAATGGGGGAATACACACACAGGTGGAGGCTGAAAACAGTTTTCCTCTTCTTAGTTGTGTAAGCCAAAATAACTCTAGTACAAGGAAATAGAAGAACCCTATATATGGGTCTCAAACCAAACTCAACTAACTAAGGTGGCATACTAACTGAGCCATGAACTAGAGTAGATAAGGATAGCTATCATGTAGCTATTATTCATGGGCGGTGTACCAACCACATCTGCAACAACTGACAAGTCGGTGACATAGATGCACAACGGTCACCCTGGCATATCACGAGTGGAGCTCGATATCTCAACAGAGCATGGTTGCAATTATGGAGGTTGGAAAGTGGTGACAGGAATCATTGCAACATGGACAAATGACACTAATTGTTACTTGAGTGAACTAGGTTCCAAGATTGAATGCTTGGCCTCATAAACACAATCTCAAGTAGGACGTGACAATGACACAGAGTGTAAAACAAAGTATGATAGCATTGCATTGAAAGATGAACCAAGTACATGCTTTTATAACTTTTCCAACTTCTCCACTCTCCTCAATGTGCTTATGGGATACAAGTCTCCTGATCATGCAACATACATGATTTGACCTATTTTCCAACACCCCCCCTCAAATGACGAATTCTTACACTTGCTGAACTTTTCCCCCCTTACATGATGATGTGGCCTAGGAGACTAGCTCATGGGTAGCCTAGTCAAGTCAAGCTTGAAATTTTACATTTTTGCTAAGGGTTTTTTTTTCAATACAAATCCACTAAGGGAAAGAAAACCTCCACTATGGGAAAAATATGATCCACTATGGGAACGATACAATGAAATTTTCTTTAGAATAATCTATCAGAGTTTTTGACGGTGGCAGAAGCATCTTCTTCTTCTTCTCCTTCATTCATAAATTGACCTTGATGGTGATCATATTACACCTATTGTGCCCTCTTCTTGTGGAATCATTCACTGGATACATGTCTAGTCTTGCCACAGTAATGACAAATAATTCGGTCCTTGTTGCTGTTGGTGGTGAATCCTCAATCACATCCTTTTGCTGCATAAGTACCCTCGGTGTAGAAAATGTTATCCCTTGAGTTGGTTTCTTTTGCATCCTTGTTTTAAATTTTCTTTCTCCATCAAGCAGTGAGTGCTAAATTTCTTTGAGTGAGAGTCTGAGAACATTACTTAGTGTTGAAACAAGGTTCTCATATGGTTCATGATTAACACTGGCAAGTAGCACTGCTATTGCCTCATCTTCATCAATGTTCTTTTAAGAGTTGCAAGCTGAATTTTAAGGCTCTTGAACTCATTGATATGCATAGTTATAGAGTAACTGTTTTTTACATCCAACTTATAAAACTACATGGGTAATTTTTCATTTGAGTTCTTTGCTTGGGTGCCAAAGATCTTGTCAAGCTCTTCCCATTCCTTCTTTGCATCCCTGATGCCAGAAATATTATGTAATACATCATTGGATAGACCCCATGCAATAATACCCAGATCTTTGTTGTTCATCTTCTTCCATGCCTTTGTCTTAGGCTGATGAACTTGTGCAGCATCTTCATCTTTATTATCTTCCTTCTTGTCATCAACATCTTCTTCCTCATCTTCAAACAAGTCCCACAAGTCTTCATGGTCTTTTCCTTCTAGGCATGAAAGCCTTACCCATTAAACTTTGCTATCTGCTCTAGTTCAGTCATTTTAGAAGGATGCTTACCACTAGAATTCTTGAGCAGTGTCTATCCTTTTACAAGAAGATTGAGATTTACAAGGGATTTGATCAATGTGACTTTAAATCATTACATAAAGTGAGAATAATCCTTGAAGCAGGAATCAGAAGGTGAGTTACTCCTAAGTAAGCTAAAAACGCAAATGCCAAAAGCACTATTTGAGTATCAATAGATACTATGTCTTGAATGAAGACCTCGACGTTAAGCTTGATGTTGATGCTTAGGCTTCTCAAACCTTCCTCTTGCTAAATTTGAAGACATCAGCAAAGACTGAGAAAATCTGAGTGGCAAAAACTTCAATAGGATGAAGTGAGAGAAAAGCTTGAACTATTATAGCTATGGAGTTCTTCTGTCAAGATTTTCTTGTGAGTGGTTTTTTCCTTCTGGCAGCGCGAATTTGTGGACAATCTAAGCCAAGATTTGGTCCGAAGGTAGCCTAGACCATGGGCGGAGGGGATCTTGTAAAAATCAGCAATCTGATGCTCAAATCACAAATTTGATAGTTTCGTTTGCCTATGATGTGACAAGATATTGCGTAGGGATTCAAGGAAGAGATCCCTAGAAGGATGCTAGTGAAGATATCTCTTAGTTTGTTCTCCATGAGTCCTCCAATAAAGATTAGTACAGGCTGATGGCTATGGTAGACCAAAGGAATAGAGTGAAAAAGGGAGTAAGAGATGAAGTTATGTGCTTGGAACAAGCTTTCTAGAGGTTGTGAGAGACTAAGAGAGTAGTGAGAGAGTTAGCCTATACTCACCATTGCTCTAATACCATGTGAGAATGCATGGATCTTGAGCATGGTTGCAAATATGGAGGTTGAAAAGTGGTGACTAGAATCATTGCAACATGGACAAATGGCACTAACTGTTACTTGAGTGAATTAGGTTCCAAGATTGAATGCTTGGACTCATAAACACAATCTCAAGTAAGACATAATGATGACACAGAGTGTAGTTCAAAGTACGATAGCATTGCATTGAAAGATGAACCAAGTACATGCTTTTTTAGCTTTTCTAGCTTCTCCACTCTCCTCATTGTGCTTATGGGATACAATTCTCCTCAACATGTAGCATACATCATTTGACCTATTTTTCAACACTAAAGCTTAAAGCATTTGTGACTTGTTTGACTTGCCAAGTTTAAAATGTGTTGGTTCAATACTTATGGCTCCTAGCTCTCGTTCGCGTGGTTTTTTCCGTGATGGATGGTTATAGTCTTTGTTAATTTGAAAAAATGTCAGGTTCTGATCCTCGGGTCTTTTTGGTCGAGATATTCTCTATTTAATGATTTTAGAGTCCTTCAAGTCCATTTTGCGGGAAGTTGAGAAGATTTTAAATCAAAGTTGGGATATCAAAATGCCAAAGTTTACTTGTTCCTATACTGGTGGTGGTTGTAAAAGCACTTAGCTCATTCAAGTTGTTTCTTCTTTCTCCTTTATTGAAATCTTTGCAAGCACTGTCGATAATTTTTGCACTTATCTTACTCAACCTCACCTCATGGATAAGATCAGTTATAGAATCAAGTGATATAATATTTATCTTAATCTTTGAAACATACAACACATTTGAAAGATTCTTGAGTTCACCATTTGTAGTAACAAAGAAAGTAGTATATGTGCCCTCAATAGGTCATTTTGCATCATTCCCAACCATCACAGTGATGGATTCTTGTAGAGGCTTCATAGAACTATATAGAACTTTCTTGTTGGTCATGTGATGGGAGGAGACACTATCCAATATCCATGAGTCATTTTTAGATATTTCTTGCATCAAGGAACATACTTTCTCAATGGTCACCATGAATAAATCCAACTCTACTTCAACCACATTGGCTATCTCCTTCCCTTTAGTCTTTGCGGTGCCGTTCTTTTCATCTGCCTTCTTGACACAACAATATGCAATTGCATATCCTTTCTTCTTGTAGTAGAAGCAGTCTCCTTGAAACTTTTTCTTACCACCCTTCTTCTTTTTGTCACCATTGGTAGAGGAATCACCTTTGCCTTTCACATTGGCAGAGAATGCATCATCTCCATTGTTACTACCTTCTTGGGCTTTAAGTCTCAACTTCTCCATTAGTAGTATAAAAAATTCCTCAAACCTCATAGTTGTAGGTCTCACTTGATTTTTTAGGAAAGCTACCAATCCATCAACAAACTTTGGTGGACAAATTCAAAGACACCTTTGAGCTAGCTCCTCACTAGTCTTTTATATTCCAAGCACTAGCCATTTGGTTGCAAAAATTCTTGATCTGAGTGATAAATGCTTCAACTGTCTCTCCTTTGGAAAACTTATTTGTTGCTAGTTGGTTCTCTAAGTTTTGAATCCTTGTTTTATTTTGTGTTTCTACTGACTCCTCAATATGTTCCAAGCCTTTGATGCCTTGGTTGTGTGCTGAATCAAGGTCAAAACACTGTTAGAATGGGTTTCCATGATCATAGAAGCTCTCCATTTGGAGGATTCATAACACTCAAATTTGATGGGTCAAGGGTGGGTTGAGGTTCTAAGTCAGTCCCAGCACTATCTCTAGAAGATCATAAGAATCAAGGATATTTGTGATTTTAAACTTTCATAAAATATAGTTTATACCATCTAACTTGCCTTCGCTGAAGGGTGGTGGATGAATCCTTAGTGTTTGAATTGCTAGTATAGTAGCAACACACCTCATGCGCCAGCACTGTTTCTTGATGCAACAAATGATATTTCTCCTCTTTGCTATTGAAGCCCTTGACTCTTGCGTACTCTTCACTCCTCAAAGCCTCCTGGGCTCTAATACCATGTAGAAATTATATGACATAGGGGACAAAATTTGAGTCAGTAGAGGATATACATCAAATATGAGAAGAATAAAGATTGCTTTCATTTCAAATGAACTGATTGAAAGATGGATCTATCCACCTATGTGCTTCCAGTGCAAAGCTTAGATGGAAATGTGGACAAATGATAGGCGAAGAGCTTAGGGTAGCTAGAAGAACTTTGATTGGGTGAAAAATAGATTGCTAATGGGTTTAGAGGGGTCTTCCTTTTATAGCTTGAGAAAGTAGTCTGGAAAGTTTGACCATATTATAAATATTATGATGTTGAGATTCAAACTCATGGTCTTACCTTAGTTGAGTAAGGTTAAGTCATACTAACTTAACCATGGTCAGAACTAGGTTACTATTTTTTGTATTTGTGTTGTACTTGAGTTGACTACACTATGTGGAATATGATGGGTTGAACAAGGAGCATGTGTGCTACCCTAATGGACTCCATCTCTCTCTCTCTCTTTCATTTCTAATATGGTATTAGAGCTCATTGAACGTTCTCAAGTGTAAGAGATGTGATGATCAAGTACATGTTGTTATATTCTTGTAGAAAAGGTTCGTTGCCAAATAGCAAAGTATTTGATATACACTCTAGCATTAGTGTAGCACATCACATTGTTCTGCACCCATAGGCGCACTTTGGATAGATCTATTAGGCTGAGGAGGAGAGTGTTAGGGACAATAAGCATGACCTCAATGCCTATGTTGGCCAAGGCTCTCATCACGTTGTAATTTACATCGAAGAGCTTCACCTTGCCTATGACGTTAGCCTTCAACATCTTTACAACAATTTGTAGTGGAAGAGGATGGGATGCCTGAATCCCCCAATTTACACCCAAGCCTTTTACCTCCTTGCTCATCATCATCAATGATCCAGAGATGACACAAAATGTAAACAACAGACGTGCTAGCCATGAAGACTTTGATTTCCTCCACTCCCTCATTGATCCATTGCTGTAGGGTCTTTCTTCACGTATTTGGGCTTTGGCACATAAAATCTAAAAAATTGAATTGAGCTCCTTAGAAAGATTGAGTTCAAAAGCCATTTAATTGCTATGCAAATCAAACTAGGTCGTTGATTCTATCGAGAAGAACCTAGGAAAGTCCCAAGAAATTCTTAGAAATGCCAGTGCTATGGCTGGTCTAGAAGACCTAGTTGGAGTGTGGAGGTTATAAGGACTAAGAGGCAAATCCATTGCTAATGAAGATGGATTTGAAGAGTAACTTTTTGAGCAGGAGAATACTGGTATCAATTTTGATGTGTATGAAGACATACTCGTAGAAACTATTGAGATGATGGTGTTCCACCTTCCTTTCCCTACGAAGGCTTAAAAGTAGCTAACTGAGCATTGAAGTTGAATTGGGGCAGGCCTTGTTTTGTTCCAGTAGGTAATTGGACAACCTAGTGTTCTCTTCTATGTAGCATCAGTCCTTCAGACTATAGGGTTTTTTGCAGCTTCAAAAGCTACTCAGGTATCAGCCATTATTGGTGTGTTCAAGCTATTAATGACACTCCTGGATGATTTGGGTCGAATGCCATTTTTAATTGTATGGGCTATGAAAGGGCCATCTAGAGCAAAGTCTTTCAGCTGCTCCTAACGTACTGATCTCCTTTGCCTTGTGCAAGCAACCCTTTCTTCACATGTTGTATAGCAAACAACCTGTCATCCTCTTGTATACCACTAGAAAAAGCATAATTACTATGTTGCCTCCCTCTTGCTCTCAGATAATTTTACTTCTTGTGGCAATCCTTAGCTACATGCCCATATTTGCCACAATAATGACAATCCTTATTTGCATTTGATTGCTATCCATGATTCATTTGAGGCTGCTACCAAGTGCCTCTTCCTCTAGCTGAATAACCCCCTCTTTCACGAGCATTTGAGGCACCTCTAGTTTCTTAAGGCTGCCTATTTTTCCATCTAGCATCTTATTGTCCACGGGCTACATATGCATTTCCAGCACCTCTTCCTCTAAAATTTGATCTTCGTCTTCCACCTCTACCCCTTTGATTTGAGTAGAAGACGTTGTCCCTGCTATTTTTAGATCCACTGGAACTTGTATTGAGTCCAAGCTTCACTTATTCATGCAAAGGAAGTGCCATAAGTTCATCAAAGTCAGGCTATTCTTGATGTACTGACATGGAAGTCTTTGAGCACTCCATTAGAGCAAAACATTAAGCTACTTGAAAATGTTGGACATGAGATTGAGAATGTCACTATGTATAGACAAATGGTGGGTAGCCTAATTTATCTTACCATTACTAGACTAGATCTTAGCTATTTAGTTGGACTCATTAGCTAATTCATGCAGAAGCCTATGAAGCCTCACTTGGATATAGTGAGGAGGATCTTTAGATATGTGAAAGCTACATCATATCATGGTCTATTCTATAAGCATGGTAAGCCCTTGGAGCTTACATGATATACAAATGCTGACTAGGTAGGAAGTGCCTATGACAAAAGATCTACTAGTGGGTATACTTTTTCTCTTGGTAGTAGTATGGTCAGCTGGAGTAGTAAGAAGCAACCTATAGTTGCACTCTCTAGTATTGAGGCAAAGTATAGAGGTGTTGCACTAGTTGCATGTGAGGTAGCATGGCTCATGAAGTTGCTTGATGATTTGGGCAAGTAGGAAGTTAGGCTTGTCACACTCTATTGTGACAACATGAGTAGTGTGCTCCTAGCCAGTAATCCTATCTATCATGCTAGGACTAAGCACATTGAGGTACACTATCACTTTGTTAGAGAAAAAGTGATTACAGGTGACATTGATTTGGTCAATGTGAGAATAGAAGACCAAGTTGCAGATATCTTTACCAAGTCATTGGGTAAAGATAAGTTTGTGCATTTCAGAGAGCTACTTGGAGTGAAGTACCCCCACTTGAGCTTGAGGGGGAGTGTTGAGATTCAAGATCATAGTCTTACCTTAGTTGAATAAGGTTAAGTCAAACTGACTTAACCATGGTTAGAACTAGGTTATTGTTTTGTGTATGTGTGTTGTACTTGAGTTGACTACACACCATGTGGAATATGATGGGTTGAACAGGGAGCATGTCTACTAAGGTGATGGATTGACCTTTGTCCATCTATCTCTCTCCCATTTCTAATATATGAACCTTTCCTATTTGGCCAAGGAATATTCCAAAAAAAATTCCCTTTATTGTGGAGCTGAGTGCATTGTCCCCAAACCCTCGCCAAGGGGGCCATTGCCCCCCTAAGATCTCCTAGATAGGGGCTACTTCTATGGCCCCCAAACCGCAAAATAGGGGCCCCTAATAACTTCCATACCCCGCAATTCGATGTTTTGTGCCTCAAGTTGCTAGCAACATAATCATCTACAAAGATTACATTTTTTCCATTCGGTTACATAGATCTCATCTGACATACAAGTTAGGATCCACCTATGTTTGTGCTCACACACATGGCTTCTCCTCATAATGGGGGCCTTAGAACTTTGCGCACCATGGATCATTGGTGGCACCTTATGAGGGTGGGGCATTGAGCATATTTAACATCTTTGACTAGGTACTAAGAACTCCTGAATTGGATTTTAGTAGCATCTTAATTGTATTTTAGTTGTGTCTCTGACTAGATACGAAGAATCCCTCCATTAGATTCTAGTTGGCACTAGAGTGAACCTTCTATGAATGACTTGATGTCCTTCAACAATAGGTGTAGGATGCCACCTTGAGGAGTTAATTTTAGAGCCTAAAATTTTGCATCTTTAAAGGCTTTTGAATAATCAAACTTGCCCCTTCTATCATGTGCTTGTAAGCGTTCATATTGCTTTGCTGTTATATCCTTTATAGAGTCATCCAGATACATTGGTAATGTTTTTTAACCCAATTGATAGGTTACATGGCTTGCTTGACAACTAGAGCGGTGTAGTATGAAATCTTCTTAGTTCATTATTTCATCAAATTCCTTAGAGGGTGGAGTGGTTACTAGTCCAAGTCTCCTTAAGCATTAGATAGAAGTTATCTCTTTTTAGGAATGACATTAAATTTATTCAAAGAAGGGTTGCTCCCAATGTCAGATGCATCATTAGATAGGAACACATCATAGGCATGTGATTATAGATAGAAAACTTTGAGAGGTGAGTAATTTTGACATTAGGGATAATCCATCAAGCACCCTAATTTAAGTAAATTCTATCTAAGCAAGCTGCCTGCTAGTGATCACCCACTTATTTGTTATGTTATGTATATTCTAGGATTTTTTCACCACCAAATGTTATTGGTAGATCCACTAACACTTGAGACACTTTAAAATCATGCCATTTGTCCCTCTCCAAGCACAACATGAAATAGATACCATGTGATCTATTAGCATATTTCAAAGTCATATTCCAATCACTCATAAATATAGATTTATCCTCAAGATCAAGTATTTAAATCGTGACCTAGATAACTACTCTATCTCTGACAAGTTTGCTCCATAAAGTGACAAAATACAACATTTCTCTCTACTAATCCCAATAGAGACAACAACAAAACTACCATCACCCTTTCTAAGGAATTAACAAGGACTCAATGTTTCCTTAACTATCAGCATGGTGCCCCTTCTTCCCTATCTGTAGAAATATCTCAAAACAACATATCCTTTGGAAATGTCAAGAATCGCGTGGTGGGGGGACCTGCTCAAGATGTTGCGCCGCAAAATGCACAAGGAGAAGCTCACTCAAGAGACAAGAAGAGAGATGGAGGCCAAAACGTTTTCTTGATGATTTCTTCTTCTTCTTTCACACACTTTTCAATGTACACACAGTATAGATAAGATGCAACATAAAGGAAAGTGGCCTACTAAGTCAAACAATGCATAACCGACTACACTAGTCGATTGGCGCTATAACTATGCCAGCTGTAAATAGGTGTAATAACCTGAATATAATAAGTAATGAGTCAGTGGCCATGTGAGAGTCATAATGACCACCAACGTGCTAAGTGTAGATGTGTGGACCCATCTAACCAGGAGGTCCATCATCAATATCCGCATGTGTTGAGCTTGTCATCTCAACACTCCCCCTCAAGCTCAACTGCATCTCTACAACTCCAAGTAAGCTTCAAAACTTTTGAAACTTCTCTGTACCCAATGCCTTCGTGAAGATGTCAGCTATCTAATCCTGTGTGCTAACATACACCGAGTCAATCTTATGTGCTAGTACCTTCTCTCTCACGAAGTGGTAGTGCTATCTGATCCTGTGTCAATCTCACTACCTTCTCTCTCATAAATGGTAGTGTACCTCAATATGTTTTGTCCTAGCATGGAACATAGGGTTCCTAGCCAACTGTATACTGCTCATGTTGTCACAATAAATGACAACTGGACCTTCCACTTGCACATCCAAATCAGCCATTAACTTTTGTAGCCATACTACCTCACATGCTGCAATAGCAACACCTCTATACTCAGCCTCTGTACTCGACAAAGCAACTATATATTGCTTTTTGCTACTCCAAGCAACTGCTGCACTACCAAGAGAGAACATGTATCCGCTGGTAGATCTTCTATCAGACATACTACTAGCCCAATCTGCATCTGTGTATCCAAACACATGTATATCTATACCTGCCTCATAGAAAAGTCCATAATGTAATGTGGACTTTACATATCTCAATATGTGTCTGATTGCATCCAAATGTAGCTTTCTAGGTATTTGCATAAACTGACTAACAAGACCAACAGCGTAGCTCAAGTCTGGCCTTGTAATGGTCATGTAGATCAAACACCCCACTATCCTCCTGAACATAGTAGGGTCTTCTATCTCATCCCCAACATCAGCACTCAACTTTACATTCTGCTCCAACGGGACTAAAAGTGGTTTGCATGCTATCATACCATACTTGGACAACATATCCAAGCCATATTGTCTTTGGGGCAGCCACATACCATCATCACATTTGATCACCTCAATGCCAAGGAAGTACCTTAGCTCACCTAAATCCTTCATCTCAAACTTCTTCTTCAAAAAATCCTTAACTTCAGCAATCCCACTATCACTATCACCTGTAATAAACAAGTCATCCACATAGATGACTATGATGACCAAACCTGCATCTCCCTTTCTCACATAAAGTGAGTGATCAGCATCAGAAACATAAAAGCCAATATTGACAAGATACTCTCTGATCTTGTCAGACCATGCTCTAGGTGCTTGCTTGAGCCCATAGAGTGCCTTCTTCAACCTGCACACATACGTGGGATGCTCTAAATCTTCATAACCTATTGGCTGATCCATATACACTTCTTCCTACAAATCACCATGCAAGAAGGCATTCTTCACATCCATTTGCTGCAACCTCCAACCTTTGGCTGCTGCCAAAGCAATCACACATCTGACAGTTGCCATCCTAGCAACAACTGGACTGAAGGCTTCATCATAATCTATGCCATATGTCTGGGCATAGCCTTTTGCAACCAGCCTAGCTTTGTACCTACTAATAGAACCATTTGCATTATGCTTAATCTTATAAACCCACTTACATCCAATGGCTTTCTTGCCCTTCGGCAATGATACTAGATCCCAAGTCTTATTGGCCTTTAATGCAGCCATCTCCTCATCCATTGCTGCATCACAATGAGCATGACTAACAGCCTCCTCAAAACATGTGGGCTCAACATCCTCAACTAGTTTCACCATATAAGCATATTGGTGAGTTGCATAACATTCAAAACCAAATCTTTTAATAGATAATCTGACCCTGCTAGATCTGTGTACCATCGGATCACTCAATGGAGCCTTTACATTATTATGAGTTCTCTGTACACGTGGTGTCCTCACTGAAGGAATGCCAAGCTCATCATCCAAGCTCTTTGAGCCACTAGAGTCTCCACCAAGAACTGCATCAATGCCTTCTAACACTTTACTCTTTCCTTTGTCTTTACCTGTAGTGCTACTAGATGCACCTGAGGATGTAGAGGTACTCCTTAGTCTCCCAGACCAAGGACTACCAGATGATGTCTCTGGTCCACTAAGAGTCTATGATTCTTGCTTTTCAGCTTGCACATGAGTGTCATGATCATCATTATCTTCTAATGCATCACCACTAGATGTATACCAACTGTCAAGATTTTGGGAGAGAAGGAAGGAGTCTCACTTGTAGCTTTCTTGCTTGCACAATGGGGGAATACACACAAAGGTGGAGGCTGAAAACAGTTTTCCTCTTATTAGTTATGTAAGCCAAAAGAACTCTCATACAAAGAAATAGAAGAACCCTATATATGGGTCTTAAATCAAACTCAACTAACTAAGGTGGCATACTAACTGAGCCACGAACTAGAGTAGATAAGGATAGCTGTCATGTAGCTATTATTCATGGGCGGTGTACCAACCGTGTCTGCAACTGACAAGTCGGTGACATAAATACACAACGGTCACCCTGGCGTATCACGAGTGGAGCTTGATATCTCAACACTCCCCCTCGAGCTCAATCCCAATTCCTGCAGACCAAGCAGGTCTCTGAACTTGCGCAGCTTCTCTGCGCCCAATGCCTTCGTGAATGTGTCAGCTACCTGATCCTCTGTGCTGACATAAATTAGATCAATAAGACCTAGTAAAACCCTCTCTCGCACATAGTGATAATGCACCTCAATGTGCTTTATTCTAGCATGATAGATTGGGTTATTTGCCAAGTGTATACTACTCATGTTGTCACAATAAATGACAACTGGCCCATCTGTAGACTGATGCATATCATAAAGTAGCTTATGCAACCAAGCTACCTCACATGCAGCCATTGTTGCACCCCTGTACTCAGCCTCTGTGCTGGACAAGGCAACTGTAGGCTGTTTCTTGCTGCTTCAAGTGACTGCAACACTCCCAAAAGAGAACACATATCCACTGGTAGATCTTCTATCAGAAATACTACCAGCCCAATCAGCATCAGTGTATCCATGCAACTGTATCTGAACCCCAGTCTCATAAAATAGTCCATACAGCAATGTGGACTTCACATACCTGAGTATGCATCTAGCCGCATCCCAATGTGGTTTCCTTGGAGCCTGCATAAACGGACTTACCAATCCAACAGCATACCTCAAATCTGGCTTGGTAATAGTCATATAAATCAAACTTCCTACTATGCGTCTGTACATAGTAGGGTCTTCTAGAAGCCCACCTGCATCTGTGCTCAGCTTCAAGTTCTACTCCAAAGGAACTGAAATAGGCTTACAACTTGTCATCCCATATTTGGACAGCATGTCCAATCCATACTGCCTCTGCAAGAGCTGTATCCCACTTGGTGATCTAATCACCTCAATGCCCAAGAAATAACGCAGCTCTCCCAAATCCTTCATCTCAAACTTCTGCTTCAATAGCATTTTCACATGAAGGATATCTTCATCACTATCACCTGTCATAATCAAATCATCAACATAAATAACAAGTAGCATAATACCTTTCTCTATTTTTCTCACATAAAGTGAGAAATCTGCCTTGGAAATCTGAAAGCCAATAGTGACAAGATACTGTCCTATCTTGTCAGACCATGCTCTAGGTGCTTGCTTCAAGCCATACAAGGCTTTCTTCAACCTGCAAACAAACTCAGGATGAACATCATGCACATAACCTAGTGGCTGCTCCATATAGACCTCTTCTTGCAAATCACCATGCAAGAAGGCATTCTTTACATCCATCTGATGTAAAGACCATCCCTTTGATACAGCCATAGCAATGACTACTCTTACGGTTGCCATCCTTGCAACCGGACTGAATGTTTCTTCATAGTCAATGCCATATGTTTGTGCATACCCCTTGACTACTAATCTTGCCTTGTATCTGTTCACAGAACCATCTACATTGTGCTTCACCTTATAAACCCACTTACAGCCAATTGCATTTTTACCTTTAGGCAAAGGTACTAATTCCCATGTAGCATTTGCTTCCAAGGCATCCATTTCTTCATCCATGGCTTTCTCCCATTTTTCTTTTCCCATGGCTTGCTCAAAAGAAGTGGGTTCTGGTTCCTGTATCACTTTGACCATATATGCATAGTGAATGGCTGTAAATCCATCATATTTCAGTCTATCCATAGGATACTTAGCACTCGTAGACCTTCGCAAAATAGGTTCACTCCCCAGGTGCTCCCAAAACATCCCTGGTCTTCCTTACTCCAGGTGTAACAATAGAAGGAATACCCAACTCATCATCAATGCTCTGTTCTGAGCCACTCGATTCACCATCCACATAAGAGTGACCTGCATTCACATCAAACATGGGCTGATCAACCTTCTCTTTTCCTTTTCGTGATACCTGCATACCACTATCTGCATTGCTTTGAGAAGATTCTCCTGATCTCAATCTTCCTGTCCATGGCGAAGAATGTGAACTACTGCTAGAGGACGCTCTAGGTCCACTAATATTTTGTGACTGCTGTTGTGAATTCTGTGCAGCATTACCGTTTTGTGCATCTACATCATCAATCACATTTACTAGTTTATACCAGCTACTCATCTCATCAAAAACAACATCTCTGCTCACTGTAAACTTACGAGTAGAAGGGTTATAGCATCTATACCCTTTTTGCTCTGCAGAGAGTAACCAATAAAGATGCACTTCTCAGCTTTTGGATCCAACTTGGATCTCAACTCATCTGGCACATGTACATAGGCAATGCAACCAAAAATTTTCAAATGAGAAATATCTGGTTTCCTACCAGTATACCTCTCCTCTGGAGTCATCCCATGTATTGTTGCAGTGGAAGTCCTGTTCATTATGTAGACTGCTGTAGCAATTGCTTTAGCCCAATAAAAATCTGGCAGGTCTTTTTCATTGAGCATGGCACGAGATACCTCTCCAATATGCATTTTTTCCTTTCTGCAATTCCATTTTGTTGTGGGGTATGACTGCATGAATATTGCTGCTTTATGCCATGCTCCTGTAGGAACCTTGCAAACTCATTTGAGGGGTACTCTCCCCCTCCATTTGACCTTAGGCATTTTATTTGCAGACCTGTTTCTTTTTCAGCCATAGCTTTAAGAGTTTTGAAATGCCCAAAAACTTCACTTTTCTTTTTCATAAAATACACCCAAAATTTTCTGCTATAGTCATCAATAAAAGTGACAAAATAATGACAACCTCCAAGAGATGCAGCTTTAGTAGTCCACACATCAGAGTGGATTAATTCCAATGGCTTCTCACTCTCTTGAACATGTCTAGGAAATGGTTTTCTTGCCTGCTTTCCAAATTGGCAGGATTCACATACCTTATGCATTTCTGCAACCTTGAATTTAGGCAATCCTGCAACAATATTTTGGGCCTGCATTGATTTAAGTCGCTGTACATTAACATGACCAATGCGTTTATGCCAGATATCAATATCTGCAACTACACCGGTCCCATGTGCAAACATTGCTGCACTCAATTCAGAGATATCTGCATCCAATGTAAACATTCTGCCCTTCTTATTTCCTTTTGCTATCAAGCGACCTTTATTTTGCATATCCTCAACAAAGTATCCATGAGGATTATATCTGACCTGCAAGCCCTGCTCAACCATTTGACCAACAGAAACCAAATTCTTGGTGATATTCGGGACATGAAATACATCGGACAGGGTATTTTTTTTCCCATCCTGCATAGACAAATGAATTTTTCCAATCTGCATAATAGGATGTGCAGTATCATCACGAGTCTCCACAAATCCTGGTTTTTTCATTTTCCTTGCATCCTCCATCCATTCTGCATGACCTGTCATGTGGTTTGATGCACCTGAGTCAACATACCATACATCATTGCTTTCTTCTGCAGTTGTCACAGAATTTTTCATGTGCTGCACCATAAACAAATGCTCATTTCTGTCATCACCCTGTCTACTAGAAGATGCATAATTCCCTTATTGCAGTTTTCCATTCATGATGTCATTCTGCTTTTTATAGCAGTCTTTAACCATATGACCTATTTTACCACAGTAGTAGCATTCAACATTACTATTTGCATTTTGGCCTCTTTGCCATCCACCACGACCTCTTTGGCTCCCCCTGCCTCTAGAGTTACCATGTCCTCCTCCATAGGACTGGTTTTCTTGAGTTTGCTGCATATTTTGATTTCTAACACGGCCTCCATATCGGCCTCCTCTACCTCTGCCTCTACCTCTTCCAACATTTGAGTAGAAGACAGCTTCTTTTGAAGTTCCTCCTGAAGAAGATGCACCACCATTTGCTTGCTCAGAAATTAGAAGAGCAATCAACTCCTCAAAATCAGGAAATCTTTCACGGACGGAAATGGATGTTTGGAACTGTGCATAATCCTTTCCTAGACCATTCAAGGTCATAGAAACTAAATCATCATCTTCCACTGGTGACCCAATGGAAGCAAGTGCATCTGTAATCTTCTTCACCTTCATGTGGTAGTCATTGATGCTCATATTTTCTCTTTGCAGATTATGCAACTCTTCCTTGAGCTGCATTTTCCTGGCTTGCGTATTTGTGCTATATATTTTTGACAAAGTATCCCATGCCTCCTTTGGCATACTTACATCCTGAATATGCACAATAATTTAGTCTAAAATGCTGATAGACAGCCAATACATAATTTTCCTGGCTCTCTCATGCCACGCTTTAAATGCCTGCATTTGCTGTTGATTGGGAACATCAGGAAGAACTGATTTCCAATATCCTTTTCCCATAAGGAAATTCGTCATTCTAAACTTCCATGCTTGGAAGTTGTTCTTGTCAAGCTTTTCAGTGACAATTTGTGAAAGAGAATCAGACGCCATTACAGAACACTGCAAAAAATTCTGTCACTGCAAAAAACACAACTTCACCCTCACAAGGGAAAATCTGCAAAACTGGTGAAAGTGGTATTTGACCACACAGTCACTTTCTAGTGACGATTTTGCATAAACAGGAACCAAGGATGATTTTGTAACTCCCAATGTCTCTGCGCACAAGCATACGATGCAATTTCTACAGTAACTTTTCACCGACCTGTAGAACAGTGGCTGCACAGCATAAAACTGGGCCTTTTCCTGAGTGCATGCAGAAAACTTCCGCCTCCAAAACAGACCCCGAAATGGACTCAAATAAAAAAAACAAGGTCGCCAAGGGCTAAAGCCTTTCTCGCAGCATATACTGCCCTCTTGCTTCACCGCGAAGGGCGTCTCAACCTGAGACAATGCACTCCTGCACTTTCCGGCTGTGCTACCTGCAGAGATCTGCTCCCAAAACAGAAAATGAAAGCAACACTGCTCCTCTTACCAGAACACCGCGAGCTTAGCTTGCTTTCTTGAGATGCTTACCACGAACAAGGCTCTGATACCATGTCAAGTTTTTGGGAGAGAAGAAAGGAGTCTCACTTGTAGCTTTCTTGCTTGCACAATGGGGGAATACACACAAGGTGGAGGTTGAAAACAGTTTTCCTCTTATTAGTTGTGTAAGCCAAAAGAACTCTCATACAAAGAAATAGAAGAACCCTATATATGGGTCTTAAATCAAACTCAACTAACTAAGGTGGCATACTAACTGAGCCACGAACTAGAGTAGATAAGGATAGCTGTCATGTAGCTATTATTCATGGGCGGTGTACCAACTGCGTCTGCAAACTGACAAGTCGGTGACATAAATACACAACGGTCACCCTGGCGTATCACGAGTGGAGCTCGATATCTCAACACCAACTGCTCATTTCATCAAAGATGACATCCCTACTCACTCTGAACTTACATGTGACAGGGTTATAACAACGATACCCTTTCTGCTCTAAAGAGTATCCAATAAAGATACACTTTTCAGCCTTTGGATCTAGTTTCTTCCGCAACTCATCTGGCACACATGAATATACGCAATGCAGCCAAACACTTTCAAGTGTGATAAATCAGGCTTCTTGCCAGTAAAGCATTCTCAGGAGTCATACCATGAATTGCAGTTGTGGGAGTTCTGTTGATAATATAAACAGTAGTATGAACAGCCTTAGACAAAAAATTCTTAGGCATATTATTTTCAACCATCAAGGTGCGTGCAACTTCTGCAATATGCCTGTTTTTCCTTTCTGCAACCCCATTTTGCTGTGGGGTATACCTGCATGTGAACTGTCTCTTTATCCCATGAGACCTCAAAAAATCACTGAACTTATTTGAGAGGTACTCTCCCCCTCCATCTGACCTCAAGCACTTTACTTTCAAGCATGTTTCTCTTTCAACTGCAGCCTTGAAAGTTCTAAAGTGCTCAAACGCTTCACTCTTTTCCTTTATAAAATATATCCACAACTTTCTAGAACAATCATCAATGAATGTGACAAAGTATGAACTGCCTCCAAGAGATACATTTTGTGTAGGCCCCCAAATGTCTGTATGCACAATATCAAGGATATTTCTGCTTACATCTCTCTCATGTGAAAAGATTTGTCTTGCCTGCTTACCAAACTGACACGCTTCGCATACCTTATGAAATTCTACAACTCTAAATGTAGGCAAACTTGTAACCCCTTTGGACTGCATTAATTTCAACCTTTGTACATTTGCATTTCCAATGTGTTTGTGCCAAATTTCAATATCTACAACAACACCTTTTCCTTTAGCATAGATAGCAGCATTCATAGTAGGAATTCCAGCATCCAGAGTAAACATACGTCCAACTCTACTTCCCTTTGCTACCAACCTGCACTTGTCATTGAAGTCTTCTACAAAACAGCCCTTTGCATTAAATCTGACTTGTAGCTCTTGCTCTACCATTTAACCGACTGACACCAAGTTCTTTGTAATAGATGGCACATGTAATACATCTGAAAGACTCTTTGTCTTACCATCATGCAAGGACAAGGGAACTTTTCCAATGTGTGAAATTGGATGGCATGAATCATCACCTATCTGCACATAACCTGTATTTTGCAAATCCTGCATCTCTCCAAACCATTCGGCATGGCTGGTCATATGATTGGATGCACCTGAATCAACATACCAAACATCATCATGTGTTCCCTTTCCTGTAAGAGCATTCAACATATGCTACATAACAAACGGACGTTCATTTTTGTCTTCATTCTATCATGAAGACGATGCATAATTTCCTTGCTGCAACTTACCACTGTGAATATCATCTTTCTTAGCATAACATTGGGTTGCAATATGACCTGTTTTGCCACAGCAGTGACACACAATACGAGAGTTGTTAGAGCCTCTATTTTACCATCCACCTCTTCCTCTAATGCTCCCCCTGCCTCTAAAGTTACCATGACCTCCTGATACCTACATATCGCCAAATTGCTGATTCAATCTATTTTGCTGGTTGCCACTACCATGTCCTGTACCACGGCCTCTTGAAGAGAACCTGGCACGTCCCCTTCCTGAACTGGAGTAGAAAACTTGGACCTGTTCACCACTTTTTCCAGATGTCTCACTCTGCATATTGATCTCTTCAGTGATCATAAGGGAGACCAACTCATCAAAATCTAGAAATGGCTTTCTAACATATACGGAAGTTACAAAAGACTTCCAAGCCTTTTCAATGTTAAGTCCACCCAAGTTAGATGACCCAAATCATCATCTTCGGGCATTGCATCAATCGCTACCAAGGCATCTGCAATTCTCCTTACCTTAAGTGCATAATCATTGATAGACATCTTCCCTTTCTTCAATGTATTCAACTCTTGCTTGAGTTGAATCTTTCGTGCCTTTGTATTTATAGAAAACATACTTTCAAGTATGGTCCAAGCTGCATATGAAATCTCTGCATTTGTAATGTGTCCCAGCATATTATTGTTAATTACTGTAGACAACCAATACATGACCTTTTTATCTTTTGCATTCCATTCCTTCCGTGCCTTTGTCTCTTCTGCAGTTGTTGGAGGATCACTCATCTCCGGCTCCTTTTCTTCACCTGAAACAAACTCGTAGAGGCCTTTTCCAATAAGGAAGTTTGTGACACGGAACTTCCATGAAGGATAGTTATTCTTGTTGAGCTTCTCAATGATGGGGCTTCCACTGTTCTCTGCCATTATCACAAAGTTAATACCAAATAGTAAGCAAATCTTCTATAACCTTCGACCTGTAGTGCACAGCAATACACCAGATAGCCTTTTTCACTGTCTGCTCAATAATACATGCAATCTGCAACCAGTTTGTAGATAAACCTTGTGTTTACTCGTTGGTAAATACCTTTGAATTTACAGATCTGAAATTTGTAACCTGCACACCCACTTTGGGTCAATACATTTGAAGTCACAGTGTATCCTGAAACTGCTGTCCGCAACCTTGCGGCTCTAAAACGGGGCTTGAAACGGCCTTAGATGCCCAAAATAACTGTGGGTAAGCCCTGAAGGGCCTATGGGCAGAATACATAGCACTCTTTGTGCACACCAAATCTCACTGCAATCTCAAATTTTTACTCTGCCCTGCTTCCGGTGCCTCCATAGGCGCTATCCAAGAGAGAGAGTGGAAGAATGGGAGAGCTTCTTACCCCTGGCTTGCTTGCTCGAACCTTGCTTCTTCTCCTTTGCTTCAGCCTTCAAAACTAGCCTCTCTCAGTGGCGCGGCTCTGATACCATGTCAAGAATCGCGTGCTGGGGGGACTTGCTCAAGATGCTGCGTGGAACACACATAAAATACACAAGGAGAAGCTCACTCAAGAGACAAGAAGAGAGATGGAGGCCAAAATGTTTTCTTGCTGATGTCTTCTACTTCTTTCACACACTTTTCAATGTACACAAAGTATAGATAAGATACAACATAAAGGAAAGTGACCTACTAAGTCAAACAATGCATAACCGACTACACTAGTGGACTGGCGCTATAACTATGCCAGATGTAAATAGGTGTAACAACCTGAATATAATACGTAATGAGTCAGTGGCCATGTGTGAGTCATAATGACCACCGACATGATAAGTGTAGATGTGTGGACCCATCTAACCAGGCGGTCCATCATCAATGTCCGCATGTGTTGAGCTTGTCATCTCAACACTCCCCCTCAAGCTCAACTGCATCTCTGCAACTCCAAGTAAGCTTCGAAACTTTTGAAGCTTCTCTGTACCCAATGCCTTCGTGAAGATGTCAGCTATCTGATCCTGTGTGCTGACATACACCAAGTCAATCTCATGTGCTAGTACCTTCTCTCTCATGAAGTGGTAGTGTACCTCAATATGTTTTGTCCTGGCATGGAACAGAGGGTTCCTAGCCAACTATATACTGCTCATGTTGTCACAATAAATGACAACTGGACCTTCCACCTGCACATCCAAATTAGCCATTAACTTTTGTAGCCATACTACCTCACATGCTGCAACAACAGCACCTCTATACTCAGCCTCTGTACCTGACAAAGCAACTGCAGATTGCTTTTTGCTGCTCCAAGCAACTGTTGCACTACCAAGAGAGAACATGTATCCGCTGGTAGATCTTCTATCAGACATACTACCAGCCCAATCTGCATCTGTGTATCCAAACACCTGTACATCTGTACATGCCTCATAGAAAAGTCCATAATGTAATGTGGACTTCATATATCTGTAAACGCCCCGAACAACGTAGTATGCTTAACAATTATGATATTTGCTTATTTTTGAGATTTAATATAAAAGAGAATGAACACTTAAAGATGAAAATGAAAATTACTCACAAAATTACAGCCATGAAAATGTAAAAGTAATGAAGACAAGATTGAGGGTTGAAGATGGGCAACCCCCCCCAAAGGAATGTATTTCTGCTCAACCCAAGTCCCTTAGGGAAGAGCTCAGTTACAATCAACCTGAGAGTGAGAAGAAGTAATTCTCACTCTCACAAGATCATGCAAAGATGTACAAACACACATGCATTATCTATTATGCAATGATAAGAACTGATTTCTTTACAGTATGAGAGAAGAAAAAGGGGAATTCAGCCTTTCTCCATCATTGATCAGCAGTACATGGATAGGGCTTGCTTCTTGTAGCTAAAATGGAAGAAAGAGCTCGAGAAGGAGGTGCTGTAATGAATTTACAGGCTTGCTGTCTTGTAAAACAACAGTGATAAAAGAGGGAATATGGAGGAATTTGATAATGGAGAAGTGGGGGATGATGATGGGGATGGATGGGGCCAGTTTCTGGCTATCTGTGGGTGCTGTACATGAGTTTACAACAAAGAAAAATGATGTTGAATGAAGAAAAACGAGCTCTTATTTATAGGAGAGGGGAGAGCTAGTACAAAAGGGGAAAGTGGAGTAGCACAAGACAAGTGTCCAGCCACATGTCATGAGATGTGACAAGTGGTGGGACACTTGGAAACTTGTGTGACAAGTGTCTTGACACTTGTCTCTTCTCTATGGCCTTCCTTTTTGGGTTGAATACTGTCAAGAATAGAAACAACCAAATTTAGTAAGTACAGTCAGAGTACAGAACTTACTATTTGTAGAATGACATCCCTATTTTTTAGGACTAGTATTTTTAGGCTAATTCGAGGCTCCTAAAATTTAGGGACCTCCTAAAATTTAGGGATCTCCTAGAATTTAGGGACCCCCCCAATATGGGTATCATATGAAAGCTTTTTTCGTGTACATCGCAAAAATGGTATCCGAATCTTCATGTGACTTTCCTATGCAAAGAAATGTGCATTTCAAGCTTTTAGCCCACACATGCACATTATACAAGCATTTCATGATCATGCCATCTTGTTGATTGTAACTGTCTGTTCTGGTGGATCTAGCCCACACTTCAAGGCATCAATCCTTTTTGTGTGCGAGTCTAACCCTGATATGCGTGAGTTCTAGTCACAGGCACCCAATCGGGTCATATAGGTGGAAGTGTGAACTATCTTTTCTCTAACCCACCGTGTGGGTCCAGCATAACCTGTGACCACTCATCAGTGGCCAACTCCAATGCACTTTTCTTTATATCTAATTAGTGCAAAGGAAATAAATTTAATAAATCATTATATAGACAAATTAATGAAAAAGGATACAAATTCTGTTTCTATAGAGTTGTGACAGCCCTCTGGCTTTTATTCAGCTGTCCTCAGCTGAAAATCTTCTTGATATTGTTGTAGAATATTTGGGTAATCCTTCATGAATTTTTCATCTACCCACTGTGCATCTGTGGTGGGTAGATTCTTGAATTTTAGCAAGAATTTTTGTGTCACAAGGCCACTTCTCGTGGTTTGATCCTTGAGAAACAAAATCTTTTCAGGTTTCAAGAGTTGCTCTGTTTCTTCAACTTCAGGGGGATCTTCAGTAATGGGTTCCTTTGGTTCTGGTCCTATGTAAGGTTTTAGCAAACTTACATGAAAAGCATTGTGTATTTTCCAATGAGTAGGAAGCTCAAGTCGATAAGAAACTTCATTTATTTCTCAATCACTTTGAAGGGTCCAAAGTATCTACTGGAGAGCTTTGGAAAAGATGAATTTTGACCAGAACCTTGTTTGAGCTTGCTTTTATCAAACTTTAGCAAGACATATTGACCTTTTTCAAAAGCCAAAGGTCTTCTTTGTTTATCTGCTTGCTTCTTTTGTCGCTCTTGGGCAACTTTGATAGTGGCTCGAACTTGATCCACTGCGGTTTTTAAATCTGAAGCAAACTCATCAGCAGCAAAAATCTTATTTTTAGTGCGAATAATTGGAGGGGGAATCACTTTACCCTGTACTATTTCATTTGGAGATTTCCCTATGGATGAGTGCACTGTATTGTTGTAAGCAAACTCCAATAATGGAAGATATTTCTCCCATTGTGACTTATGTTCACTAACATAAGCTTTCAACATATCCAAAAGAGTGAGATTCATCACCTCTGTTTGGCCGTCAATTTGAGGATGAAAAGCTGAGGAGAACTTTAAAGTGGTTCCCAAATTATCAAATAAAGCACGCCAAAAGTTACTTGTGAATTTGGAGTCTCTATCTGAAATGATCTCAGAAGGCATTCCATGTAATCTGAAGATATGTTGAATGAAAAGTCTTGCAGCTTGTGCGGATTTCAATGTTTTATGACATGGAATAAAATGTGATTGTTTGCTGAATCTATCAATTATGACCCAAATCATATCATGACCTTGAGGTGTTCTTGGAATACTTGAGATGAAATCCATTGTGATAGATTCCCATGGATCTTTGGGCACTGGAAGAGGTTGCAACAATCCTGGAATCTTCTGCCTATCATATTTGGATTTTTGGCATACCAAACAAGCCTCGATGAAGTTATGTGTATCTTTTCGTAATGTTGGCCAATAAAAGTAGCGCTCAATTGCACTTAGAGTGGCTGCCCTTCCTCTATGCCCTGCATAAGGGGGTTCATGACTTTCTTTAAGCACCTTTTGTCGAACAGGAAGAGTGACACAAAGGCGATTGTTCATGAGAAGGTAACCGTCCTTGATGGAATAATCTGGATGAGAATCTCCTTGCTGTAAATTTGACCAAATTGCTGCAAAATCAGTATCTTCATCATAAGTATTCTTCATCGTTTGAAAATCTTCATGATGAGCCACTGTAATAGTTGCAATGCGAGGCACTCTAGAAAGTGCATCAGCAACTACATTTTGTTTCCCTGGAGTGTACATAATTTGAAAATGAAACATAGACAAGAAATTTTCCCATCTTGTATGTTTCTCCTGCAAATGCTTTTGAGTCTTGAAATACTTCAAGCTTTGATGATCGGTTTTAATAAGGAATTCATTGCCTAAAAGATAATGTTTCCATATCTTTAAAGCATGAACCACTGCTAAGAGCTCCTTTTCATAAATGTCATACCTTTTCTCCACATCATTTAGACGGCGGCTTTCAAAGGCTACGGCATGGCCTTCTTGATTTAGCACTGCACCAATACAATCACCACAAGCATCTGCTTCCACCACAAATGGTTTTACCAGATCTGGAATGATAAGAACAGGTCCAAAAGTAAGAGTTGTTTTCAGCCTTGTGAAGGCTGCCTTCTCTTTTTCCTTCCATTGGAAAGAGATCTTCTTCTTTGTAAGGTCATGAAGTGGAGAAGCCATATGTGCAAAATGCTTGATGAAGCGGCGGTAATAAGAACATAAGCCAAGAAACGATCGCACCTCATGTACATCACGAAGTCTTGGATTATCCTGATCTTTTCAGGATCCATCTGAATCCCTTCAAAAGAGATGACATGCCCAAGGTAATTTATTTTATGCATGAAAAATTCACTCTTTTTACCATTTACCAAGAGTTGATTTTGTTGTAGTAATTGTAGAACAATTTCCAAGTGTTGATGATGCTCCTCTTTATTCTTGCTAAAGACAAGAATATCATCAAAGAAAGTACCGACATATTGACGATGCTCTCTAAAGATGCGCTCCATCATTCGATTAAAGGTGGCTGGTGCATTGCTTAATCCGAAAGGAACCACCAAGAATTCATAAAGACCGTATGAAATGCGGAAAGCAGTTTTGTGTACATCTTGTGGTATTACCCTAATTTGATGATAACCACTCTTTAAATCAATGCAGCTAAAAACCTTTGAGCCTCCTAGACGATCCAAAATGTCGTCAATTCTGGGAATAGGAAACCGATTCTTCACGGTGATTTTGTTGAGGGCTCGATAATCAATGCACATCCTGAATGTGCCATCTTTCTTTTGAACAAGAAGAACCGGTGAACAAAATGGTGAGCTACTTGGCCTAATTAGCCCACGGTTGAGTAGGTCTTCGACTTGCTTTCTGATTTCTTATTGTTGAGGACGGCTCACACGGTATGGTGCTATATTAGGAGGAGAATTGCCCAGGATAATATCAATATGATGGTCTTCTGGCCTTTCTGGGGGAAGCTGATAAGGAAGATCTTCCAAAAAACAATCTTTATACTTTTCCAAGAGCTGAAGTCGCTCTTGGTTTTCAGCATTCATATTATCTTTTACATCAGTGACATAAAGCAGACAACATTGAACACAATCCTTAATTGCTCTAGAGACTTGCATATGGCTTACCATAGGTATGGTGTCTCCAGAAACTCCAGCTTGGATCTCGTACTTCTTGCCTTTGTTGGTGAGTTCTACCTTCTTTTTCTGAGAGAAGATGGCTGAATCTACTCTATGATTCCAGGGCATGCCAAGAATCACATCGCAACCATCAAGGTCTCCGATACAGAAGGTATCTTCGTCACTGTAGCCTTGAATTTGAAACTTGAGCTTGCCAATGTAGGGTATCACAGTCTTCACTGTGTCACCTTCATCAGCATTTAAAGCTTGGCGAACTTCTGCTGGAGTGTCCATCTCTTCATTCTTTAATCCAAGCTCTTTAGCTAATTGCAAGGAAATGATATTTTCATTTGCCCCAAGATCTATCAAGAATAGTGCTTGCTTACCTTGCAACTGTCCCCAAGCTTTTAATAATTTGCGCGTCTCTGGAGTGTGAGTTGTGTTTGCAACTACATCACTGATAGCATTGATTTTCACTGGCGACTTAGGCTTGTTGTCAGAAACCTTGCTTTGTCCCTTGTTTGGACATTGCTTTGCTATGTGGCCTGTTTGTCCACATTTAAAGCACTTCCCTTCTTTCATGAAGCGTTGCTTTTCTTCTTCGGAAAATTGCTTTGCTTGTGGGTATAGATTGGAGCAAAATTGAGGAGCATTAGGAGGTGCATAGGGCTTCATCTTCTTTTGATTTGATGGTGGCTGCTTTTGCCACAGTTTTTGTCCTTCATTTGGGGCTGAATACTCCTCATCATCAGCTACTCTCTTCTTATCATTCTTTTGGAATGATTTGTTGCCATTGTGCTCCATTTCCCATGTCTCAGCATGGTCAATGAGTTCCCTGAGACTAGAACAATGATAATGATTAAGAGCAGTACGAAGTTTAAAATGCAAACCTCCTTGAAACTTCCTAAGCTTTTCCGAACTGCTGATCTTCTTGAAATGTTGGACCTTCAAAAGTAGCTCCCAAAATCTCTTGGTATAGTCACCAAGTGACTCATTTTTCCTTTGCCAAAGCCGATCCCATTCCATTTTTACATCTCTTTTGAAATGAACATAAAGAAATTGGCTTTGTATCAGGCCAACAAAGGACCGCCATGATTTTGGGGCAGCATGATCATATTCCAACCCCGTCCACCAAGTATGGGCTAAGTCGGTTAAATGTAAAGCTGCAAACTTAATCTTTTCTTTTTCTTTATACTTGTCACGACCATACAAAATTTGAAATTGACGAATAAACTTCAGAAGAAGATCAGGATTTTGGGAACCATCATACATACTGAACTTGATCTTCTTTTCAAGTTGAGATAGTGACTTAGTCTTCTTCTTCTTCTTATGCCTTCGTCCATGCTCGGATATTGAGATTGAAGATGATGAAGTGCTTGATGGGAATGAAGATGGAGACGAGGGTGAAGAATGTCGACGCCTTTGACGATGATGAGGTCTTCCACGAGAAGGGTGTGACTCTTCATTACTAGAAGAGGATCCATCAGAATAGGCGCCAGATGACTTTGAAGAAGAGGATGAGCTTCGACGCGATCTCTTTCTTGAAGTAGAATGGGACTGCCTCTTAGAAGTAGTTGGACTTCTTGATCGGCTCCTTTCATTGGTATGGCTTTGTTTCCTTGAAGTAGATGGGCTTCTTTCCTTGAATTCTTTGGGATTCTCAACTTTTTCTAGTTTGAGAAGTTGCTCACGAATTTGTGATTCTCCTCTCTAAGACTTTGAATGGCTTGAAGGATAGCACTCGATTGATCCATTGAGACTAAAGAAAAAAAAAATGCTCAAGCACTCAATGCAAGGGCTGAAAACAAAAAAACTTATAGTTGTAAGCACTACCAGTGTTAGGGGTGAGGACCGAGCCAAAGCTCTGATACCACTGTAAACACCCCGAACAACGTAGTATGCTTAACAATTATGATATTTGCTTGTTTTCAAGATTTAATATAAAAGAGAATGAACACTTAAAGCTGAAAATGAAAATTACTCACAAAATTACAGCCATGAAAATGTAAAAGTAATGGAGACAAGATTGAGGGTTGAAGATGGGCAACCCCCCCCGAAGGAATGTATTTCTGCTCAACCCCAGTCCCTTAGGGAAGAGCTCAGTTACAATCAACCTGAGAGTGAGAAGAAGTAATTCTCACTCTCACAAGATCATGCAAAGATGTACAAACACACATGCATTATCTATTATGCAATGATAAGAACTGATTTCTTTACAGTATGAGAGAAGAAAAAGGGGAATTCAGCCTTTCTCCATCGTTGATCAGCAGTACATGGATAGGGCTTGCTTCTTGTAGCTAAAATGGAAAAAAGAGCTCGAGAAGGAGGTGCTGTAATGAATTACAGGCTTGCTGTCTTGTAAAACAATAGTGATAGAAGAGGGAATATGGAGGAATTTGATAATGGAGAAGTGGGGGATGATGATGGGGATGGATGGGGCCAGTTTCTGGCTATCTGTGGGTGCTGTACATGAGTTTACAACAAAGAAAAATGATGTTGAATGAAGAAAAACGAGCTCTTATTTATAGGAGAGGGGAGAGCTAGTACAAAAGGGGAAAGTGGAGTAGCACAAGACAAGTGTCCAGCACATGTCATGAGATGTGACAAGTGGTGGGACACTTGGAAACTTGTGTGACAAGTGTCTTTACACTTGTCTCTTCTCTATGGCCTTCCTTTTTGGGTTGAATACTGTCAAGAATAGAAACAACCAAATTTAGTAAGCACAGTCAGAGTACAGAACTTACTATTTGTAGAATGACATCCCTATTTTTTAGGACTAGCATTTTTAGGCTAATTCGAGGCTCCTAAAATTTAGGAACCTCCTAAAATTTAGGGATCTCCTAGAATTTAGGGACCCCCCCAATATGGGTATCATATGAAAGCTTTTTCCGTGTACATCGCAAAAATGGTATCCGAATCTTCATGTGACTTTCCTATGCAAAGAAATGTGCATTTCAAGCTTTTAGCCCACACATGCACATTATACAAGCATTTCATGATCATGCCATCTTGTTGATTGTAACTGTCTGTTCTGGTGGATCTAGCCCACACTTCAAGGCATCAATCCTTTCTGTGTGCGAGTCTAACCTTGATATGCGTGAGTTCTAGTCACAGGCGCCCAATTGGGTCATATAGGTGGAAGTGTGAACTATCTTTTCTCTAACCCACCGTGTGGGTCCAGCATAACCTGTGACCACTCATCAGTGGCCAACTCCAATGCACTTTTCTTTATATCTAATTAGTGCAAAGGAAATAAATTTAATAAATCATTATATAGACAAATTAATGAAAAAGGATACAAATTCTATTTCTATAGAGTTGTGACAATATCTCAATATGTGTCTAACTGCATCCAAATGTGGCTTTCTAGGTACTTGCATAAATTGACTCACAAGACCAACAACATAGCTCAAGTCTGCCCTTGTAATGGTCATGTAGATCAAACTCCCCAGTATCCTCCTAAACATAGTAGGGTCTTCTATCTCATCCCCAACATCAGCACTCAACTTTACATTCTGCTCCAATAGGATTGAAAGTGGTTTGCATGCTGTCATACCATACTTGGACAACATATCCAAGCCATACTGTCTTTGGGACAGCCATATACCATCATCACATGTGATCACCTCAATGCCAAGAAATTACCTTAGCTCACCTAAATCCTTCATCTCAAACTTCTTCTTCAAAAAACCCTTGACTTCAGCAATCCCACTATCAGTATCATCTGTAATTATCAAGTCATCCACATAGATGACTATGATGACCAAACTTGCATCTCCCTTTCTCACATAAAGTGAGTGATCAGCATCAGAAACATAAAAGCAATATTGACAAGATACTCTATGATCTTATCAGACCATGCTCTAGGTGCTTGCTTGAGCCCATAGAGTGCCTTCTTCAACCTGCACACATACGTGGGATGCTCTAAATCTTCATAACGTGTTGGTTGATCCATATACACTTCTTCCTGCAAATCACCATGTAAGAAGGCATTCTTCACATCCATTTGTTGCAACCTCCAACCTTTGGCTACTGCCAAAGCAATCACACATCTGACAGTTGCCATCCTAGCAACTGGACTGAAGGTTTCATCATAATCTATGCCATATGTCTGCACATAGCCTTTTGCAACCAACCTAGCTTTGTACCTACTAATAGATCCATATGCATTGTGCTTAATCTTATAAACCCACTTACATCCAATAGCTTTCTTGCCCTTTGGCAATGATACTAGATCCCAACACTTATTGGCCTCTAATGTAGCCATCTGCTCATCCATTGCTGCATCCCAATGAGCATGACCAACAGCCTCCTCAAAACATGTAGGCTCAACATCCTCAACTAGTTTCACCATATAAGCATAATGGTGAGCTGTATAACCTTCAAAACCAAATCTTTTAATAGGGTATTTGACCTTGCTAGATCTGCGTACCACCGGATCACTCAATGGAGCCTTTACATTATTATGAGCTCTCTGTACACCTGGTGTCTTCACAGAAGGAATACCAAGCTCATCATCTAAGCTCTCTGAGCCACTGGAGTCTCCATCAAGAACTGTATCAATGCCATCTGACACTTTATTCTTTCCTTTGTCTTTACTTGTAGTGCTACTAGATGCACCTGAAGATGTAGAGGTACTCCTTAGTCTCCCAAACCAAGGACTACCAGATGATGTCTCTGGTCCACTAAGAGACTGTGATTCTTGATTTTCAGCCTGCACATGAGTGTCATGATCATCATCATCATCCAATGCATGACCACTAGATGCATACCAACTGCTCATTTCATCAAAGATGACATCCTTCCTCACTCTGAACTTACATGTGACAGGGTTATAACAGCGATGCCCTTTCTACTCTAGAGAGTATCCAATAAAGACACACTTTTTAGCCTTTGGATCTAGTTTCTTCCGCAACTCATTTGGCCCATGGACATACATAATGCAGCCAAACACTTTCAAGTGTGAGACATCAGGCTTCTTAGCTGTAAAACATTCTTCGGGGGTCATACCATGAACTGCAGTTGTGGGAGTTTTGTTCATAATATAAACAGTAGTATGAACAGCCTCAGACCAAAAATGCTTAGGCATATTCTTTTCAGCCATCAAGGTGCGTGCAACTTCTGTAATATGCTTGTTTTTCCTTTTGCAACCCCATTTTGTTGTGGGGTATATCTGCTTGTGAACTGTCACTTTATCCCATGAGACCTTAGAAAATCACTGAACTCATTCGAGAGGTACTCTCCCCCTCCATCTGACCTCAAGCACTTTACTTTCAAGCCAGTTTCTCTTTCATTTGCAGCCTTGAAAGTTCTAAAGTACTCAAACGCTTCACTCTTTTCCTTCATAAAATATATCCACAACTTTCTAGAACAATCATCAATGAATGTGACAAAGTATGAACTGCCTCCAAGAGATACATTTTGTGTAGGCCCCCAAATGTTTGTATGCACAACATCAAGGATATTTCTGCTTACATCTCTGTCATGTGAAAAGGGTTGTCTTGCCTGCTTACCAAACTGACATGCTCTGCATATCTTATGAAAATTTGCAACTCTAAATGTAGGCAAACCTGTAACCAACCCTTTGGATTGCATTAATTTCAGCCTTTGTACATTTGCATATCCAATGCGTTTGTGTCAAATTTCAATATTTGCAACAACACCTTTTCCTTTAGCATACATAGCAGCATTCATAATAGGAATTCTAGCATCTAGAGTAAACATACGTCCAACTCTACTTCCCTTTGCTACCAACCTGCACTTGTCATTGAAGTCTTCTACAAAGCAGCCCTTTGCATTAAATCTGACTTGCAGCCCTTGCTCTACCATTTGACCGACTGACACCAAGTTCTTTGTAATAGATGGCACATGTAATACATCTGAAAGACTCTTTGTCTTACCATATGCAAGGATAAGGGAACTTTTCTAATGTGTGAAATTGGGTGGCATGAATCATCACCCGTCTGCACATAACTTGCATTTTGCAAATTCTGCATCTCTCCAAACCATTCTGCATGGCCGATCATATGATTGGATGCACCTGAATCAACATACCAAACATCATCATGTGTTCCCTTTCTTGTAACAGCATTCAGCATATGTTGCATAACAAACAAATATTCATTTTTGTCTTCATTCTATCGTGAAGACGATGCATAGTTTCCTCGCTACAACTTACCACTGCGGATATAATCTTTCTTAGCATAACATTAGACTGTAATATTACCCGTTTTGCCACAGTAGTGACACACAATACCAGAGTTGTTAGAACCTCTGTTCTTCCATCCACCTCTTCCTCTAAAGCTCCCCTTGCCTCTAAAGTTACCACGACCTCCTGAAACCTGCATATTGCCAAATTGCTGATTCAATCTGTTTTGCTAGTTGTCACTACCACGTCCTGTATCACGGCCTCTTGAAGAGAACATGCCATGTCCCCTTCCTGAACTGGAGTAGAAAGCTTGGACCTGTTCACCACTTTTTTCAGATGTTTCACTCTGCATATTGATCTCTTCAGTGATCATAAGGGAGACCAACTCATCGAAATCTGGAAATGGCTTTCTAACATATACGGAAGTTACAAAAGACTTCCAAGCCTTTTCATTGTTAAGTCCACCCAAGGTAGACAACACCAAATCATCATCATCGGGCATTGCATCAATCGCTGCCAATGCATCTGCAATGCTCCTTACCTTAAGTGCATACTGATTGTTAGACATCTTCCCTTTCTTCAATGTATTCAACTCTTGCTTGAGTTGAATATTTCGTGCCTTTGTATTTACGGAAAACATACTTTCAAGTATGGTCCAAGCTGCATATGAATTCTCTACATTTCTAATATGTCCCAGCATATTATTGTCAATTACTATAGACATCCAATACATGACCTTCTTGTCTTTTGCATTCCATTCCTTCCGTGCCTTTGTCTCTTCTGTAGTTGGAGGATCACTCATCTCCGGCTCCTTTTCTTCACCTCAAACAAACTCGTAGAGGCCTTTTCCAATAAGGAAGTTCGTGACACGGAACTTCCAGGAAGGGTAGTTGTTCTTGTCGAGCTTCTCAATGATGGGGCTTCCAGTGGTCTCTGCCATTATCACAAAATTAATACCAAACAGCAAGCAAATCTTCTGCAACCTTCAACCTGTAGTGCACAGCAATACACCAGATAGCCTTTTTCACTATCTACTCAATAATACATGCAATTTGCAACCTCTTTGCAGATAAAACTTGTGTTTACTCGTTGGTAAACACCTTTGAACTTACAGATTTGAAATCTATAACCTGCGCACCCACTTTTGTTCAATACATTCGAAGCCACAGTGTACCCTGAAACTATTGTCCGCAACCTTGCAGCTCTAAAACGGGGCCTGAAACGGCCTCAGATGCCCAAAATAACTGCGGGAATGCCCTAAAGGGCGTATTTTTAGAATACACAATGCTCTTTGCGCACACCAAATCTCACTGCAATCTTAGATTTTTTTCTCTACCCTGCTTCCGGTGCCTCCATAGGCACTATCCAAGAGAAAGAGTGGAAGGATGGGAGAGCTTCTTACTTGTGGCCTGTTTGCTCGAACCTTGCTTCTTTTCCTTCGCTTTAGCCTTCAAAATCAGCCTCTCTCAGTGGCGCAGCTCTGATACCATGTTAAGAATCGTGTGGTGGGGGGACTTGCTCGAGATGATGCGCCGAACACACACAGAATGCACAAGGAGAAGCTCACTCAAGAGACATGAAGAGAGATGGAGGCCAAAACGTTTTCTTTCTAGTTTCTTCTTCTTCTTCCACACACTTTACAATGTACAAAAAGTATAGATAAGGTACAACATAAAGAAAGTGGCCTACTAAGTCAAACAACGCATAACTAACTACACTAGTCGACTGGCGCTATAACTATGCCAGCTGTAAATAGGTGTAACAACCTGAATATATAATAAGTAATGAGTTAGTGGCCATGTGTGAGTCATAATGACCACCGACGTGCTAGGTGTAGACGTGTGGACTCATCTAACTAGGCGGTCCATCATCAATGTCCGCATGTGTTGAGCTTGTTATCTCAACAACAATTGATAGCATAAGCCTCATCTTCACCATTGTTATGTAGAACGGCATAGATGTTCTTATCCACAAGTGGCTTACAAGACAAGCTCTTGAGAGATTCTCTTCTTCTTGGGTTTGACTCCCTTTAATTTTTCATGAAAGATATTATCATATGGCGCATCCTTGTTGGAACTCAAATTCCTATCTAAAGATTTGGTGTGTTGACCTTCCTGTGCATTAGCAATGCTGATTTGGATTTCCCTTGAATGTTATTAAGCCTCGTGGGCTCTTTCTAATCCTTATTAGAACAAGATTACCTTTTTTTGTGTGTCAACATAGTTATTCTATTTTTTCCCTTGCTTTTTTGTGAGTGAAGCTAGTCAGATGCAAGTGCGCCATTAACCTAAGTTTTCTTCTCTTCAAGCCCATCTCTTCTAGAACAGTCTTTTGCATAATGGCCAATAACTTTTACAAATGAAGCATGCATCCAAGAATCAGGCTAACTTGATGTTAACCATCAGTTCCAGACCACTAGGGTCAAAGAACTCGAGAATATTAGGGATCTGCTTTCACCTACCTAGAGTATGTAGGCATGCTTCTCAACGCTGATAGCACCATTTCCAAATGAAAACAATGGCACATACAATGTCCTGCCAAGCATGCCTACCAAAGTAGCAATCTTGCTATCAATCCAAGCTAAGAGGATCAAGAAGGTGACCCACACTAGACATTAAATATGGAGGAATTTATGACAATTGAAGTTTGCATTGCAAGGTATCAAGTACACAAGATTTCCTTTCAAATCGACCATAAGCCTAGAATGTAGTTCCTCTCCGCCTTGGGGAGGAGACCAAGAGTGAGGAGATTTCTCTCACAACTTACAAGAGAAAAACTTGAAAGAGAGATTAAGTTGGAACTTGATTATGAGATAACTCAATTAGAAGAGAACTTGATTACAAGAGAATTCTCAAAAGAGCATGGCTTGATTACAAGACAAGAGTCGATACAAGAGAAGACTAGAATAAGACAAGAATTGGAAGAGAAATTATCTTATAGAAGCCTCACAACCAGTGTTGGCAAAACTGAAGGGCTTGTAGTCTCAGATCCTTATTTATACTGGATAATTGAGGAGGTTAAGGGGAAGCTTCTAGATGATGACATAATTGATCATGACATAAGTATCATTGACATGAGTGATGATATAAGCAATGTTGATTTAGGAATTAATGAAAGCCTCTTCTAGAACTTTCCAAAGGATTATCTACAACCTTCTTACAATATTCTAGAATATTTTAGAAACTTCATGCAACTAAGCATTATATAAGCTTGCATACAAAACAAGGGCTATCCTTGCTTGAGTATCCATTACATTACCTCTCCTTCTAGCATTGAGTTCCACAAGGGGCGGTGGTGTGATTTTGAATAGGCCTTGTCTTGGTTGGGTGTTGAAGATGAAATTTGTGAACCTTAACAAGAGCGCTTTGAATATATGAAACTAGTTTCCACGTTTGTTCACTTACATCATAGCCCTTCTAATGGACAAGATACTATAATTTAGCTCTTGAAATTCTTCAATCTAGGATTTTGTCTACTTCATATTCTAGGTGATTTTTCAATTATCATTGGAGGCAATGGCTTTGGTATTCTTGAAGTGATACTGGATGTATGATCTGGCTCCAAGACTAAAACATGGAATATATTATGGATTTTCATGGATAGGGGAAGTCAGAGATGATAGATGAGTAGATCTACTTGAACATGAATCTTGAAGGGGCCAATTCAATTTCTAGGAGGGTGAGAAGAACATGGATCATGTCAAAAGAAGCAAAACGTAATCTCCAAATTTGTATGATGGGGTGCTGCTGCATGCCATGCTTATCTACATTTCTCTTATATTTCTCTTGAGCTTCTTTGATATGTGTTTGCAACTCCTTATGAATAGCAAATAGGTGTTGAGCTAAGTCTATAGTAGCTTCATTTTCCCTCTATAATCTTACATGATTGTCTATCCTTGGATATCAACTATACTATAATAAAGAATGGTGTGACTTGCGTGGGAGCATGGGAGGAGGTATTGTGTGTAACTCAAGAAGGGGTAATAGATCCACCCAATTTTCTTGATGATAGGTTATTGTGCATCTAAGGTATTGCTCCAAGACTTGATTCACTCTTTCTATTTGTCCATCACTTTGTGGGTGATTGGCTAAGAAAGATTCACTTGTACTTCAAAAAGTTTAAAGAGGCTTCTCCAAAACCCAAATATAAATTGGGGCCATGCCTCAAGGAAGTTACTATATGTATATCCTCTACATCACATGCATTCAAATATCCTTTGTGAATTTTTCATGAATAAAACATAGCCATTTTCTATTCAATATGTAAATAACCCCTTTATATTACACCCTTCTGTATGTTAAAAATATATAAAAATGGTATTTTAAAAATACTTTATTTTGAACTCACGTGATGCACACATATATTCATGAGCAACTTACTTGAGGGCCATGCATGGATGAGAATGGGTGCTGAGGTGAATGCTTGCTTTAATCTTTGAAAAGCCTGCTCAATCTTTTGATCCCATACAAACTTGTCCTTTCCAATATTTGGTAGAGGGCAACGATATTAGAGTAATCCTTAATTACGATTCAATAAAAATTTAAAAATCCCAAAAAACATTGAATATCTTGCATCAATGAATGAGTCTCCCATTCTAGAAGAACTCTCTGGTCAGAAATGGCATACCCCAAAAAACTCAACTTTAGTTTGATGAAAATAACACTTTTCTAGCTTTGCATATAAGCCTACTTCCCATGATTTATTTAAGATTATTTTGGTGTGATGCTCATGCTCCTCTTGGTTCTTGGAAAAGATCAAGGCATCATCCAAATAGATCACAATGAAGTCGTCCAAGTATTCTCAAAAGATATCATTGATCATATGTTGGATAATTGCTTGAGCATTCATGAGGCCAAATGGCATGAAAACGTATTTAAATTGCTCATATCTTATGCAAAAGTCTATCTTCCATTAATTATCTTCATTTATCTTGACAATATTTTAAGAACCATAAAGATTTATCTTGGTAAAGACTTTGGCTTTTCAAAGTTGTTCAATAAGTTTTGGAATCAAGGGAAGAGGGTAGCAAATCTTGATAGTAATCTTATTGAACCCTCTATAGTCCACACATAGATAGAGGGATCTATCTTTTTTCTTGATAACTAGAATTGGAGCACCTGCTAGAGATTTTTAATGAGTATGAATCCCTTTTCAAGATTCTCATAAATATATTCCTTGAGCTCTGCTAATTCATATTAGGATAGCTCATAGATGAGATCGAACTCTAGATGATCTTGGCCATGAGGTCATGAGGGTGGTTGATGAGCATAGGATGCTTGGTTAGAATATCCCTAGAGCTAGTGTCAAACCCATTTCAAGTCCTGATAAGTGATGCATTTTCCACGAGCCACTATTAAGTGGCGATTTTTGAATCTTGGTTAATTAGAGACTAGTTAGTCATCAATGTATGCCAAAGAGCATTGAAATAGATCTTTATTTTTCTATAGACACTGTCAAGTCGAGATCCAATGACAAGAAAGAGTTGAAAGGGATAGATGGCGAGCTAAAATCATTAGGAGGTATTCTCCTAGGTGCAGTAGTCCAATATCCTTGAGAAAGAGAGGTCTTGTTGACCCAATTAATATCCTAGTCATTCCATCTAGAGGAGATGAAGCTTTAGCTTTCCCCTTTCCTTGAAAAGTTAGTCTACTTTGAGTGGGAGTGTAACCCCACCAATAAATACTCCTAAAGAAAATTTGATTGTCATGATGGTGCAACCAATTGCAATACCTGTAGGAATGTTGAATTTTGGGGAACTTCATATCCTTGAGTTCCAAAAATTAATGAAAAATCTCACTCCAATGAGGAGCTTCCAAAGAAGAAGGTAAAAGCCAAGAAAGAGGCACCTAAGCCCGTTGAGTGACCAAGAGAAAGAATGGTTTGGCAGGACACTACAAGGATTTGAGCTAGTAGCGACACCGATTAGAGAAAGAGAGGGAGAGGGAGAGGGAGAGGGAGGGGGAGAAAATGAGAGAGGGAGAGAAAGAGAAAGAGAGGGAGAGGGAGAGGGAGGGAGAGTGCATTCTCTCTCTCCCTCTCCCTTTTGCTTATTAAAGGTTTGAATCACTTTTCTTTTGCTTGTTTAGGAGAGGAAATGAGAGAGAAGGAGAGAAAGAGAGGGAGAGGGAGAGGGAGGAAATGAGAGAGGGAGAGGGAGAGGGAGAGGGAGAGGGAGAGGGAGAGGGAGAGGGAGAGGGAGGGAGAGTGCATTCTCTCTCTCCCTCTCCCTTTTGCTTTTGGAGAGTGTTAAGATATATTGTGAGAAGGAGAGGAAATGTGAGAGAAAGAGAAAGAGAGGGAGGGAGAGGGAAAGAGAGAGAGACAAAGAGAAAGATAACATATATTGGAATGATAGCATATCCATGATTATGGTAATGGTATCCACTTTACTTTTTTTTAATGGGTACCATTACATCGACTCCTTAAGAGGGCTAAAAATTAGTCATACACTTTATAAAGTCTAATTAGGAGATTTAAGATGCACGATAATAGACTTATCGATAATGGTATGCAATGTGCTTTACCATGGGCCACGTACATTGGTGACTCTTTAAGATGGCTTAAAATTGGTCATGTCCTTCATAATGTCCAAGTAGGGGATCTAATTGTGATATTCACAATTCATTGTTTTGTATTAACTTTATAGGCATAACAAATTAGAAATCATGCCAACTAGTCAACGGAAGGACTAAAAGAAAATGATACCCTAGCTAATGGTCATTATGGTACTTCATCAAAATGAACCCAAAAGTATTGTTATAGAAGAAGAATCCCTTAAATTGAGCATAGGATATTTTCTCTCAGGTCTTATGACTATGAGTAGAATTGATTGAAACAAATTTTATTACTATAGTTGATAAATTTCATAGATGGCATTAATTTTAATATGTGATCATAGGACAAAAAACCCACATTTCTAAGATGCTTTTTGTTGAGACTGATTTATTATTAGACTAAGAGATCCTCAATGATGCTCATAAATGGATTACTTATACTATAAGCCCTCTAGTGCAGTTGCATAAGTAATCCTAGTAGAGCCCCTCTAAGATACTCAAAGTACATAACCTAGAGACCGTAGCTAGGTATATAAGGTATAATGGTTGTACAAGAAGACACCTCAATAATTGACTTATCACCATTAAATCCCAAAGAAGAATCGTGTTCCATCCCCTTCAACTCTATATTCACCTCATGAAGAACTTCATTAATCATAGCATCCTTGTCACCAATCTTTTTGTTGCAATGATGAAGTAACATATTCATCACTTTTCCTTTTAGCATCTAAGCCATTATCCAATCTTTTAGTCAAGTCCAAACATTTAGTCTTCGACTCATGAACCTTATGAACCAATGCTTTTTTTTTTACAATAACGAATAATTATCTACCAGGACAAACAAATCCTTGAGCATGATATAGGGCCAAGATATAACATCAATAAATCTCTCAACTACTATGTACAATGCAAGAGCTTATGTCAACTTGCAACTTGACATACATCTCCATAAAGCTATCCATTTGAGCCTCGTTTGCTGTAATGTAGATAAGATGGAAAACGAAGGTCTTATTGTTCAAGATCGCGAGGCGTATCTTAATCAGCGTGTCCCATGTCCTTGCTCTCAATGCAAGTTGGCAATTAGACAAAAACGCCGATTGTCTATAGAATACGTACGACGATTTGGGGAGTTTCAATCTGAGATCATTGATTAGGCGATTGCAGATTTTCAGCAAACGGTAATTTGAAGTTAATATTAATCATGCATTGTACTCGCAAGCTAATTGAAAACCATACACAATAAGATTGGGTCTTGTTGGAAAATTTTCTAACCAGGGGGGTGATGTCTCGTCCCAAGGGAGAGTGCACCCTTTGCGGCCAATTAGAAGAGTTCGTGGACGTGGGATGGATGGATTGCAGGAGCCAATCCACCACTTGCAAGGCCCATCTATACCGTCAATGCCAGAGGAGACAGCCAACCTTCCCGACCTACCTACAATCTTGGAGCCTGAGATGGAGGCAATGATCGATGCATTGATTCCCATGGATGTTGAGACATCTGATCCGCTTAGAGAGGAAGCATCCATACCATTATATGATGGGTGCTGAGTATCTCGGTTGAAGACATTGCTTGCACTCTTAAGTGTGCAAGCAAAATACGGGTGGAGCAATACGAGTGTGACTGAGTTATTCAGGTACCTTGCACATAGGCTTCATTGATTATTTTTTTTGACACTATTATTACAAACATTTGTGCTTTTTCAAGGTGTTTTATGATTGTTTTAAGGTTATTGAAATATCACATATTACCACCTGCAAATATCATGCCTGAGTCTTGTGATGATGCACGACATGTTTTACAAAAGCTTGGCATGGACTACAATAACATCCATGCATGTATCAACGACTGCATACTGTTTCGAGATGAATACGAGACTATGGAGACATGTCCAAAGTGTGGTGCTCACAGGTATCGACAGGACTTGCAAGGGCAAACTATCCCTCAAAAATTTCTCAGACACTTTCCGCTCATCCCCCGCATAAACCACATGTTTTACACATCCGGCATGGCAAGCTTGACAACGTGGCATGTGTAGAATAGGTCCACGGATGGAGTTCAACGAATATCAGCAGATTTGTGCGCATGGAGCCACATTGAATCTACCTTCCCAGGCTTTGCGTGAGAGCCAAGGAATCTTCGGCTCGGTCTGGCAATGGATGGTGTGAACCCATTCGGTCTGCGCTCAACTTCTTACAGTGTGTGGCCTATAGTGCTTGTCAACTACAACATCCCTCCATGGCTTTGTACGAAGAAAGGACATCTCATGCTTAGCTTGCTTGTCCCAGGCCGCTACAAAGTAAAAAATATGGATGTGTATCTTCGTCCATTAGTCGATGAGCTTAAGATTTTCTGGGAGGAGGGGGTCACTGTGCAAGATATGAGCAGGTGCGATGGTCGGCGGTCAGCCAACATTCGAGCCATTCTGATGTGGACGATGCATGACTTTCCGGGATTGGGAGAGTGCTCAGGTGAGTAGACCTCCGTTCTCACTGGTAATATCTATATTTTATCTCATTCAATCAAGTATTCACTGGGTCATGGCTCACCTTACAGGTCTGGTTACCTTAGGTTATCATGCATGTCCATTGTGTGGGTCACAGTTCGACTCCCGAAGGTCACAAACTATGAAGAAGATGGTATATCAAGGACACGCCGCTTTCTTGCCGGAGGATCATGAACTCAGGGAAGGTTTCCTTGGATGACCTCCAACACGTATGAACGCTACAAGCTGGTACGAGCTGAAAATGGTAAACCCGAAATCACATCCAAATGGAATGCGACGGTTCTCAGTTTTCTACGAGTTGCCATATTGGACCCACTTACAGGTCAACCACTTGTTGGATCCCATGCATATTTTCAAGAATGTGGACAGCTTGCTATGGGATCACATCACAGGAAAGAGAGACACTATAGGGGCACAAATGGATTTGAAGGAGGTAGGCAAGATGGAGGCGCTTTGGCCGCAGTCGAGTGCTGATGGTGGAGTGCAGCTTCCTCGCGCTCCTTGGGTTTTGTCCACTAAAGAAGAGCGCATTGTGAAGCAAGTAATCAAGTCTATCCGCACTCCGACGGGTATGATGCGTTCTCTCAGGTCCGCATTTTCTAAAGATGACAAATTGTTGGGGCTAAAATCCCATGATTGGCATAAGATATGTCAGATTTGTGAACAGAATGGATTGTCATTAGCGTGGGCATTTTGTAATTTGAAAAGTGGCCATTATTCATAATGCTTTCTCATTTGTGGCAGTTTGTCTTACCGATCGCGATCGCAGGATGCCTTACTCCAGAAATTCGCGGGGCCATTTACAAGTTGTCGACTTTGGTGCAATAGATCTCACAGAAAGAGATTAAGATGTCCTCTATTAAATTCGCGAGGCGGGGAGCAGTGGAGACGGTCTGTCTCTTTGAGAAATACCTGCCCACTAGCATGCTCACGATACAAGTCCACCTTCTTGTGCATCTTGTGGATGAAGTGGAGATTGCTGGACCTGTCCATACACGATGGATGTTCTTCCTCGAGCTCTTCATGAAAACCCTAAAAGGCTTTGTGCGACAACGAGCTTGGCCAGAAGGTAGTATGGCTAAAGGTTGGTTGGTATCAGAGGCATTAGTGCATATCTCACAATGGCTACCAACGGTGGAACCAGACTGAAATGCTATGGACGCTGAAGGACGATGATAGACTGACTGGAGATGTGGTGGTTGGAAATGGGGTAAAAAAAAGAATGGATGCCTCGATGGAAGAGAAGGTGAATCACTTTTGTATGTTGCACCATGCCTCCATGGAGACGTGGCTCGCCAAGTACCAGATTGCAAGGCAAGATCGAGAGGAAGCGCGAGATGAATTTCGATGTAGTACGCGTCATTGACCGATTCGATATCCCGAAGGCATAGAGGAGATGTTGCGGTTTATGTTAACACTATGGTTGCATGGAGCCTTGACCGCAGCATCCAGCGAAGGGACAGAGGTCTCAATGGAGGAGTGGGAATTATCGAGGGGATGTAGTCCAAAGGTGATGAGGGGTTTAGAATATGTTGTATCTAAATTTTATATGCGACATCTAATTTGAGTGTTTCAATGTATAGTATAAAATATATAGTGCAGCATGGTCGCGCGAACGACATTTTCGCGTGGAGCGTATTGACAAAATACGCTCCACAATGGACTTTGGTATCATGGCAAGGTTTGAGCAAGAGAGCCGGCGACAAGCAATGGATCCAAACACAGTTGTGGATGAGATGGAGTATTTTGGGAACTTGCAAAGTATTATTACGGTGGATTATCGTAGCTTCTCCATGATACTATTTGATGTGCAGTGGTTCAAAGTGGTACTTGGAGGAGCTGGAGCAAAAGTTCGACGAGGTCCATCTGGATTTCTCGAAATAGATTCTGAAAAAAATGGACGGATTTGCGCGACACCTTTGTGTTGCCGGCCCATTGTGAACATGTGCATAGAGTCATTTGCTTGCTAATTGTAATACGACATGGTTTATGTCACAATGGTTTGAACTTGCTTTGTATGTGTTTTTGAATAGGTAATCTTCTATCCAAACCCCCGACAACCTCGATGGTGGTATGTTATAGCTTCAACTCCTCGAAGTGCGAGAGTATATGATCAAAGCGATGTTCCGGGCATAGATGAAGATAATATGCAAGTAGAGGGGTCAATATTACAAGGGGTGGAGGCCGCCACAAGCTTGGAGCCCGCATCGGCTAACAATGATGGAAATATAGGAGTCCAAGAATTTTTTGAGAACGAGGCAGACTCATTCTTTTGTGGTGACATGTCTATCGACATTTCAGTGTATGCGGAGTTATGTCAAGAGATTAACATGGGACCATAGGATACTTCATTCTTGGAGCATGCACTTACTCAGTTCGTTATTTAGATCTCTTATAAAGGTACATAAGATATGCATTTTAAGAGGGATTTTAAAAAAATAATTTATATTACTGTGCTTTGTATAATTTAAATTGATTATTCTAACACCATTTTTTATATGTGCAGGTGACATTTTCAGGATGAGTCGAGGGATGAGCGATGAGGAGTTTCAGGACATCTTCGTACGCATGTCTCCAGACCAGCTCACGAGATTCAGAGAGATGGCAGACCATGAGCTTTCTCGTTCTTCGTCAGGGCGCTTTTCTAGATCTGCTTCAGCGCGATCAGATGCTTCAGCTTCAAGGAAATGATCTCGACGCTCACGACTTGGGCTAGAGAGAGGGACTGCATCGGGATCAGGGGGATGCTGCTGTGGAGACACATATATGGTGTCTCCATCTCGTCCTTCAGCTGGAGCTGCATCACCTCCAGGATTTGTCACACCTGTGGGATGTCTACTCCAGTTACTCCAGCTTTTGTGCAGCCGTCAGGAGGTGGCACCCCTTTTGGTGGCACCCCTTTGGGTGCCACTCCGAGAGAGGTTACCCCCATCGGTACACCGGATGTAGAGGGGTCTTCTAGATATGCCCAAGAGTGTGGATGGAGATGGAAGAGGACCCATCTTAGGCAGACTCCTAGGGATTATGGATATCTGGTTGATAGTAGGTCAAGAGCCATCATCATGAATGATGAGGGGAGGAGGGTGATGGCTCGCATGAGAGAGTTGTGTCAACAAGTTTTTCGGCACAACGTCCTGGATCATTGGAAGAACATACCGGAGGGGAGCAAGGACTACATAGTAGCATCCTTGCACGAGGAGTTTCTGGTGCCAGCCATTGTAGATAGATTCTCTACGGGTTGGATGATGGATTGCATGCGTGCATACATGTCACATAGACGATCCGATGCATGCAAGGCAATCAAGAGTGGGGATGCAAAGCCCGAGTGGTTAGATGCAGACGCTGGCACCGAGACTGAGGGAGGAGGCTACAGATTTGCCAGGACGTTGGAGTCAGCAGCCCGAGGCGGCGAGGGCACGACTCGAGGCCGGAGTGGTCCATCATCTTGGGAGTGGCGGCCACAGGACATATTTGGAGGACTTTGTAAGTTTCTCTTTTGTTTTGCTTGTTTATTTTTTTGAAATATTCTTTGTACTGACAATCATGTTTCTAACAGTTAGCATTTTGTTTTCTTTGCAGCACTCCATTACAAATCGCGAGCCGTAAGGCCTTGAGACTCGATATGCAGAGAGGCACAGTCTCAATGCATTGATCGACCGATTATATAGACGCGGCGGCCCTGTAAGTCACTCATCTTTCTTGTCCATAGTTACCATGAGATATTTGAATGCATTATTGTATGGTGGATTGATGTGTTGTTTCTTGCTTTGCAGAATCCGTTCGATGCTCCTTTGCGGCGGGACGAGCTTTCGGGGGACGAGGATTTCTAGCTTGCCCTTGGATCCTTGGAGCTCACACACCTTTATTTTTTAGTCGCCTGATCTATGTAGATATTTTCTATGTATTAGTGATATCTTGTCATGATTGTACCAATCACTTTTTATGCGATCATGTATTTATTTCATGTATCAGTTTTATGATTTCAGTATACAATGCCCTGCCACAAATTTTTTTTCCCTATTACCGTCGCTATTTGCGTCGCAAATTTACTGCTCGCATCGCTATTGGCATCGCTATGTGCATCGCAAATTTACTGGTAGCGTCGCTATTGCCATCGCTATTGGCGTCGCAAATGCGACGCATATAGCGACCGCAATAGCGACGTTTCTATGGCATCGTCAATAATGACGCTTTTTGCGACGACGGGGGCAAATTTTATTGTTTGTATTTTCGTCACTTTAAACGTCGGTATAAGATCTATATCTTGTAGTGGGAGAAGAGAACCATTGCTAATTATCATGAATTTAACTTAGCTACTTCTATCTGTAAGGTAAAGCTTGATGTGAACCTCCTAGAATTGATCAAGTTATATCCAATAGTACGTAAAGAGTTTAAGAAGATTCTTTGCACTGGGTATATTGTCGAACCCTTGGGAATAGCCCATATGGGAGATGATTGGTTTGAGCATGCTAAAAAGCATTGTCAAAGAGTGGTAGCATATGTTGATGGCATATTAGTGGATCATGCCATTGTGGATATGGGATCCTCCTCCATCAATATTATGAGTTTAGAATTGATGGAAAAATTAGGACTCGAAATCCAAAAGGATGCCTCCACAATTCTTTGGATGGCTGATGATAGTTTAAGGCAACCAAAGGTTGCATTAACAAAGTCCATATGGTTATTATTGCTAATATGGAATGCATTTTCAACTTTAGGGTTATTAGATTTGCAAGGTGGACAATCTATCAAGTACTATTAGGAAGGCCATGGATCTTGCATTTGATTGTTTCTGTTGATATACGTGTTAGTCTCTGATAATCAGAAGAGGTGCCATATGCATAATAGTGGATACATATCCTGAATCTCCTCAAAGCGAGAGAATACCTTTATCTCCGACATAATAAGGTGCATTAGGGGATCATTATGCAATGAGACTTTGTCAAGTGATGAACCAAGAGTGTAAGAAGAATGAGAAAGAGATAGGGTCAACAGAGAGCAATCAACTCTTTGTATACTATTTCTTCATTATTCATCAAACTCACACTAGCTCAATAACTCCAAGTACAATGTACTACAATATAAGTTAATAAGTAGTATAAAGAGACACAATTTAACTTTATAGCAGCTTACATATCCCAACACTCTCCCTCAAGCTTAAGTCACTTCCTATATCCCAAGAAATAATATAAAATGAATGAACTTATCTCTACCAAGTGATTTGGTAAAGGTGTGGTCCACTTGGTCTTCAATCTTCATATGCATGAGGTCTATCCTACCTCCAAGCACCATTTCCCTAATGAAAATGTAATGTATCTCTATGTGCTTTGACCTAGCATGATAAAGTGGATTTCTTGCCAAAAAGCATAGTGCTCATGTTATCAAAATATAGCTTGACTGGTTTATCCACACAAATCCCCAAGTCATCCATTAACTTAACCAACCAAGTAGCCTCATATGTAGCCAATGCTGCACCCCTACATTCCACTTCTATACTTGAGAGAGCCATAGTAGTTTGTCTTTTACTACTCCAACTAACCATCCTACTTCCAAGGCTAAATGCATTTCCACCCACTCGTTGATATTTTGTCATACATACTGTTGAAATAGTAGAGTGAGAGCATGAGAGTGCACAAGAGGGAGAGAGAGAGAGCGAGAGCTCAAGTATAAGAAGAAGATCTTACTTAATGAGTTGTTCACAAGTACAACTAGTACACTCTCCTTTACATTTAGAGTGACCTTTAGGCTATTTAAATAGCCTCTAGATGGCTAGGGTTAGGGTTTTCCCTTGCCCTCTAGTTCATTCACACCCATCTACCCTTATCCATTCTTGCATACATAGGGTTCACATGCCTATCTCTCAACACCCCCCTTCAAAGCCAGAGTGGCATTAGACTACAAGACATGTTAATGCCCCCCTCAAACAAAGTGGGATGCCTTTAAAAATCAGGCTACAAGAGTACTTATAGGTAGAGGATTTATAAATTTAGAAAAGTTGATCATCTTGTGGGTTGGAGACAAAGTTGGCCTTCAATGCTTTTGGAAATTCACGAATGGTAGGACATTTACTAGTAGTATGCCCTGTCTTCTTACATTTTTTTCACTTCATTTTGTTAGGATATATTTTCAACAGTTGCTAACAAGATGTTCCTTTTTGTTGCAGAAGGAGCATTTACAATATGAACCAAGACTCAGTCTCACCGGAGCTATTGAAGTGGATGCCTAACTAGTGCTACCTTCTTTCTGATTTCTTTTCTCCTCATCTAAACAAGATTGGATGGTGCTTTTAGAATTTGGATTAGGGATATTTGTAAGAGTAGCTACAAGGGTTGAAAATACCTTCTTTACAACCTTCAAGAGAATTGCAATGGAATCTTCATCATGAATTAGAGCTTGAACTAAGGATAGTTGTTCCATGAGCCCCTTCATGTGAGAAATGTACTTACCTAGGTCTTCTCCTTGTTTATACTCCAAGCTAAAAATTTTGATCTTAAGGAAAATTGTAGAGTTCGTTCCTGAGCACCATAAATCTTTTCAAGCTCATCCCATTTCTCCTTGGCAGTGGGTCAATGTGATGGATTAGTGATTTGTCTAGATGAATCATTATTATGGCTTGGGCTGTTTCATCATCTTCTACATCAAGTGAGTTTGATGGATTAATAACCTTGGTCTCTTTGATGAAGGGACACTAGCCTTGTTCCATCATTATATACTTCACTAGTACTTTCCATGGATGAAAGTCTTTTCCATTAAACTTACGGATTTGAGGTCTAACATTGACATAAGCCATGGCCATGATAGAAAAGTCTTATCGATTGCTCTAAGCAAATGGCAATGTTTATTTCTTTACACAATGGCCAATAATTGTAGAAGCCAAAGGAGATGATTAATACATAACAGGCTCAAATGTGATGAGATGGGGGATGAGGACAATGTGTTTATGCTATATTTAACAAATATCTAGCAAGTAAGTAATTATAAGGTTAATCAATAGTATTTAGAAACATTGATGCCAAGCTTAGTGAGATGCTTGAGTGAAGATTGGTTGAAAGTCGGCTTGTTGATCGGTTGAAAGTCGGTTAATCATAGTATTTAGAAACATTGATGCCAAGCTTAGTGAGATGCTTGAGTGAAGATAGGTTGAAAATCGGCTTCTTGATAAGCTTATTGATATCCCCCAAGTGTTGGAGCTACTCCCAGATCTAGAATAAGGTTTAGAGGAAAAGTTTCAATGATTAGAATCATTGTTAAGGATTTCAGTAATTAAGTGAAAAAGTTCAAACAACCAAGCATTCAAGCTTTGGCTATGGTTGCAAGCAAGATACCCAGTTAGGGTTTTACTTTGTGTGAGTAGCAGGGATGGAAACTAGGCTAAATAAGTCACTGTGAAATTTGTGCCAAATCTGCATTTTCTACAATGTTGCCTTCCTGGTTGACCAATGTCAAGGTTTGATGCACCATCCTCAAGCACCTTAAGCTAAGGATGAAGTCTCTAGAAGAAATCATGAGCTAATATGGCCTCCTTTAATCACACTAGCTTCTCCAAGGTCAGGGGGTCAAGTTGTGGCTATGGAGGTCAAGGTATAATATGAAGAAGATGAAGGCTCATGAGATAGTGAGAAATGAAGTTGAGGGAAGCTTGTTGGATCAAAGGTGGCTTTGCCATACCATGTTGAAATAGCAGAGTGAGAGCATGAGAGTGTGCACAAGAGGGAGAGAGAGAGCTCAGGTACAATAAGAAGATCTTGCTTAATGAGTTGTTCACACGTGCAACTGGTACACTCTCATCTACATTTAGAGTGACCTTTAGGCTATTTAAGATGGCTAAGGTTAGGGTTTCCCCCTGCCCTCCAATTCATTCACACACAACTACCCTTATCCACCCTTGCATACATTGCGTTCACATGCCTATCTCTCAACACATACAACTAGCCCAATCTGTGTCACTAAAACTTAGAAGCTCAACAAGCTTACCATGCTCATAGAACAACCCATAAGATAGTGTACCCTTCACATATCTCAAAATCCATCTCACAACATCTAGGTGAGGTTTCCTTGATTGTTGCATAAATTGGCTGATAACTCAAGTCCAACCTACTACTAGTCAAATAGATTTGAATCCCAACCATCTATCTATATGTAGACACATTCTTTATCACATTCTATGTATTAACAATCACCTTTACATTCTACTCTAGTGGTGTGTCCATGGGTTTGCATTCTAGCATGCCATACTTCTCCAACATATTCTATGCATACTATTTTTGTATAATCCATATCCCATGAGGTGTATGCATAACTTCAATCCCTAAGAACAATTTTAGCTCTCCTAAGTCTGTAATCTAAAATTCTTTTACAACATAGCGTTTATGTCATCAATGCCCTATATGTCATTACCTATGATCACCAAATCATCTACATAGAGCGCCAAAATTAGAGATCCTCCTATCTTTGCTTTCCTGGTAAATAGGTTGTGATAAAAATTTTCTAGCTGAAATCCAAGTGTCTGCATTAGGAAGTATTCCTTGCATTCCAAGCATGTGGGGCTTTCTTTAAGCCATACAACACTTTCTTCAATCTACATACATATGATGAATAGTCAGGATACACATAGCCCTCTGTGAACTGATCCATATAAACCTCTTCTACAAAATCACCATTTACGAAAGTAATTTTAACATCTATCTGATTAATATTCCATCCTTGGATGCAGCCACATTCCACACAGTTGCCATCTTAGCAACCAAACTAAAGGTTTCCTCATAATCCAACCCATTCTATTGGGCATATCCCTTCCCAACCAATTTGGCTTTATACCTCTCTAGTGAGCCATTAGACTTACATTTTACCTTATAGACCCACTTGCATCCAATAGGCTATTTACCCCCAGGCAACTCAACCAAATCCCATGTTTTATTTTTCAGCAAAGCCTCATATTCATCATCCATAGCCTTGCACTAGTTCTCATCCATTCTGTACAAGATGTAAGCTCTATTTATTTCTACACCTCTGTCATGCATGCATAATGTTTCACTAAGTATCCAGTATAGGTAAGACTATCCATTGACATCCTTTCTCTTTGTGATCTTCACAACAGAGGTGACTAGTTTACACTCTCTCATGAGATGGTACATATCTTTGCTTGACTCCAGGTGTAACCACTACATGTATGCCAAACTCACTAAAAATAAGTCTTGATGTTGCAATTTTTCATTTGGTGGTTGTTGTTAATCCTTACCAATATCTAAACAAAGAAAAATTTGACATGTTGAAAGCAAAGACATATGCCTATTATATTATAGATAGCTCACAATGAGCTAAAGCAAGAAGACAACTTCTAGAAGAGTGTCCTCACATATATCACTTTAATTATTTGAACTTCCATTTATGGTGGGAAAAATTTGGAATTTACAAGATTAAATATTTTACATATGGAAAGATAAGAAATTAAAAGATCATAAGTTATGATGCAAATGTCATTTTAAAGGGAATGTCTAAGAATATAGATGTGTCCATTGAAGAACTTGTTGATTATATGAAGTTGTTACCATGATGCTTTCTTCAAGGTGTAAAGGATGAGAGGGTGCATATATCCACCTTATCTAGGGTAATACGAAAGATATCATACATCGTGTGGTGGGGATTTTGCTTGAGCTGCTACACCAAAACACACACTATATACACAAGAGGAAGCTCACTACCTCAAGAACATAAGAAGAGAGATGGAGGAAAAAACATTTTCTTGCTAGTTTCTTGTTCATCTTTTACTCACAATACATTGTACACAAAGTATAGATAAGATATAACATAAAGAAAAGTGATCTACTAAGTCAAACATTGCATAACTGACTATACTAATCAATTGGCACTATAATTATGCCAGTTATAGATAGGTGTAAGAACCAAATATAATAAGCAAGAACTTAGTGGCTATATGAGGATCATAATAAAAAATAACATGCTAAATGTAGACATGTGGATACATCTAACCAAGTGGTCTACCATCAATGTATACATGTGTTGAGCTTGCCATCTCAACACTTCCCCTCAAGCTCAAATATATCTTTGCAACTCCAAGTAAGGTTAGAAATTTTTGAAGCTTCTCTGCACCTAATGCCTTTCGAAAATGCTAAGTTTTAATTTTCTTTGCTAACATATATCAAGTCAATCTCTCCTGCAAGCACATTCTCTCAAAAATTAGTAATCCACCTCAATGTTTTTTATCTTAATATTATGGAACACTAGGTTCCTAGCTAATTGTATACTGTTCATATTGTCATCATGAATGACAACTGGACCATCTATTTGCATATCTGAATCACCCAATAACTTTTGCAGCCACACAACCTTACATGCTACTATAGCTACACCTCTATACTTGATAACACAACTATAGATTGTTATTTACCACTCCATGTAACTACTACACTAGTAAGGGAAAACATGAATTTGCTAGTATATCTTCTATTAGCCCAATCTGTGTTTGTGTATACAAATACCTATATATTCTTACCTGCCTTTAAAAAAGGTCCATAATGCAAAGTGAACTTCACATACCTCAATATATATCTAATTGCATCCAAATTAGGCCTTTTAAGCATCTGCATAAACTGACTGACAAGGCCAATATAGCATAACTCAAGTAGCCTTGTGATAGTCATGTAAATCAGACTCCCTATTACCCTCATGAATATAGTAGGATGTTTTATCTCATCCACAATATTAACACTCAACTTTATATTTTTCTCCAATGGCATTGAAAGAGGCTTACATTTCATCAAATCATACTTGAACAATATATGCCATATGTATCACATCTTATCACCTAAAATACAAAGAAAGTACTTAGCTCATCCAAATCCTTCATCTCAAACTTCTTATTTAAAAAGTTCTTAACTTATCCCACTGTCATTGTCACCTGTAATAATCAAGTCATCTACATGGATAACTATGACAACCAAATCTACATCTCCATTTCTCATATAAAGTGAGTGATTAGAAACAAAAACATAAAAGCCAATGTTGACAAGATACTCTCTGATCTTCTCAAACCATGCTCTAAGTGCTTGCTTCAATGCATAGAACACCTTCTGTGGAATACTCTAAATCCTCATAACTTGCTTTATACTTCATATACATCTCTTCTTGAAATTCACCATGCAAGAAAGAAATCTTAACATCCATTTTCTTGGAGCTCCAACCTTTGACTGTTACCAAAATAAACATATATCTAATAGTTACCATCCTAGCAACTAAAATAAATGTCTGTTCATAGTCTATACCATATGTTTGAGCATAGAATTTTGAAAACAATGAGTCTCGCCTTATACTTGGTAATAGAACCATTTGCATTATGCTTAATTTGTAGAAAGTCTTACAACTTATAGATTTGTTGCCTTTAGGCAATGCTACTAGATCCCAAGTTTTAATATCTTCTAATACAACCATCTCCTCATCCATTGCTGCATTCCAATGCGCATGGCCAATAATATTATCAAAGCAAGTGAGCTCAACATCCTCAACTACCTTTACCATATAAGCATAATGGTTAGTTGCATAACCTCCAAAATCAAATCTTTTAATAGGGTATCTGACCCTACTAGACCTATGTACCATAGGATTATTTAGTGGATCATTTATATTATCGTGTGCTCTATGTATACCTAGTGTCTTAATTGAAGAAATACCAAGCTCATCATACAAACTATCTAATCCAGTGGAATCTCCATCAAACTCCAAATGACTAGCAAATGCATCATTACCATCTAGCACTTTCTTATTCTCTTAGTCTTTATCTATAACACTCTTAGATTCACCCAAAGATGTGGGACTACTCCTTGGTCTCCTAAACTAAGAGTTAACTATAGATGTAGTACTAGATGATTTTTTTGGTCAATTAAGACCCATGATTCTTTCCTTTCTTTCTACACATAACTATCATGATCATCATAATCATCCAATGTATCACCACTAAATGCATACAAACTATTTATCTCATGAAAGATAACATCCCTACTCACTTTGAACTCACCTATGCTATGGTTATAATAACAATACCCTTTATGCTATAAAGAGTATTAAATAAAAATACATTTTTCCATCTTTGGATCAAGCTTCTTTTCATCTCACACATGAATATATACAATACAACTAAACACTTTTAAGTGTGATACATCAGGCTTCTTATCTCTATAAAGCATTCTTCAAGGGTCCTTCCATGAACTACAAATGTGGGAGTTATCTTTATAATATAGATACGAGTATGAATAACTTCAAACCAAAAATATTTTGGCATATTCTTTTTCACCATCAATGCTTGTGCAAATTTTGCAATATGACTATTTTTCCTTTTTGCAATCAGGTTTTGTTGTGGGTTATACTTGTAAGTAAAGTGTCTCTTTATCCCATGAGATCTCAAGAAATCACTGAGCTCATTAGAAAGGTACTCTTTCCCTCCATTTGACCTCAAGAACTTAACTTTCAAGCTTATTTTTGTTTCAACAGGAGCCTTGAAAGTTTTGAAGTGCTCAGATATATCACTCTTTTTCTTCATGAAATATACCCAAAAATTTATTAAATAATCATCAATAAATGTGATAAAATATTTACTACCACCAAGAGATATATTTTGTGTAGGCCCCTAAATATATGTATGCACAACATCAATTATATTCCTACTTAGATATCTATCATGTGAAAAAGGTTGTATTGCTTACTTGCCAAGCTAATATGCTTCACACACGTTATAAAATTTTGCAACTCTAAAAGTATACAACCCTGTAACCAACCCTTTGGACTGCATTAATTTTTGCCTTTGCATATCTACATATCCAATGCATTTGTACCATATTTCAATGTCTATAATCACTCCTTATTTAAAATTATACATAGCAGAAACTTCAATATCTAAAGTGAACATGTGGCCAACTCTACTTCCATTTTGTAATCAATCTACACTTATTATTAAAATCTTCATTAAAGCAATAGTTTGTATTAAATCAAACCTACAATCCTTACTCTACCATTTGACCAATAAACAATAAATTCTTTGTGTTGGATTGCATATCTAATACATTTGACAAACTTTTTGTTCAACCATCATATAAGAATAAAGGAATTTTTCCAATGTGTTAGACTGGGTGGCTTGAATCATCACCCATTTGCATGTACCTTGAATTTTGTAAATTCTACATCTCTTCAAACCATTCAGCATGACTAGTAATTTGATTAGATGTACCTAAATCAATATACCATATATCATCATGTATCGCCAATATTCATCACATGTTGTATAACAAATAAATGCTTATTTTTGTACTCATTCTGTCACAAAGATGATGTATAGCTTTCTTGCTGCAATTTACTAATAACACAATATTAGTGAGTTTGGAAATCTCCCAATTCCCATTTTTTGAATACTAAAAAGGTGGCACTTGGATAACATGCCCATAAGTTTCTCAAAACAATTTGATGTGACCTATAATTGGAAAGAACTTGAAAAATGGAATCTATTGAGCTATAGAGTACTCGATTTGGAGTTATAGTGTTCAAGTTATGACAAATCCAATGAATTGACCACACGTCCCAAACTTATGGGAAATTCCCATTTTTCCCCAATATGGTATTTAATATGGATATCATCTTTCTTAGTATAACAATGAGTTGTAATATGACTTGTTTTGCTACAATAATGACAAACAATACCAAAGATTCTAGAAATTTTGTTCTACTATTGACTTGTTCATCTAGAGCTTCCCCTACCTCTAAAGTTCACACAGCCTCCTAAAACCTACATTTCATTTAACTATTGATTCAACTTGTTTTGCTGGTAATCACCAATACATCCCATACCACGGCCTCTTGAAGAGAATCTTCCATGTCCCCTTTCTGAACTTAAATAAAAATCTTGGACTTGTTCACTACTTCTTTTAGATGATTCACCCTATAGTTTGATCTCTTTAGTGATCATGAGAGAGGCCAACTCATCAAAAAATTAAAACCAATTTTGCATATATATTGAACTACAAAAGGATTTCTAGGCCTTCTCATTATGAAGGCCACCCAAAGTAGATGAGACCAAATCATCATCATTAGGCCTTCCATCAATAGTTGCTAAGGTATTTGTAATGCTTCTCACTCTCAAAACATAATCATTTATAGATATCCTCCCTTTTTTAAGGGTATTCAACTCTTTCTTGAGTTAAATATTTCGTGCCTTTGTATTTGCCAAAAAACATGTTTTTGAAAATTATCTAAGATGCATATGAAGTTTTTGTATTTCTAATATGTCCCAATATAGCATTGTCAATGATTGCACATAGCCAATACATCATCTGTTTGTCATTTGCATTCCATTCTTTCCATGTCTTTAATTTTTTTGCATTCGCAAGGTTACTCAACTCTAGCTTTCTTTTTTCGCCTGAAACAAACTCGAAGAGACCTTTTCTAACAAGAAAGTTTGTCATACAAAAATTCCATGATGAGTAGTTATTCTTATCCAACTTCTCAATCATGGGGTTTCCACTATTCTCTATCATTATCACAAAATTAATACAAAATAATAAACAAGTCTTTTATAACTTTTCACAAGTGCACGTAATATACTAAGTAGTGTTTTTCACATATTTCTCACTCACTCACAATATTACATGTAATCTGTAACTTGTTTGCAAATAAAACTTGTGTTTGTTTCTTGTCAAATACCTTAGAGCTCACACATTTGAAATTTGTAACCTATGCACCCACTTTTGGTCAACACAATCAAAATGGAAATATATTATGAAACTGCTATTTTTAATAAGGCTTGCACACCAAATCTGTAACAAGCGGGGGACAGGGAACATGGCATGGGAACATACCAGTCACACTGACGGTATATAAGCTGTAAGAGGGCATTTTGAGGGATCACAGAATTATCAAGAATCTCTCTTTTTCACCTTCACAAGCTTTCATGGCTTCTTCTTCTTCTTTCTCCCTTTCCTCTCTTTCTCTCTCTTCTCATTGTATTTATCTCTCCTCTTCTTCTTCTCATGCAGTCATTCTCTCTCTTCTCTTCCTTGGTTAGGCTAGTTAGGTCTCTTTCATTACAAGTGGTATCAGGGCTTTGTCTTTGATCCTTTTCTTTTCCCATAGATTTAGGGTTCTTATAGTTTCTCACAGTTAGAAAATCTCAGTTACATCTCTCCCACAGGTACACAGTGAGTACTCAGGCAAACTGACAGCCCTCTTGAAGACTATGGCAGCCTTGCTTGGAGCCTTTCCAAGAACCATGGACACATCTGGAGGCGGGAAGATAAATTTGGTAGGTCATCACTAATTTCCATGTAAGTTTCTTGAGGGTTTTGGGCAAAAAGAGTGTAGCAGAGTTAGAGAAGTCCAAAAGCACAGTTACTTTTTCAAGAGAACCTTCTCTCTTCTTCTTCCTTCAAGCTGCCATGGAACCTTTAGCTCAAGAAGTACAGAAATCTTTCTTCCCCCTCTTCCTATGCTTGAATGGCTTGTCCCAGAGCCTTTTCCCCTTCATGCTCAGCATCTAGAGTATCCATGAACCCCATTTGCCGTGCCTGGAGCCTCCTGAGGCCAGCCTGAAAATCACAATGCATTTTGCATTGAGTGGCCTGCTCACTTCCTCCTACTCCATCTTAGCTCTAGGCCTCCCTGCTTCATCCTCCAGCTCTTGGCATACTTCTGGGCAAGCTTGAGCACTGGTATTGAGATCCCCCACTAGCTCTTGACATATCTCAAACCCTACTGTGGGCAACAGCCATGAAACCTTCAACCAAGCTCATGGCACACTGAAGCCCCTTTAATTTTCTTACCCTGGGAGCCTTGGGAGCAACCACAAGCTTCAACAAGTGAAGATATACAACATTGAAGGCCCCCATACAACCACGGGTTGCAAGAAGAAGGGCAACCACAAATTTCTTGGAGAGGGCAGCCATTAACTCTTCCCCAAGCTTGAATAAGGTATGTCAATCGGTTCTTGCTCTATCTTTTACATCCAATTGTTGACCTCAGTCACTTGATGAGAGAGATGGAAAAATTGCATGCCTTCTTGGAGCTTGAGAGTGCCAATTGGATTCCCATCCCCATTCCACACCCTTGAAATGCATGCATGGCTGAATGCTCTTTAATTTTTGTTTTCCACTGATCAAGATTTTACTCTAATCCTTAATCGTAATCTTATTTTGATTCCGACCGATAAGAAAGAAAATTGTAAGAAGGGTAAGTCATGTAATCAGTGAGTCACTGATTTGCAGAGGTAATCCCTTTTCCCATCCCATTTTCCTTATTGATCATGCATATCATGAAAGGCCCAATACTCAATTTGTAAATGCATATCATGATGGTTTCTTAATAATAAATGTCTGCCATGTATGTCTCAGGTGAGGAAAAGCCCGATGCCAGGCGAGGTGGCAAGACAAAAGAGGGGTGACCCTCCCTTGCCATCAAAGACCCTAAAGGGGTACACAACTCACCCCGGGGGGAACTTTGCCCACCTCCCGACGATTCAGAGCCCAAAATTTCTTGTAGGTGCAAGTACACTTGAATGAATAGCCCCAGTCTTGATCATTTACTTTCCACAACCATGTGGATGTATTGGTAATGCCATGTATCACTTGGGAATGTATGGTAGATACATGCGGGATGGGCAGGGTATGCAGCCATGAAAATGGTCTCAACAAGAGAACTATTGATGAAAATGATGTATGGCTCTATGTGGCATTGAGAACCACAGTTGAGGCCTAGGATGTCTTGAAATAAGCACCTCAGCATTGGGATAATGTATGCTCATTGAAGGAGTCCTTGCAGGGTGTTGCAGACAGCCAGTCCCACACAGTCAGCCTGCAAAAGTCAATTATAGCAAAGCCTTCTTGTGTGACTGAGTGCAAGACCCATATCTTCATTCGAATAGGGAAGCCCCCCTTTAATCTTAACCAAAAATCTCCCCATTACGCCCTACGGTTTGGGAGATAAGCCCAATTTTGTGCTCAGAGGTACTGTGGGATAGGCAGCACTCCTATACAGTCAGGCCACAAAAGTCAATTATAGAAAAGCCCTGATCATTTACCGCCAGAGATATTTTTACATAGCCTCATAGAAGTTATTGAGAGCTTTAATTTGAATCAAAAAAATTTGGCGATCGAAGCTTCCTAGCTCAAGATATTGCCATTTCTGTAACAAGGGGTCTAGTAGACTGCACTTGGGATGGCACGCCACAAGGGTAAACCAAAGGCCCAAGAGGACTTCCAACATGAAATGAGGGACTCCCGTGCCTCAGCCCAAGAGGATTGTGAAGACATGTTGAAGAGGATGCCCTCGAGATGGACCACTTCTCTATGCTTAACCATACTCTATGCCAACATGAGACCCGTCATGCCGATCGACATCAAGAGTTGGAACAACACCATAGGGAGATGGAAACCCACCAAGATCATCATCATTCCAAGATGATAGCCAAGATGGACTTACTCATCAAGTGCATGGGTGCCATCGCACCCTCCTTGGATAAGCCCAAGGAGCATGTCCCTCCCCGTGAGGCCAACCATCCTCGTCCCTTGTCGGGCATTGCCCACAAGGTTTTGGTGGCACCCATGGCATTCCCCATAGCACTTATGAGACGGGCGAGCCCTCCACTCGACATGATGAACCCATCCTTCCCTCCCCCATTACGAACCCTTTGAACCCATCCTTGGAACCACAGTTCCCTCGTAATGGAAGCTATATGCACATTCATGGGAATGGCCAGCAAGGGCCTAATGCAAATTTTGGGTAGCATGGAATGCAAGGTGTACATGGGCAGCATGCACATGGAAGTTTTGGGGAGCAAGGCCTCAATGCTTAGCCTGGTTCACATTTAATGCATGGGCAACACGGTCATTTTGGACAGCAAGATCCTAATGTGCAATTTGGTCCTCATGTAATGCATGGGTAGCATGGCCCACATGGAAATTTTGGACAACCAGAGTTTGGATAGCAAGGCATGTATGGGCAGCACAACATACATGGGCAGCATGTAGCACATGGCATACATAGACAGCAAGGCCCAAACGAGTTGCGTGACAAAATTGTGTTTGCTAAGTTTAATGGGAAATCCTCATCCCCGGCTAAATTGGAGGAATGGACCTCTAAATTGGAAGCCTATTTTCTTATTTATCCCCGTATCGACGAGGCAAAGATTATTTTTTCCTCCCTTCATCTAGAGGGTTTTTCCCACACATGGTGGAGATTTATTTAAAGAGAAAATAAGCAATTTCATGATTGGGAAGATTTCAAGATGCATATGGTCCAAGTTTTTGTCTTCCTGGTAGAGAAAGAATGTTTGGCTAGGCAATGGTATAAGTTTGATCAGTGAGATCTCATTGTGAGGGAGTATACCAACCAGTTATGAACCTATCCATGTATGTTGAGACCGTCAATGATGAGGCCAAATTGCATAAATACATTTATGGGCTAGATACACATCTTTCAGCTGATGTAATGGCTCAAAAGCTAGCCACTTTGTTTGCAACCATAGAATTGGCTGAATGGTATGGTCAGAAATACCGTCGCAATGAGGGCATGTCGCAAATTGCAGGATAGCAAAGATACCCTACTAGGCAACCCCCATATGCTGGTAATTATCATAGTAACAATGTAGGGAATGGCAGCCCCAAAATCCCCACCTACCCCACTTTTAATGCTGAAAGATAATATGATAGTTTTGGGACAACACCCCTTCCAAAAGTGACCCAAAGTATGTTGAAAATAAGACATGGAATGGCTTCAATTCTAAGGGTCAAAAATTCATTTCTCCCAAGGTTGTCAAGGATCGCAAGGCTAAGGGCTTGTGCTTTAAATGTGGGGATAAGTACATGGCTGATCATTCATCCAAATGCCCCTTTAAGAACGCCATTGTTAAGTTTAATAGCATGTATGTGCTAGAAGATAGTGACAAGTTGGAAGAGGACTCACATGACAACTCTCCCATGATGACATTTGCTGAAAATGTTGAATACGAAGAGGATCTTGACACTGATCAGTTTTATGACTCACCGGATGGGTTCCCTTTTGACCTGGTGACTGCCCCATAGATGGCATGCTTGGGAATGACCCTTTGCACACCACACTTACCACTATATCAGCTTGCTTGATCTCCATGGATGCATGGACTGGCTCTAGGAGTCCGAACACCCTCCTACGGGTACATGGTAACATTGATGGCAAGAATGTATACATTCTTATAGATAGTGGTAGCACACACAGTTTTGTGAATAAATCGACTCTTGCCCTTTTGACATGTATTCCTACTGAATTACAACAACCTCTTAGGATTCAAGTGGCCAATGGAAGTGAGGAAATAAGCTCCCATGTATGCACACAAGTGTCTCTTACGCTGGTTGAAAATTATACAGCAAAGGTGGACTTCATTACCCTTGATATGGGCCCCGTGGATGGTTTTTTAAGGTTGTGATTGGCCTCGGGGGGTTCACCATATATATATTCTCTATATAACGTGCATTCATGGCCTATTTATAAATATCCTGTAATATTCCCACTCGTGAATATTGACTTCCCGCACACTGCGTAAACCTCGTGCAAAGGTTATCTGTCATATTGGAATTACCGGCAGTGTAATCTGTGACCTGCACGCGAGAAATCGAGACCTCCGCATTGGCAAAGCAAGCCCAAGGGTTCAAACCCACAAATCACACATAAACACCCTCTTGGGAGGGGCAAAATGGATATTATTAAGGCAAATTTTTTTATATTTATCCCTTTCCCCCAGCTGATGCACGGCTAGAGGAGAGGGAGTGTGGGGGGATGGGCTTAGTGGAGTTGTGGGCTGCATGAGGAGGGGGGAAGCCATGCAGTGGCCACGTGGTGGAGCTCTCCTCTCCCCCCCCTTGGACTATAAAACCCCCCCCCAGGGGGTAAGAGAGAGGGGGGGGAAGCAGAGGACGCCATGCTGAGGAGGGAGGAGAGGCTAGACGTGCTCGGAGATACTGCCGTGCTTCACGACTTGAAGGAGACGAACGGAGAGAGAAGAGGGAAACGGCTGCTGCCATCACCGTGCTGAGGAGGAGGAGAGGCGTGGGAGTAGAGGGGCCATGAGGCTGCTGTGTCGAGGACGTGCTGGAGAAGGCTGCGTGGAGGAAAGGAGGATAGGCTGCCATAGCTGCTGCTGTGCTATATGAGGGCTGCCACCTATCGTGGAGGAGCAACGTGATGCCGTGCTACAGCCGTTAGAAGATGCTACCTTGCCGCATCCCACCACGCCTAGACCTGTCGGCCGCTACTGCCATTGCAACTCTGCTACCGCCATTGCAGCATTGCTGACGCTGGGCTCCACGTTGCCCCTATCAAGACAAGTATCATCTCCTCGTCATCTCTCCACCTTATTATTACTCCCGCTCCCTCTTCCACATTGACTTTGATTATAACCAGAAGCTTCTTAGAAGCTTCTTAGGATAAGGGATATAGGCCTTGTTCTTGCGTGCCTTCTCGGGTTAACAATCGAGCTCATAAAGGCTCCTTCTCACAAGCCTATTCGTAATAAGCCAAATCCTACAAGCCTTCTCGTAAAGCTCCATTCCCACAAGCCCTCCCGTAAGCCCAAATCCCACAAGCCCCGGGATTTTGAAAGATCCACATTCGGTGAAGGAATCTCCGACGTACGAGGGGGAAGGCACATCTTGAGGCTGCGTAGAAGCGAGGGAATCCGCGGAGATCAAGTCCTCAATGATGGCTCCGAGGAAGTCGCAAGGCATGCCTGCAGGAGATTCTTCTCCTAACATTCACGTGGACATCTCCCCGAGCCCACAGGCCCAGGTTTTATGATTTTGATTCTACGCAAAAGTAATGCATTAGGTATGATAACTTTCATGGAATAGAAAGCACCTATGCATGTTCAAATTCACCAAGCCTAATTAAAATGCAATTGAGGAAAATTTGCCTATTTGATCGATTACTAGAATTATTTCATGACATGCAATTGAGTTATTAACATTTTCAATGTGATGAACGCAAATTGTCTATCCATCTTAGGACCTTAGTAGTATGTTGCCTTGTCATGCATTTCAAAGTGACGAGCCTAGAACACCTATTGCCTATCATTATAAGGTTGAAGTTATTAAGTGCACTTTTGACTAGACATGGAAAGAATAAGCATATGTCGCATTTTTAGGAAAAATATTTATTGTAATGGTTCATGGGAAAAAGTCGTTAACACCCGTAGGAGGTTATCCGAAAAGTAATTGTAGAGTATCAAAAATGAATCTATGGATTGGCATGTGGCATGTGCTTGCAAGAAAGAATATACCAACACTAATCCTACAATATTCACTTTGCATGAACCTCATTTAACTACGTTGTAGTTACGAAAGGGTTGCATGTTGCACTTTCATCGTGCATAAAATTCATTCATCAAGAGTTGCATTTGGGAAAGGTTGCATGGTTTATTAAAGCGTGAAATCCTAAAGCTTAGAAAAAGGTTATAGGCATGATTCTTGAATGTAAGTCCTAGTAGGCTCTATGAAAGTTATTCTGCAAATTATCATGCCTTTGTTTTTAACAAGAAATGTTAGGGTTATTGCGAATCTAGTGGTACATATAGAAGTAATGAATCGCGTTTTTACGTGTATTGTGACATGTTGCAACTAGTTATCTCCTTTAGATCAAGTTTATCATCTCTAGGAATGGCTCGTCCTTGTCGCGAGACAAGCATATTGAATTATCTAAATCACCTAACCCGCAAGGGATTCGTATAGGCATGGTTCAATCGATACGATAAATACCCCAAGCACTAACTAGGGCTTAGCACGTTAAGGATTCGGCCAAGTTTTCCACTTGTTGCTAAGTCGAAACCCTCATACCCAATGGTCCTACCCACATTCCCGGAATGTTGAGTCAATTGGATGCTCATGCAAATAATGATCTAGGGTTTCTACCCTAAGGATCATTCGACCTAATGCTAGAACTTGGATTGAGTTGGAATCCCTAGGACCGAACGTTGTCGGCCTAGTGCAATTAGGATTGGGTTGGGTAAGAAGACACCCTAAACCCTACTTCTTGTCTAATCATAATTCCTTGACCAGAAAACACCGTTCAATGGGTGAAATGATCCCTTGGAATAGAGGCGACACTTGTGCAACAAGTTGCAACGTCGCATAGCCTTGTGGTTTGATCACAAGAGAGTTTTGCCATTCCTTGGAATGAGGTTGGCAGGTTCTTGCGCAAGTTTAACTTGCAAGAGGATGAGTAGTCATCCTGTTACATCACCCTTATTGGGAAAAATTGCCAAGTTAAGGAAAGTTAGGTATTTTCTTGGAAGAAATTAATCAATCAATAAATTGGAGCGACATGGTCGCCAGGATTTACTATTAATAAAACCTAAGGTATTGGTTAAGTTGGGTTAACAGGGTATGGCCCTAACTCAAGGACAAAAGGGTGAACGAACAAACCCTTGGGAATTTTGCCAAGTCGCAATTGATCCTAGATCGAATGCTGGATGCATTCGGAGAGAAGTATTCACTCCTTAACAGTTGGCCAAATAAATGACCACTGGAATTGATTGTGCTTGTAATAGTTTAGAAAGCACTGTTTGCATTGTTTGCTCAAGGAACTAAAGGATGAAAAGATATCTAAATGCTTCAGGTTGAAGGCCTGAAGGGAGAGGCAGCTTCAGTTACCCCCGACTGTCTGCCTGACCCTAACCAAGGGGGTTGTTGACCGCGCCGGGAACGTGGACCGAACCCGCCGTGAGAGGTCTCTCCGTTGAGTTCTACTTGGAGCAGGAGGACGACGCTTGGGTGCCAGGGGGGGCTCTGGCTGTAAATCCCTCGCCTTCCGGGTCCTGCACAAGAGGCTAACGTGACTCGGGATTGGATCTTGAGGCCCGCATACTAGTCTACCGGCAGAAGCTTGGAATAGTAATCCCTGGCAGATTACTGGATAGCCTTCGGGCGGATTATGGACAGGCCTACGGGCGGAACTCCTTGTATTTCAAAGATAAAATGATGAAATGATAACAAAGAAGTTGTTTGATATTGTTTTTCTATGTCACGTGATAAGATTACGTGAAGGAACCAGTGCTTAACAGGGTTAATTAAAGAAGCTGATTGTTATATGTCAAATTAATGTGTTAGATAATTACATAACTAAAACAAACCGAGGAAAGTGCGGAGGATGGACCCATGCGGATGGGTGGTCCCGGTTAGCCGGGAACTTTTCTCAAAAATCTCGAAGAACAGCGGGATGATCATCATCATCAAAACGAATAACGAGAACGATGACCTAGAGTTACATCTTACCCAATTTACGTTGTTTTAGGGGAATGGAATGGGACTATGCCTTATGGCAGAGAGGTTGAGCCTTGCATCCCTCTTGTTTCCCATTCTCCTTGAACCAAGTGCAGCGTGAATCCGCTTCGGACCTGGCGTTTTTGCGTAAAATAGTTCGCTCGGGTCTGACGCTAGTTGCTGCTAGCTAATGACCAAAGAGGAAAACCCAAATTCAGGTCGATTCTAAGTGGGAACGGCCAGGATACTTCCGCTATGTGGCAGACGCGGGAAGACCTAGATCGCAAGTCCCGTAATATTCCATGGGAGTGCCGGGCGGAGCTTTCTAGACATCCTTTCCGATGGACTGCTAAGACGTGTCTGGGATGATTCTAGGGGACACGTTACAGTTGGGTTCAAACCCACAAATCACACGTAAACACCTTCTTGGGAGGGGCAAAATCTCGAGGCCCGCATACTAGTCTACGGGCAAAAGCTTGGAATAGTAATCCCTGGCAGATTACTGGATAGCCTTCGGGCGGATTATGGACAGGCCTACGGGCGGAACTCCTTGTATTTCAAAGATAAAATGATGAAATGATAACAAAGAAGTTGTTTGATATTGTTTTTCTATGTCACGTGATAAGATTACGTGAAGGAACCAGTGCTTAACAGGGTTAATTAAAGAAGCTGATTGTTATATGTCAAATTAATGTGTTAGATAATTACATAACTAAAACAAACCGAGGAAAGTGCGGAGGATGGACCCATGCGGATGGGTGGTCCCGGTTAGCCGGGAACTTTTCTCAAAAATCTCGAAGAACAGCGGGATGATCATCATCATCAAAACGAATAACGAGAACGATGACCTAGAGTTACATCTTACCCAATTTACGTTGTTTTAGGGGAATGGAATGGGACTATGCCTTATGGCAGAGAGGTTGAGCCTTGCATCCCTCTCGTTTCCCATTCTCCTTGAACCAAGTGCAGCGTGAATCCGCTTAGGACCTGGCGTTTTTGCGTAAAGTAGTTCGCTCGGGTTTGACGCTAGTTGCTGCTAGCTAATGACCAAACAGGAAAACCCAAATTCAGGTCGATCGTAAGTGGGAACGGCCAGGATACTTCCGCTACGTGGCAGACGCGGGAAGACCTAGATCGCAAGTCCCGTAACATTCCATGGGAGTGCCGGGCGGAGCTTTCTAGACATCCTTTCCGATGGACTGCTAAGACGTGTCTGGGATGATTCTAGGGGACACGTTACAGTTGGTATCAGAGCAAACCAACAAAAGACTGGTTTTTAAGAAATTTTAATAAGAAGAAGTAAAGCAAATGTTACTGTCCCAAACATTTCCTTACTTTCAATGTTGTATTGCAGAATTATGAAGCATGGAACAAGTTCTTAGTGTTCCGAGTCATGTTTATGACCGTGATGCATTCCACGGATTATCGACAAAGGGTTGAGATGATGAACATCCTAGACCGCATTTACAATCCATCGCCTGTGTACGTAGAACGGAGATGGATGGGTGTTTCAGGGATCTATTACATAACTGCCTATCGACTTGCGTACCTTCAAATTAACTTGAAGAGAATCAAGTGGATGGAGGATTTGAAGATCGTGAAGCTATTCGTCTTTGTTGAGGCTCATGCAAACACGACCCTACAGGTCGGAGGTCGAAGGGTTAACCAGAATAAGTACGTGTACGGGGAAGTGATTCAAAGAATCCCTGCCGACCGAATCAAGGTTTTGGGGCGTCATGAGAAGAATGGATATCGAAGGAAAAGATACCCTAATCTTCCAATGAACTATCAATTCCTGAAAATCGATGACCCAAATCCGTACTACTACTCAGTTCCTATAGCTGAATGCAACAATATCTTATTCTCCTCAAATTAATGTATCAACTTGTTCCATCGCCCCAAGAAATAATTGTACCTCGAAAGGGCTATGCTGATATGAATGGAATAAAACTTTTTTTTGACTTGACTGTGAATATTGATAAAGAAGTAAAGTGATTTGGTCACTTGGCTAAAGGAATACGTGGACGTAGTTCCTGAAGAGTTAACAGAACTCCCGCTTCAAAGTGAAGTTGATCATGAAATAAAGCTAGCAATAGGAGCTGCGCCAATTGAGAAGAGACCCTATAGAATGTCCATACCAGAAGCTATTGAGTTGAAGGAACAACTCAAGCAACTGTTAGATCAGGGTTACATCCGGCCTAGCGAATCACCATGGGGAGCTCCAGTACTATTCCAGAAAAAGAAAGATGGGACACTTCGACTATGTATTGATTACCCTGGGTTGAATCAATCAACAGTCAAGAACAAGTATCCTATTCCTAGAAAAGATGAGCTTCTGGATCGCCTTCAAGGTGCAAAGATCTTCTCCAAAATTGATCTCAGATCAGGTTACTATCAAATAAGGATCAAGGAAGAAGATATTCCAAAAACGGCCTTCAATACAAGATATGGGCACTTTGAGTTCTTGGTTATGTCATTCGGGCTTACAAATGCACCTGCCACCTTCAATAGGTGAATGCAGGATATTTTTAGACCATATTTTGATAATTTTGTGCTCGTTTTCTTTGATGACACTCTAGTCTGTCCCAAACAGGAAGGAGGTCATGAATCCCAACTTTGGATTTTCCTTGAGACAATGAGGTCTCATAAGCTGTATGCAAAAATGAAGAAGTGGGCATTCTTCAAGCGTCAGACTGAATACCTGGGATTCATAGTATCATCAAAAGGAATATCATTAGACCCAGCCAAGGTCAGAGATGTGCTTGAATGGCCAATACCAACAACTGTCAAAGAAATACGCAGCTTTCTTGGATTGACAAGATGGTATAGGGTCTTCATAAAAAACTATTCTTTGATTACAGCACCTTTGGCAGACTTACTGAAGAAGCAATCATTGCTTGGCCAACTACCGAACAAACTAGCTTTGATAGATTGAAGCAAAGTTTGGTATCAGCACCGATCCTAAAACTTCTAGACCACAATAAGGAGTTGAGGTAGTAACTGACACTAGCATGCTTGCCCTAGGATTTGTGCTCATGTAGGAAAAGTCATCCTATAGCATAATCTCCAAGAAAATGAAGAGCCATGAGGAGAATTATGCTACTCATGATCTTGAACTTTTAGTTGTCAAGCTTGGAGACACTGCCTGCTGGGTAACAAGTCTACACTAGTGACTGATCATAAAAAGTCTCAAGTGGAACTTTACCTAGAACAAGCTCAACATGAGGCAATGTCAGTGGATTGAAGTGCTGGAGGAGTGTGACCTTAAGATCAAGTACCGTCCAGGGAAAGAGAATGTAGTTGCCGATGCACTCAGTCGCAAGGCATTCCTAAATTCCCTAATCTTGCAGAATCCATCAACGGCCAGATCTCTGGCTACAAAGGTATCTATGCCAAACAACCCTATACTTGAGCTATCTAGAGAGGAAGGATGCCATGATCTAGCCTATCAAAGGATGCTAAGGGAAGTCTCTATCGAGGACCAGGAACAAAAGCTAGAGGCTAAGTATCATGAATTCTCTGTCAATAGTGGACTTGTCTACTATAGGACGAGAGTATGTATACGAGCAAGCCAGTCACTTAAGCAGAAGATATTATGGGAAGCTCATGATTCCCCTTTCGTAGGACATCCTGGCTATGCAAAAACTCTTAATGCAGTTAGGAAGAGCTACCATTGGGAGAGGCTCAAAGGTGACGTTCTCAAATATGTCACTGAATGTTTGTCTTGCCAACGTATCAAGGCCGAACATGTCATGATGCCAGGAAAATTGCAACCACTTGACATTCCCCAAATGAAATGGGAATTTATCAGTATGGATTTTGTTGTGGGCTTACCCCAAGTCCAAGGAGCAATTCCATTATGGTTGTAGTTGACATGCTTACCAAGGTTGCACACCTGATTCCAGTAAAGACAAACTATAAAGCCTCCGACATTGCAAGATTGTTTATCAAGGAGATATTCAAGCTACATGGGTTACCTAGAAGAATCATTAGCGATCGAGATTCTCTCTTCACTTCACACTTCTGGAGAGCTATCTTTGAAGCTATTGGGACTCAACTCTATTTTAGCACCGCCTACCATCCCCAAACAGATGGACAAACAGAGTGAGTGAATCAAATCATCGAGGATATGCTTAGGGCATACTGCTGTCGTGAGCTGAAGAGGTGGATTCAATACTTGCCGTTAGTTGAATTTGCCTACAATGCTTCTTACCAGCAGAGTATTCAAATGACCCCTTTCCAGGCATTGTATGGTCATGATTGTCGAAGTCCCCTAAACTTTTCTGATCCAACCCTAAGAGTTGAAGCTTCAAGACAAATGTTGGAGGACATGGATGACCAAATAAGGTCAATAAGACAAGACATACAAGCAGCCAAGGATAGACAAAAGGCATATGCGGATTTGAAACGTCAAGAGAGGGTCTTCGAAGAAGGAGACATGGTCTTCATTCGTGTACGCCCTAAGAGGAGTTCTCTATCTCTAGGAGAATGCAAGAAGCTAAGTCCAAGGTATTGTGGGCCATATAAAATCCTCAAATGTCTGGGACCCAATGCTTATAAATTGCAACTTCCTGATAACCTAAAAGTTCACAATGTATTCCATATTAGTCTCTTAAAAAAATATATATACCCAACCCTAATCATGTACTTGATGACCAATAAATTGTAATGCCTAGTCAAGGAGTCCTTGAACTAAGACCGGATAAGATTTTAGATGTTAGGGATAGACAGCTAAGATCTAGAACCTTGAAAGAATGCCTCGTCCAGTGGAAAGATTATCCCGAAGAGGATGCTACCTGGATAGATGAAAGCTCTCTCAACCATCAATACCCCCAGTTTATCTCGAGATGAGGACATCTCGATTCTTCTAAGGGGGAGAGAATGTAATATTCCCACTCGTGAATATTGACTTCCCGCACACTGCGTAAACCTCGTGCAAAGGTTATCTGTCATATTGGAATTACCGGCAGTGTAATCTGTGACCTGCACGCGAGAAATCGAGACCTCCGCATTGGCAAAGCAAGCCCGAGGGTTCAAACCCACAAATCACACGTAAACACCCTCTTGGGAGGGGCAAAATGGATATTATTAATGCAAAAATTTTAATATTTATCCCTTTCCCCCAGCCGATGCACGGCTAGAGGAGAGGGAGTGTGGGGGGATGGGCTTAGTGGAGTTGTGGGCTGCATGAGGAGGGGGGAAGCCATGCAGTGGCCACGTGGTGGAGCTCTCCTCTCCCCCCCCTTGGACTATAAACCCCCCCCCCCCCAGGGGGTAAGAGAGAGGGGGGGGGAAGCAGAGGACGCCGTGCTGAGGAGGGAGGAGAGGCCAGACGTGCTCGGAGATACTGCCGTGCTTCACGACTTGAAGGAGACGAACGGAGAGAGAAGAGGGAAACGACTGCTGCCATCACCATGCTGAGGAGGAGGAGAGGCGTGGGAGTAGAGGGGCCATGAGGCTGCTGTGTCGAGGACGTGCTGGAGAAGGCTGCGTGGAGGAAAGGAGGATAGGCTGCCATAGCTGCTGCTGTGCTACATGAGGGCTGCCACCTATCGTGGAGGAGCAACGTGATGCCGTGCTACAACCGTTAGAAGATGCTACCTTGCCGCATCCCACCACGCCTAGACCTGTCGGCCGCTACTGCCATTGCAACTCTGCTACCGCCATTGCAGCATTGCTGACGCTGGGCTCCACGTTGCCCCTATCAAGACAAGTATCATCTCCTCGTCATCTCTCCACCTTATTATTACTCCCGCTCCCTCTTCCACATTGACTTTGATTATAACCAGAAGCTTCTTAGAAGCTTCTTAGGATAAGGGATATAGGCCTTGTTCCTGCGTGCCTTCTCGGGTTAACAATTGAGCTCATAAAGGCTCCTTCTCACAAGCCTATTCGTAATAAGCCAAATCCTACAAGCCTTCTCGTAAAGCTCCATTCCCACAAGCCCTCCCGTAAGCCCAAATCCCACAAGCCCCGGGATTTTGAAAGATCCACATTCGGTGAAGGAATCTCCGACGTACGAGGGGGAAGGCACATCTTGAGGCTGCATAGAAGCGAGGGAATCCGCGGAGATCAAGTCCTCAATGATGGCTCCGAGGAAGTCGCAAGGCATGCTTGCAGGAGATTCTTCTCCTAACATTCACGTGGACATCTCCCCGAGCCCACAGGCCCAGGTTTTATGATTTTGATTCTACGCAAAAGTAATGCATTAGGTATGATAACTTTCATGGAATAGAAAGCACCTATGCATGTTCAAATTCACCAAGCCTAATTAAAATGCAATTGAGGAAAATTTGCCTATTTGATCGATTACTAGAATTATTTCATGACATGCAATTGAGTTATTAACATTTTCAATGTGATGAACGCAAATTGTCTATCCATCTTACGACCTTAGTAGTATGTTGCCTTGTCATGCATTTCAAAGTGACGATCCTAGAACACCTATTGCCTATCATTATAAGGTTGAAGTTATTAAGTGCACTTTTGACTAGACATGGAAAGAATAAGCATATGTCGCATTTTTAGGAAAAATATTTATTGTAATGGTTCATGGGAAAAAGTCGTTAACACCCGTAGGAGGTTATCCGAAAAGTAATTGTAGAGTATCAAAAATGAATCTATGGATTGGCATGTGGCATGTGCTTGCAAGAAAGAATATACCAACACTAATCCTACAATATTCACTTTGCATGAACCTCATTTAACTATGTTGTAGTTACGAAAGGGTTGCATGTTGCACTTTCATCGTGCATAAAATTCATTCATCAAGAGTTGCATTTGGGAAAGGTTGCATGGTTTATTAAAGCGTGAAATCCTAAAGCTTAGAAAAAGGTTATAGGCATGATTCTTGAATGTAAGTCCTAGTAGGCTCTATGAAAGTTATTCTGCAAATTATCATGCCTTTGTTTTTAACAAGAAATGTTAGGGTTATTGCGAATCTAGTGGTACATATAGAAGTAATGAATCGCGTTTTTACGTGTATTGTGACATGTTGCAACTAGTTATCTCCTTTAGATCAAGTTTATCATCTCTAGGAATGGCTCGTCCTTGTCGCGAGACAAGCATATTGAATTATCTAAATCACCTAACCCGCAAGGGATTCGTATAGGCATGGTTCAATCGATACGATAAATACCCCAAGCACTAACTAGGGCTTAGCACGTTAAGGATTCGGCCAAGTTTTCCACTTGTTGCTAAGTCGAAACCCTCATACCCAATGGTCCTACCCACATTCCCGGAATGTTGAGTCAATTGGATGCTCATGCAAATAATGATCTAGGGTTTCTACCCTAAGGATCATTCGACCTAATGCTAGAACTTGGATTGAGTTGGAATCCCTAGGACCGAACGTTGTCGGCCTAGTGCAATTAGGATTGGGTTGGGTAAGAAGACACCCTAAACCCTACTTCTTGTCTAATCATAATTCCTTGACCAGAAAACACCGTTCAATGGGTGAAATGATCCCTTGGATTAGAGGCGACACTTGTGCAACAAGTTGCAACGTCGCATAGCCTTGTGGTTTGATCACAAGAGAGTTTTGCCATTCCTTGGAATGAGGTTGGCAGGTTCTTGCGCAAGTTTAACTTGCAAGAGGATGAGTAGTCATCCTGTTACATCACCCTTATTGGGAAAAATTGCCAAGTTAAGGAAAGTTAGGTATTTTCTTGGAAGCAAATGATCAATCAATAAATTGGAGCGACATGGTCGCCAGGATTTACTATTAATAAAACCTAAGGTATTGGTTAAGTTGGGTTAACAGGGTATGGCCCTAACTCAAGGACAAAAGGGTGAACGAACAAACCCTTGGGAATTTTGCCAAGTCGCAATTGATCCCAGATCGAATGCTGGATGCATTCGGAGAGAAGTATTCACTCCTTAACAGTTGGCCAAATAAATGACCACTGGAATTGATTGTGCTTGTAATAGTTTAGAAAGCACTGTTTGCATTGTTTGCTCAAGGAACTAAAGGATGAAAAGATATCTAAATGCTTCAGGTTGAAGGCCTGAAGGGAGAGGCAGCTTCAGTTACCCCCGACTGTCTGCCTGACCCTAACCAAGGGGGTTGTTGACCGCGCCGGGAACGTGGACCGAACCCGCCGTGAGAGGTCTCTCCGTTGAGTTCTACTTGGAGCAGGAGGACGACGCTTGGGTGCCAGGGGGGGCTCTGGCTGTAAATCCCTCGCCTTCCGGGTCCTGCACAAGAGGCTAACGTGACTCGGGATTGGATCTTGAGGCCCGCATACTAGTCTACGGGCAGAAGCTTGGAATAGTAATCCCTGGCAGATTACTGGATAGCCTTCGGGCGGATTATGGACAGGCCTACGGGCGGAACTCCTTGTATTTCAAAGATAAAATGATGAAATGATAACAAAGAAGTTGTTTGATATTGTTTTTCTATGTCACGTGATAAGATTACGTGAAGGAACCAGTGCTTAACAGGGTTAATTAAAGAAGCTGATTGTTATATGTCAAATTAATGTGTTAGATAATTACATAACTAAAACAAACCGAGGAAAGTGCGGAGGATGGACCCATGCGGATGGGTGGTCCCGGTTAGCCGGGAACTTTTCTCAAAAATCTCGAAGAACAGCGGGATGATCATCATCATCAAAACGAATAACGAGAACGATGACCTAGAGTTACATCTTACCCAATTTACGTTGTTTTAGGGGAATGGAATGGGACTATGCCTTATGGCAGAGAGGTTGAGCCTTGCATCCCTCTTGTTTCCCATTCTCCTTGAACCAAGTGCAGCGTGAATCCGCTTCGGACCTGGCATTTCTACGTAAAGTAGTTCACTCGGGTCTGACGCTAGTTGCTGCTAGCTAATGACCAAACAGGAAAACCCAAATTCAGGTTGATCCTAAGTGGGAACGGCCAGGATACTTCCGCTACGTGGCAGACGCGGGAAGATCTAGATCGCAAGTCCCGTAACATTCCATGGGAGTGCCGGGCGGAGCTTTCTAGACATCCTTTCCGATGGACTGCTAAGACGTGTCTGGGATGATTCTAGGGGACACGTTACATATCCTTATCTGTGTATTTTTCTTGAATAAAATACAATCGTTTTCTATTCAATCTGTAAGTAACCCCTTTATATGACACCCTTCTGCATGTGAAAAATGTATAAAAATGGTGTTTTAAACACCCCATATTTTGAGCTCACATTATATATACATATATTCATGAGTGACCCCCCCCGGGAGTGATTGGATATAATAGTTGGAGAAAATCTCTATGGAATTCTCTCAGTTGTATATGGAGTTTGTAATGCATGGGCACCTTGTACATTTGGAGGGCATCAAAGAAATTGCAGATTTTCAGCTTATAATAGCAAGACAACTCAAAAAGGAATTCAAGAAATGCTCACAGATGTTTGTCTTGCATTTGCATAAGGATATTGATGACCAACACACCTTGGGCAAGCAAAATGCAGCACTAAAAGCACTTTTGACTGAATATGAGGACCTATTTGTGCCCCCCACTACTCTCCCACCTCAGAGATGAGTGGATAACCCAATTGACTTGGAGCCCCATGCCAAGCCCATCAATAAAGCCCCATATTGGCTCTCTAAATGTGAGCAAGAGGAAGTAGATAAGCAAGTCAAGGAGCTCACTGAAATGGGATTCATAGAGCCTAGCTCTTCCCCTTATGCTTCCCCAGTTCTATTGGTTAAGAAAAAGGATGGATCCTTTTGATTGTGCATTGACTACCGTGATCTCAATAAGATCACCATCAAAAATAGATACCGCATCCCTTGAATTGATGACTTGTTTGATGAGCTCAAGGGAGCACGCTACTTCACCAAGATTGATTTGCGATCAAGTTACCACCAAATCAGAATGAGAGTGGGTGATGAAGCTAAGACAGCCTTCTGAACTGACCATGGCTTGTACCATTTCCTCATCATGCTGTTTGGGCTCATTAATGCCCCCACCACGTTTCAAAACCTAATGAACAAAATATTGTAGACATGGCTTTTTTAGTTTTCGTTGGTATTCTTTGATGATATACTCATTTACAGCAAGTCACTACATGAGAATTTAAAGCATGCCAGAAAAATTTTTTATATACTAAGAGAGCACCTGTTATTTGCCAAGGAAAGCAAGTGTGTCTTCATGCAAATAGAGGTTGAGTACTTGGGACACATTTTTAGTGAAAGAGGCATCCAAGTTGACCCTAAGAAAGTGTAGTGTGTTTGAGATTGGCCCATACCCACTACCACTACCTCCTTGCGTGGTTTTCTTGGCCTCTCCTCTTTTTATCGGAGATTTATTTGCCATTATGCCACAATTGCAGCACCATTAATTGACCGACTGAAAAAAGAGGCCTTCTTATGGGATGATTTGGCTGATCATAGTTTTAAGTAGCTGAAAGAATTTCTCACTTTAGCCCCCATCCTCGTATGCCCCGACTTCTCAAAGGATTTTACCATTTAGTGTGATGTTAGTGGATGGGGTATTGGTGCAGTCTTGTTTCAAGAACACGGTGTAATAGCATTTGAGAGCTGGAAATTGGATGATAAAGAGAGAGAGTTGCATGTCAATGATCAAGAGATGTTAGCAGTCATTCATGTTATGAAAAAGTGGCACCACTACTTGTATGGCAGTAAATTTAAAGTGAAAAGTGACCACTGTGTGCTCAAATACTTCTTGACTCAGCCCAACCTCACTCCCAAACAACGTAGATAGGTAGCTACCCTGCAGAACTATGACTATGAGATTACCCACACCTGTGGCAAGGAAAATATAGTGGTTGATGTACTCTCTCGCATGTGGGCATGCAAAGTCTCATCTATCACCGAAGTCCACCATGATTGGATTGAAGAGCTCCAAGAGGCCTACTTGCTTGATGCTAAATTGAGCTATCTTTTTCAAAAAGTACAACAAGGTGTTATAGATTAAAAATCTCAATATCAGCTCCATAATGGCCTCATTTGGGTCCATGGCTATATCGTAATACCCCATGCCTCTCCTTTTACCCAAAGGATACTTGAAGAGATGCATTTTTCTCCGATTGCTGGCCACTTAGGGGTGTTCAAAACATATGACCGCATTTCAAAAATCTTTGATTGGAAAGGCCTATGGTGAGATGTTAAAGACTTCGTGCCTAGATGTGTGCCTTGTCAACAAAATAAGGATAACACTCTTAAACTGGGTGGAGTATTGCAACCCTTGCCTATCCCTGAAGGAAAATGGACCCACATTACCATGGATTTCATCATTGGTTTACCTACAACCAAGAAGGGTTGGAAGAGCATCTATGTTGTAGTTGACCGGCTCACTAAAGCAGCCCATTTCATCCCTACAAAATCTCATTTTATAGCATCTCAAGTTTCCACTCAGTTTATGGAGCATGTATTTAAGTTGCATGGCTTGCCCCATGTCATAGTACATGATCGGGACACCAAATTTATGAGTCAGTTTTGACAGACTATTTTCAGCTCCATGGGGACCAAATTGGCTCCGTCTACAATCCATCATCCCCAAACGAATGGGCAGACCGAGCGAGTTAACAAGTGGCTTGAGACTTATTTACGACATTTTTGTCATGACGTGCAGAATTCTTGGGATGTATGGCTGCATTTGGCAAATTTTCTTATAGCAACTCCACTCATTTGAGCATTGGAGTCTCCCCCTTCGGAGCATTGTATGGTTATCGGTGCCCCTCCCCACTGTGATCTTCAATGAAAAGCTCAACCCCCTTGGAAAAGAGGAGTTGGACCGCATGCAAGCTTTACTTCAACAATGCAAGGCAAATCTCAAAAGGGCTCAAGAGCACATGAAGCTCCATGCTGATGCAAAAAGGAGACCCCTTGACTTTCAAGAGGGTGAATTGGTACCCCTCAAGGTCCCCAAGTCCCATTATGCTGCACTAAAGGACAGTTCTTGCAACAAGTCGGCACACCGCTACGATGGGCCCTACATAATCATTAAGAAGATTGGGGAATTGGCCTACCGTCTCCAACTCACTCCCACTACTAAGATCCATAATTTCTTCCATGTGAGCCAATTAAAACCTTGCATTGGCACTCCCAAAGATTATGTAGAGGAACTACCCCCCATAGATGAGGAGAGCCTTATTCAGTATATTCTCAAAGCGATCATTGGGCAGTGTGAAAAGCAACTCCGTACCCATTGTATTCATGAATACTTGATCAAATGGCAAGGAATACCAATAGAGGAAGCTTCTTGGCACCCAGCATCTATCTTGGATGAGTTCGCACACCTTAAGGAGGCCGTATTGGCTGGAACTTAACCACACTTGACCCGTGTTTTGGGCTGCAGTCTACATCTGGACAGCCAATTGTTTTGCACCACTTTTGGTCCTAACACATTCTCAGCCCCACTTCCCATACATAGGCTAAAAGTACACCTCAAGGGCTCCACGACGACACCTCACTTGCCCCAATCGGGGTTTCCTAGAGGAAGTTATGGCTGTTTTTCTCTAGCCATACTATCTTGGACAACACACTAGTCACTTCTGGATAGCCATCTATTCTACAATAGTTTTGTTCATGAATTATTTTCAGCCCCCCTTTCACCCACATGGGCTGAAAGTACACCTTGTGCGCTCCGTAACGATAGCTCACTTGTTCCGTTCGGAGTTTCTTACACAAAGTTATGGCTGGTTTCCTATAGCAGACCCCTATGGGAGAGCATGTTGTCCACCCCATCCAGGGTCTTGTCTATCACGAAATGGTGGATTATAATCCGGGCGAGACCCCCCCATATGGTCTCTCATACCTCATGACCTTGGTGCCCCATTTCTCTTCTTTGCCCCACTGCCCTTACTTATGGCCATTGCATCATGTGTAGAGTTGTACTCGGGAGCTCCCACTTCTTCTTTTTCTATTCATCCCTTGTTTCTGAGGACAAAAACTCTATGAGACGGGATGGTTTGTAATGAGCAGGGGACATGAGAACATGGCATGGAAACATACCAATTACACTGACGGTATATAAGGTGTAAGAGGGTATTCTGAGGCATCACAAAATTATCAAGAATCTCTCTTTTTCACCTTCACAAGCTTTCATGGCTTCTCCTTCTTCTTCTTCTTCTTTCTCCCTTTCCTGTCTTTCTCTCTCTTCTCCCTATATTTCTCTCTCCTCTTCTTCTTCTCCTGCAATCCTTCTCTCTCTTCTCTTCCTTAGTTAGGCTAGTTAGGTCTCTTTCATTACAAAATCTCACAACACTTTAAGATTTTTTATCTACTTTGCTTCTAATGCGTCCATAGGCACTATCCAAGAGAAAGAGTGGAAGAATGGGAGAGCTTCTCACCTATTGCTTGAGCAAATCCTTGCTTCTTCTCCTTCACTCGAGTCTTTAAGACCAGTCTCTCTCATTGGTGTTGATCTAATACCATATCAGGAATCCTATGGTGGAGGCACTTGCTTGAGCTGTTGTGTCAAACAGATACCACACACATAAGAGGAACCATACTCAAGAATATAAGAAGAGAGATGGATGCCAAAATGTTTTCTTGTTGGTTTCTTCTTCTTCTTTCACTGAAATACAATGTACTTAAAGCATAGATAAGATACAACATAAAGAAAAGTAGCCTACTAAGTCAACAATGCATAAATGATTATATTAATTGACTATCACTATAACTATGCCAATATAGCTAGGTATAATAACCAAATATAATAAGTGATAAGTCAATGGCCATGTGAGGATTCAAATGATCACTAATGTGCTAAATGTAGATGTGTAGAACTATCTTACTAAGTACTACATCATCAATGTTCACACATGTTGAGCTTGCTATCTCAACAAAAGAAACTCTCCTTAGATGAGATGGTTAATCAATTAAACTTGTAAGTTTTCTTTTCAATACATTTATCTTATTATATAGTCCACTCTTTCAAATACTAATAATAAAATATGTTTTTTAAAAGATAAAGTTTTATATAAAATACAAGAGATGATGACAAATTGTCTCAATTGTTCTTCATAGGATGAAGTCACACGTGAATATCTAGAGTCCAATTCTATGAATATGCTTATAGATGTTTCCTTAGAATTCAACGATTGGGTAAGTATTGATGATGCTTCTTATCTTGAAAGATAACTTATGTAGCATACTAAATAGTGCTTACAAATTTTTTAACCCTCTTGTTTGCACATGATTTGGTTTCTTGTTTTAAAGTATCTCTATGCAAATAATGAAACTGGACTCATCAAAATATTCATGGAATTATCCACTTAATGCATGAGATATTCTTCAGATTTTGCTTCATAAGAGAGTTCTTTACCCAAGAAGGATGCATTTCCCACAAGAGACTCATAGAGAAGTTAGAAATGTGAGAAATTCAATCCTACTCCTCTATATATAATGGTTTTTCTAGGGTTAGATAGCCCATCGAGTTTTGTCAATATCTTGGAGAGCCCACTAAGCTTCAAAAGAAGTCTAATGGGTTCATAATCAAGATACATGAAAATCTTTCCATGCTTGTTGGCATAATAAGCTAGTTAATGTTATTCTTAATGTTACTAGACATAAAATACCATATTTAATTATGTGTTATTATTATAAGTTCACAGAAACATAATCAACCACATCGTGATCCCTAGAGCTATAGAAGGAAAAAGAACAAGAGAAAGAGAGAGGTAGAGCTAGAAAGAGAGGGTGAAGAGAGAATGAGGAAACTAGAGATAGAAAGGGAGAGAAATAGAAATTAAGAGAGAAAGTGAGAATTTAAGAGAGAATAATGGAGAGATGGAGATATAGAGAAGAAATAAAGAGAGAGATCTTGCAAGGATTCCTTTAGTGGCTAATATTTACCCGTTGACTACAATTTTATATATTTGTAATTTTATTTCAAGAAGTTGAGTAGGTTGAGTTATAAGTTTGAGAAATTTTATTTGCCCACATTTTTAAGGTATATTGAGGTCATGAGGGCTCTTTCACCATTCATGTGGAAAAAAAATCAAAGAAATAGGCTAAATTTTCCTCAATATTTACAAGTCTTGGGATATATATAGAAAGATTTACCATATTATCCTATACTTAAGGTCTATATAGTATTGATTAGTTGATCACTTATGAGTAGATATATTATAACATTTCAAGAGAAGATCACAATAAATGTTAAGATAAGTATAGCTCTATTGATAAAAAGGAAAAAAGGGCAGTGCAATGTTTTTGTAGTGAACACCTTGAGAGTAAGAATACAAATGAGGAAAAACACATATGAATCGGGTTTGTAGGAATATTGTTGACCATATATAAAAGACATGCTTAGAGAGAGCTCACAAACTATACATAAGTTTAGGTTATAACTTATGACATATATTGTTGGTCATCATGAGTCAAGTAAGGATTTTGAGATGTTTCTATTTCAACTACATTACATTATTATCTATTTCATTCCTTTATACCACAATTTAGTTCATGTATAATTGAAAGTCAATCCACACACACACACACACACACACACACACACACTCTCTCTCTCTCTCTCTCTCTCTCTCTCTCTCTCTCTCTCTCTCTCTCTCTCTCTCTCTCTCTCTCTCTCTCTCTCTCTCTCTCTCTCTCTCTATGTATGTATGTATGTATTACAATCAAACATATATATGTATGGATGCATATGCTATATCTATAGGGATACATTGAAAATGTATTAGTTACATGAAGTTATCTATATTTAACTAAAACAATGATATTTATGTACTCATACGTGCATAACATAAATATAAAAATATTTATATGTATATGTAGATAAGTTAAATGCATAGTATATATTAGTTAATATTTATTGATGAAATTTTTAACTTTAGATCTATCACAAACTATAATTAAGTTTTATGAATTGCATGTAAGTTAGTTTGGTGATTTTCACTCACTTAAGTTTGGTGCACATGTGCAAGTGTTTGTGTAAGCATAGTTATATATGAAATCATAGAAATCAATATATTCATAATGTTAGTATCTCCCATCATGATTTAGTTACAATTTATCATTATTAACATAATTAATTATAGACATGATAAAAACATAATAAAATGTACTTCAATTAATAAATAATTTGTAAGTTGGTTTGATGATTTCTATTACCTAGAGTATAATGTATATGTGTAGGTGTTTTCTTAAGCATGGCTATATTGAAATAACTCTAATTGATATAATAATGATATTCCTCTTTCTCACTACAAGATACAGGCCTCATACTGACGTTCAAAGTGACAAAAATGTTCATTAAAAAAATAACCCCGTCATCGTTAAACCCATCTGTATTAGCATCTCCATGAAATTGTCGCTATTGGCATCAATATGGGTGTCGGTATTTGCGTCGATATGTGCATCGCAAAAATTGATGCCAATATCAACGCAAATAGCAATGTTAATAGCGACAGTTGGCAATGCATATTGCGACACCAATAGCAATGCGTGCAATAAATTTGCAGTGCTAATAGCAATGATTACAAAGAAAAAAAAATTGTGGTAAGGCAACTTGAGCACTATGTGCTGTATTTATATTCAACAAATGGATTACATAATAAATGTGTAATGGTCGTCAAAATGAGCGCAAAATGTACTTGAATCCACAATACAGATACATAGAATAAATACAAGATTGCTGATGAAAACTCATGAAATCATGGCAAGATACAGAGGATGATAATAACATAGTACATATAAGATGCCTACATAAATCACATGACCAAAAAGAAAGAGGATGTGCGCTCCATGAATCCAAGCGCGTGCTATACATCCTCGCCATCTAAAAGCTCATCCCGACGCAAAAGAGCATCGAACGAAGTCTGCAAGAAAAAACTACACATTAGTCCACCATACATAATGTATTTTAATAAAAATAGTAACTACGGACAAGAAAGATGAGTAAGTTAATGGGCCATCGCGTGCATACAATCTATCAATCAATGCAGTGAGACCATATCTCTTTGCCTCCTCTTTGTAAAATTAGTCTCTATGCCAGTGGGATCACGATTTTTGTAATGGAATGCTACAGAGAAAACAAAATATAACTACTAGAAACATGATTGTCACTACAAGTAATATTGCAAAAAACAAAGTGAGAAGAACAAATAAAAACTTACAAAGTCCTCCAGATAAGTCATGTGGCCACTACTCCCAAGATAAGGGACCACCCCTGCCTTCAGTCATGCCCTCACTACCTCCCGCTCCTCTTACTGTCTCCAACATCCCCTGGAGAATCTATAGCCTCCTCCTTGAGTCTCCACTAGTCATCTGTGTCTATCCACTTGGGCTTTGAAGTGCCACTCTTGAGTGCCTTCAATCATCTATGTGACATGTATGCATGCATTCACTCCATCATCCAACCTATGGAAAACCTCTCTGCTGTAGCGAGTATTGAAAACTCCTCATGCAAGGATGCTACTATATAGTCTTTGCTCCCCTGAGGTATGTTCTTCCAATGTTCCAAGACCTTTTGCTGAAAAACTTGTTGGCACAACTCTCTCATACGAGACATCATCCTCTTCCCCTCATCATTCATGATCATGGCTCCTATCCTATCCTCTAAAATGTATCCATACCCCTCTAGGATATGTCTAAGATGTGTCCTCTCTCACCTACAATTCCGCTCCTAGGTATAACCAGGAGGTGTGCATTTGTTGTATCCACAAGGTTGGTATCTCTTAGAGTAGCACCCATAGGGATGCCACCTGTGGACAACTGAGTAAAATTTGGAGTCATTAGAGTAGGTATCTCCACAAGTGTGAAAAATCCTATAGGTGACGCAACTCCACCAGAACAAAGAGATGGAGACATTGCACCAGTGCCTCCACAACAACCACTTAAGCCACCCTCTCTCAAACATGCATGAGAGCAAGGACTAGCACTTTCATGTTGAGCAGTTCACACGCTCGCCACATCCACATCTCTACACATTCCCAAGAATCACTATCTCCGTCTAGGCCAACCCAGAGCGTTGACCTTGTATATTGGAAACCAAAGCATCAGAGCATGCCAAAGTAGATCTAATGGAACGGTCTGATGGTGTTTGAGAGAGCTCCTGGTCCGCTATATCTCTAAATCAATTAATCTGATCTAGAGACATATGTGTGAATATCTCTTGCAACTCCTCATCACTCATCCCTTGGCTCATCGTACTCTTCAAATATCATCAAAGGTCACCTACATAGACAAAAAGTGATGTTAGCATAATCAATATAAAGATTCAAGAAAAGCATGGTAATATAACTCTGAAAAAAATGGTGTTACTTAAAATGCATATTCTAGAGTATCCTTATAAGCAATTTATCAACGAATTGAGTAGGCAGATGCTACAAGTATGACGTAGCCTAGGGTCCCATGTCAATCTCCTAGCACAACTTCGCATGTGCTAGAAGGTTGATAGACATGTCACCACAAAAGGATGATTCGACCTTCCTCTCAAAGAATTTCTGGCCTCTTGTCTTTCCATCATCGCTACCTGATTCTGCCTCCTCTACACGTTCCAAGCTATCTTCAACCTCCACACCTTACAATATTGGCCCCTCCATCTGCATACTATCCTTATCTATGCTGGGAACATTGCTTTTATCATACACTCTCACACTTCAGGGAGCTAAAGGCACAACATACCACCATCGAGGTTGTTGGGGGTTTGGATAGAAAATTAAATGTTCAAAATCACATATAAGAGAGATTCAACATTGTGATATATCTGTGTTGTAATAAAATTTAAAAAAACAGTTCATACACCTGTTCACAATGGCCTGGAAAGACAAATGTGTCGTGCAGATTTGTCCATCTTTTTTTTGGAATCTATTTTGAGAAATACAAATGGACCTCGTTGAATGGTTGCTCCAACTCCTTCCAATACCACTTTGAACCACTGCACATCGAATATGATCATGGAGAAGCTATGGTAATTCACTGACATAACACTTTGCAAGTTTTCAAAATACTGCATCTCATCTATAATGGTGTTTGGATCTGTGGCTTGCCATTGGCTCTCTTGCTCAAACTTTGCCATGATACCATAATCCATTGTTGAGCACATTTTATCAATGCACTCAATGTGAAAATATCACCCACGCGACCATGCCGCATTGTATATTTTGTACTGTACATTGAAACAGTTAGATTAGTTGTCATATATAAAATCTAGATACGAACCTTTGGATTACATCCCCTTGATAATTTCCACTCCTCAGTAGAGACCTCATCCCTTCACGAGAAGTTGCAGATCAAAGCTCCATGAAACTATCGCATAGTGACTAGCCAAAGACTAAACCACTTTTAACCAAGTTGTCAAGCCAACTCCTAGGAGTTGTTGCACTGAATAGGTGATATTGATAACTAATTTCTATGAGTTATCCTAGCCTTCCTCAATAGTTATGACACTCGTTTGTAGTAGTCCAACTAATTTAATATTGAAAAATTAGTAAGTTTGCTTAATCTTGCTCTTCATCTCTATTTCTATACTGGACACTTAAATACTAACCCTAGGATTTTAATCCCTTCGAGAATTAACTTCAAAGGATAAACCCTATAGTTCTTTCTAATTCCTTTTATTATCAAATCAACTAACATCACTCAATCCCATAAACTCTAATTTTATTTTTTAAAATTTTCTTTTTCCAATGTTGGTATAACTTAATACCTTGTCAACACTTTTAATTTGCATAAAGTTAGACACATCATATTTTATATTAATAATATTCAAACAGATAACATTAAATTAATTTTCTTTTTCTCTAATCGTAAGAAATTTTCATAAAATAGCCAAAACTATATTCTTAGGTTTTCTATAGAAGATCCTAATCTTTGCTTGAATTAAAAACATGATTTTTATCAAAAAATAATGTAATGTTCATCTAAAATAACTATGTTTTATTTTTAAAATATAGTAAAATTTTCCAAAATTTTTAAAAAAATTAAAAATACTTCAAATAGTATATAATTTATTAGAAAAATTATCATATCTCATAATTGTTTAGCCAAATGTTTTATAGAAATTTATCTATATCATTTTTAAGCCATTTAAAAGCATTTTTAATAATTTTTTATTTTTAAAATAAAAATAAGACCTACATAGATTCTAAAAACTATCCAGAGTTGAAATTGAGGTTCAAATATATTTTATAAATATTTCAAACTAAAGAAATATTTATGTTAAACAAGTTAAGGCACTTATGTGAAGTACGAGATTCGTATTTGCGTCTTTGGGAGCCGTGTCCTTTGTAGTCCAGCCAAGGAGAGTCTATCCAATCGTTCCCAATGGTGATCTCATCATTTCCCCTCTCCCAAGAGATCAATTGGCCAATTGCATTGTTGCCATGGAAATAGCCACTTGTAACTCTTGTAAGACTTAATCTTGATTAAGTCCAAGATTACGAGCTTAGCCTCCATGGTTTTATGTTGATGACTAAGAGAGAAGAGAAGAGAAAAGCTCCAAAATGGAGGTAGAAGGAGAAGACATGGTAATGGTTATGGGATAGCCATGGGCTTCAATTCTCTCTTCTTGCTCTCTCCAACTTCAATTGTTTCTTCAAATCCTCTTGCTTGGATGGCTTGAATTGATGGCACTTCCTTCAAGATGATAATGTTCCCTTCTTGATGATGGCGCCCTCCTCCCTCTTTAGTTTGCTCTCTCTCCCTCTTTATAAGATGGTACCCCCTCCTCTCTTTCTCATGACTCTTCAACTTCCACTAACTCCTCCTCTTCCTCTTCTCCAATTGGCTTTTGGACTTCCTCTCCCTTTCCTCTTCCACTTAGTTTTTTCCCCTTCTCCCTCTCTTCATCTCCCACTATGATGTGCCCCCCATGATGAGGGTGCCCTCTCCTTGGTGATAACCTTTTCAAATCCACATGCAACATTGTTTCTTTTAGTTATGGTTTTTTAAAAACTCATTTCCTAACCTTTAGAACAGTAACATATAGAAGAAAACACCCCCTTCTTTTTCAACTAGCATCCTCTCTTACATAATATTTTTTTGTTAAGCTAAAATGTTAGCTACTTTTCTACCTTCATTATATGACTACCCTCTCTTGCATTTTTGCCTATGAGGTTGCCATTATCAAAATGTTTCCCCTCATTTGCTCATATTAACTCAAATACTCATGGTTCCACTATTCGAAAATAATCCCTTTTGATAAGATAAAACTATCAAATTCTACTTGTGGTATTTTCCTAAGTCCACCCTCTAGCACAAAACTCCTTCGAACTACAGAGACACATCCTCCGAAGATGGAATTACCATCACATCTGCATTAAATTTATGTGAAAAGTTGGTAACAATGTGTCAATTGTATACAATGTTGCTAAAAAGTTTTGCAATGTTAGGCATTGTTTCTAGGTGTTGTCACATAGACATAAATCGCAGCATCTCCTCAGTAAAGACCTCATCCCTTTGCGAGAGGTTGCAGATCAAAGCTCCATGTAACTATTGCATAGACATAAATTGCCGCATCTTGTCCATGCCCTCAGAATATTGAATTGGTCAATGGTGTATATTGCATGGAAATTCCAATCGTGTTTCTTCTTGATCTTTCTTGGCTCCATCCTTTTTTGTATCCCATTTCCAACCACCACATCTGTGGTCAGCATTTTAACATCGTCCTTCAACCACCATAGTATATTGTTGTGGGAATCCTCCATTGGTAGCCACTGTGAAATATGCAATAATGCCTCTGACACCAACCAACCTTCACCTTCTAGCCGAGCTCGTTGTCTCACAAACCTTTCAAGGTTTTCGGGAAGAGCTCCAAGAAGAACATCCATCGCGTATGGGCAGGTCCTGCAATCTCCACTTCATCTATAAGTTATACCGGGATGTGGGTTTGTATCATGATCATGCTGGTGGGTAGGTACTTCTCAAAGAGACAGATTGCCTCCATTGCTCCTCCCCACCTTGCAGATTCAATAGAGGATGTCCTTCCATGAGATTTGTTGCACTAAATTTGACAACCTGTAAATCACCCCACGTATTTTTGGAGTGAGGCATCTTGCAATTTCGATCGGTGGTACAAACTACCACAAATGAAGAAGCATTAAGAACATTGACTAGACTCCAAATAGCAAAATATGTAGGGCACTTACAATTGAGACAAGTACAAACCTGACATATCTTATGTAATCATGGGATTTCAGCCTTATCATCTTTAGAAAAATTCAATCCGAGAGAACACATCATACCTATCAAAGTGCAGATAGACTTGATAATTTTCTTTACAATGCGCTCTTATTTAGTGGACAAAACCCAAGGAGTGCGAGGTAGTTGCAAGCAACCATCAACACCCGACAAAGCACCTCCATCTTGCCTACCTTGTTCAAATCCATTCATGCCCTTGTAGTGTCTCTCTTTATTGTGATGTGGTCCCATAATAAGCTGCCCACATTCTTGAAAATATGCATGGGATCCAACAAGTGGTTGATCTATAAGTCAGTCCAATATGACAACTCATAGAAAATTGAAAACTATCGCATTCCATTTGGATGTGACTCTATGAACTATTTTCAACTTGTACTAGCTTTTGACACTTATTCATGCTCGAGGTCATCCAAGAAAAAAATTTCTCAATTCATAACCCTCCAGCAAGAAAGAGGCGTGTCCTTGATATACCATCTTCTTCATGGTTCATGACCTTCAATAGTCTAACTGTGGCCCACACAATGGACATGCATGATAACATGAGGTAACCAGACATGTCCTAGCACCTCTATTTAGTGAACACAAATGTGAAAGAGCTATGATAGATATGACTAATGAGAATAGAAGCCCACTTACTTGAGCACTCCATGAATCCCGAAAAGTCATGCATGGTTCACATGAGAATGGCTCATATATTGGCGGACCGTCGACCATCGCACTTGCTCATATCTTCCACGATGACCTCCTCGTCCCATAAAATCTTAAGCTCATCGACTAATGAATGGAGATAGACATCCAATTCTTGACTTTGTAGTGGCCAGGAATGAGCAAGCTAAGGATCAAGTGTCCTTTCTTCGTAGAAAGCCATGGCGGGTTGTTGTACTTAACAATGACTATAGGCCACACATTGTAAGAAGTTGAGCAGAGACCAAATGGGTCCATGCCATCCATAGCAAGACCGAGTCAAATATTCCTTAGCTCTCAATGCAAAGCCTAGAAAGGTAGAGTCAATGTGGCTCCATGCGCGGTGTCGAAGGGTTTTGAAAGCAATGTCGCAACTTCAGAAGTTCTTGATAAATTTCAGGATAAAAGATTAATCAAGCGTGACATTTACAACCTTGCAGACATGTTCAGATAAATATATTATCCATGTTGTAGCATTTGTTTGTTTCCATACATTCAGATCCTTTTAAGAGTCGTCTTTTAATGTGACTAAAATCAGTGGCCTCTGTTTATACAAGAATTGAAGTCTCAAAGTGTTATTTTTTATATTAATTCTTCAATGGCACTCTTGATGAGCTTAAAGAGAAGATACAGAGAGCACTTGATAGAAAGTCTGGACTGTTTCTAAGCAATAATCATCAATCAAAATCTCTCATTTTCTCTTGTCATGATGTCATTCACAAGAGAAAAATTTTGTGTCTTTAGATTCCAGAAAGAGGTGTAGAAATTTGTGCTGGTTATGTCTTCTGCAACTCTAGTCTTCTGTCAAAAATTGTATGGGTAGATTCTGCTACTGCTGGTTGTAGAGAATAGAATAACAGTTCCATGAATATGCATCAAGTAGCACAGAGAAAATCATAACAGTAAATGCTGGTCGCTTTTAGATACTTGCAAGTATCCGCAAGGAAGACAAAGCAGTAAGTCGATGTTCCCAATTATTATTATTTTTTACATGTGCCTCTCTGATAGGCCTTAGAGAATTCACCCCACAGGTCAGCATTGCTGGTAGTAGCAAAGAGTTTGCAGAGATGATCTTGTTGAGGGAACCCGCAATTGGATTGCCATGGTCATCACTAAAAGAAGGCTCTGTGTCATTAATGGAGACGGGCATATCAATTGAACGAGGGAGGGCAGCAGCTGTAGCAACATTGATCTACGCTTTCCCTATCGTGATTGATGATCATCAAAACAAACTTCCTCCAAAGTATTGCGCTGTCAATCAAAATTGTTTTGTTGAAGTAGGTAAGTGGGAGGTCGTAACAGCTACACAGGTTGATTTTCCCTTCAGACTGTCGACGGCCTAATTTTTGGCTCCAGTTCAGAAAAACTCTCCCTGATGAAGCTCGGAGCACGCCTAGCAGCTTCTGTGGCTATTGAATTTCCTTCAATATGAATTCTGAAAGGTCTTTGCCCCAAAGAACCCTTCCAGACCAGACGACCATCCTCCCCTTTCTCACACTCCGTAAAGCCCACTGCTCCTCGAAGTCACAGAACACAGAGCTCGCCCTGTAATTCCAGACGACGATCCTCTCCTTCCCACCTGAATCAAACGTCCCCTGTTTTCTTCTCGTTAGAGCCTTTTCATCCCTTGTGAATCTCTGAGAGTCGTCTATCTCCCTCCATCTCCCGTTGATCCTCTCTTGTTCTTTTTCGTCTCCTCCTTCTCCTTTTGAATTTTCTTTTTTCCCCCCCCAGTGTTTTCTCCCCTTCGTCTATTTTCCCTCTGTCCCGATTCCTTTTAGCCTTCATCCTCGTTTTTAGACTTTTTCATTCCCTTTTTAGACCCTGTTCCTCCTCCAAAATATAGGTTGAAGGATAATAAAAAAAACAAGCACTGTCATATGAGCACGGTCCGAACCAAATCTTTTTGGATTGTCATTATATCACAAGATGGTGACCAAAGGCCAGTCGTCAACCAAATCATTATCCTTTGCATCAAAGCAATTTCTTAGTCACAACAGCATATACCAATGAGCTTTGACAAGAAGCAGCAGAACCACGATATGACCAATTGGGTCGCAAGTGAGGTCTTCTTCTATATCTTCCTCGGACTACCAGCCAGCCCATTGGAAATGGTGGAGTCTGGCTCAAATACAGTCCATCCAAACAGCACAAGCTTGCATAGTTCCCTCTCCATCTTTCAAGATATACTACTCAAGCATAAGATCAAAATGTTTCCCTCCTATTGTAAAGGTCACTGTGAGGATGGAAGAAACTTGATCACACTCCACAACACTCTTTCCATTCAGATTCGGAAGGCATTCGCACATCTTGCTAAGATACGCTTTGATAAGCTCTCCAGACTCATCATGGTCAATTGGTTCTGTGCCCATACTACTGCCATTTCACACATAGTACATTCGTTGTAGATGTTGGAAACATCTTCACGAAGCCCATAATCGACATATCTTGAAATAAGTGTAGCCCATGAGATGGCATCTCAAGTTACCAGTCTACCAAAACTCCTTGTTCTTCTCCGTCTTCAGCATAGAATAAAAGAGCAAACATAACAACTAAGTATGTACAAAGTATCAAATCACACACATGACTTTTGGGTGGTTTTCACACCTCAAATGCGCAGCAATACGACATCCACCCCCTCTAATCCTGCGCATCCTCCGGATGGGCCAACTACCCATGATCATTATCATCAAGATCCACAAACAGATCAATCTCTTCATTATGCATTTCCAGTAGATCAACAAGATCATCTGTCATATCATCTGTCTCTTCTATTGGAATTTCTTCTCGTTGCTCTTTTCTTGAAAATTCTTCCAATGTATAATCCTCATCATCTCTTTTCTTGAAAATCTTGATTCTTTTTCCAGCAATAGGCACTCTAAGCACAGTCCCATCCAATTCACTCACCTCATATGTTGCATTATCAAAGACATGTCTGACTATGTACGGCCCAAACCATCTTTTCACCATCTTCCGAAGTGCAGTATGCTGATTTTCAAGGCTGCTATCAAAGACCAATACCCAATCTCCCTCTTCTATTGCTCTAGGCCGCAAGCGATGCCTGCTGTCAAACCTGTCCTTATTCCTTAGTCTAACAACCTTCAACCTATCAATAGCTAGTTGAATATCCTCAGGTCTCCTCTCCAACTGTCGAATCCGAAGAGCTAAGAGCTCTTCTCTTGTCAAATCCTCCTGCCAAGGTAAAACTGACCAAGTCAAAGCACAAGTCTCAATCGGCATAACAGGTTTCTGACCATACATCAACTCTGCAGGCATATATCCTGTGGTAACACTATGAGTTGTACGATCAGCCCACAAAGCAAATGGTAGAAGTCTCGCCGATTCTCCAATCCGTCCTCTGCATGCTTTGGCTAATGCTTTCACTATCGACGGATGCCCTCTTTCACTCTTTCCATTTCCCTCTGGATTGTATGCTGTTGTTAGAGCCAATTTGATTCCTAGCTGAGAGAAAAACTCCCTAGCTTCATCTACTTCCAATTCACCACGATCCGCAATGATCTTACCCACACAACCATATCTGCAGAAAATTTCCTCCAATAAGAACTTACACACTGTACTAGTGGTCTTCGTTCTCAAAGATCTGCCCTCAACATGATTGGTAAGATCCTCTCTAGCCAAAACAATGTACCTCTTCTGCCATAGACCCATAGGCATGGTAACCAAATCAACTACCCACTTATAATGAATGCATAGCGGATAGGTCGGATGAAGCTCATCTCGATGACGCACTACTGAATACATCTGGCAGTCTCTGCAAGTCTCAACAAAGTGAGAAACATCTCTATACATGCCTTTCCACCAATATTTCTCCTTGATTTTCTCATAAGTAGCCCACACTCCTCTATGACCAGCCCAAGGACTCTCATGAAACTCCCTCATCACCTGTAACTGTGTTTCTCTATCGCAGACAACCCGCAAAGGTAATCCGCCTCTTTTCTTCAGATGCTTCCAAAGAAATCCGTCCTTGAGAAAATAACCATAGGCTTTCCTTATGATCTTCTTGAACTCTTCATCTGTCCATTCATCTCTTTTGCTTAGTGTACTAAGGTACCTGCCAATCTGCAACCAATCTCCAACATAGAGTTCTTCTGTGAAAGACACAATATCATAGACATGACAAACATGATCAACCATAGTGGCTGAAATTTCTGCATCATCCTCTTCTGCAAGTAGAGTCTCCTCATCATCATATCTGGCTCTAGACAACATATCTGCCACTGGATTATCCTTCCCTGCTATGTGTTTAAATTCCGGATTTAATGACTTGATGTATGCAATCCATCTCAACATAGCTATATCCGGAGTAGAGCAACTCATAATCATACCAATCAATGGCAATCAATCTGTCTCTACCACAACTGAAGCTCCGATAAAGTACTCCTTGTCACATTTAAGAGCCGTGACAATCCCCAATAACTCCCTCTTGATTTGCGGATAACTCCTCTGTCTCTCGTTTAGGACTTTCGCCCCAAACCGAATAGCATACCTATTTCCATCTGCATCATCTTGACCCACAGCCCAACCTATGCCAATTGGACTAGTGTCAACTATCAATACAATAGGCCTTCCACAATTATAATTCACTTTCCTAAGAGTAGGAGCATTCTGCAATAACTTCTTCAATTTTCGCATGGCTCTAGTGTGGCTCTCATCCCAATAGAATTTCTGCCCCTTTCGAAGCAGCTGATAGAAACAATCTGCTATGTGTGCAAAATGAGGTATCCAAATCATATAAAACACACAAGCACCAATGAATCTCTGTACCTCTAAAGTAGTAGAACAATACTCTGCAATCTTGCCTATAGCATTCACCTTATCAAGTGAGGGTTTTCTGCCATAATATCCACACATATGCCCAACAATGACAACCTCATTCACTCCAAAAATAGATTTTTACCCTGAAAGTGTCAAGTTTACTTCTTCTAACCTGGCCAAAATCTTCTCACATGCTGAAATATGATCAGCCATAAAGTATCTGCATCCCTGCTCATTTAGACTCTCATTCTTCTCTTCTTCTGCACACCCCTTAATGGGCACATCATCCAAGAAAGGCATAGTAAGCTGAGGTATGTAATCACGAAGGACCTTATGCATGGCATTCATCATATGCGCAACAGAATTAGTGGCACCTTGAGGCAAGGTACACATCCTGACAAGCCCAATAGGAGTTCTCATGGTGGTTATGTCCCTGCTTTCCAAAGCCAGCTGAAACTGATCATATCCTGAATACAAATCACCTAAAGAATAGATGGCACGTCCAGCAAATGCCTCTGCAAACTCATCCACAACTGGACCTATACCAATATTCCTGATAGTAACTCTGTTCACTGGCTGCATGTCCTGAATAAATCAGAGAGTACCATTCTTCTTTGGAACTGTAAACCACCTGTTTGAGTATGGTGCAGACGAAGGCTCAAGGATTCCCATCCTGATTTTCTCATTCAATAAATCAATCAGCTTTGGTAAGTGTGCTTTAGGCACTGGAATAGGTCGGAGATTCCATGGGATATGAGGAATAGTAAAAATGACCATAGGAGCAACAATATCAGGATTCACACATCCAATCTCATGTGGGAAAAAAGCAAATCCCCTTCCATGACGCTCAAGCATCTCTTGAAAGCATTGCTTCTCTATGGGTAACAAGAAATCACCATTTCAATTTTCAATTCAGCAAGAGTCTCTGCTGAAAATTTATGACCAATATGCTCTGGATTCCTCAAAATTTGCTATTTAGCAGCCCTCTCTATTTGCTGATCACTATCAGGTGGAAGCAGTACAACAACCGGCTTCACCTTCTTATCCACAGTTTTGTATTTCGTGTCAACCCTGGCTTCATTATGCTCTTCTGCATTACATAAACCTTGCTGTAAATCAGCAATTCTGCACTCCAATGGCTGAATATTCTTAGCCCTCTGCTCTATGGACTGCATAGAAACAGCCCTAAACTTTGAATGCTGAAATATTTCAGCAGTAAACTCTGTTGGCTGAAAATTTTCAGCCCTCTGTCTCTGTGAAAGCTGATCATAACCAGCTGGAAACTCTGTTTGCTGAATTTCTTCAGCACTCAACACTTTTTGCTTAGTGACCTCAGCCTCTGACTCAATCTGTGACATAAAATCTGCAATTTCATGAAGCATGTCCAGGGACTGCACTAATACATTACTGTGACAATTCAGCATATCAGTTTTTAGCATATCTCCCATCTTTGTCATCGTATCTGCACAAATCACACTGTCATACATCCCATCTATGTGCTCATCATCCTCCAAAATTCCTACATTTTTCAAATTTTTCTCCTTCCTGCATATATACTGCCTGGCAGCTCTAGGCAACCTAGAAGTCTTCTGATAACTCATCGAACTATTAGCTGAAATCCCAACAAAACCGGAGGAGAAAACACTACTGCCAGGAGGCGAGAACTCCAATCTCCTCTCCTCTGTACCACCGTCGTCTTGCGAAACGACGGTACCTAATGAAAACCCGAATCCCTCACAGTGGGCAAAGGTGCATCTCTGAGAGTATCTCTGTTTCTAACATGGTTCACACATACAGTCATAAACTGAACTGCTCTCATACCATCTTTACTGCGAATCCGTGCATAAGTAGATCTATCATCCATGACCTTTTTTTCTATGCGCATCTCTGTGATGAATGGCTGACCAAGAATTATGGGATAAGAGCATGAATCCTGCACAAAGAAATGAAAATCCTCCTCTACATCACCAATAGAAACCCTGACACTAGGACAAGCAGCATACAAATCACCTGCAGTGTTATTGGCGGCTCTCATACGCCACCCATGCTCTACATCCATAGGCCATCTGTTACTCTCATAAACTCCACGAACTATGAGATTAATCTCTGAACCATGATCAACCAATGCAACATAAGGCACCTATTTCTCTCCAATCTTTGCCATCGTCTCTGTAGTTGCCCTAGCCCAATGGCTCCGCAAAAAGTGACTACGCGGTATCATGACATGCTCATCAATTTCAGCATTATGCATAGGCTGAACCCTCTTCTCTACCTGCGGAAAAACAGAAGCATTATCAACCATAACCTCATCCTCATCCTCATCCAACTCCCCAATCAAAACTCCCTGTATATCAGTGGTAGACAATGCATGCCTTTTCCTTTTCAGGACCTCCTGAAACTGATCCTGAAACTCTCTTTTTGAGATGCCCAAAATCTTAGAAATAGTGAAAGTCACCTCACTGCCAAGTATCTTATCATTAAAGATTTTCTTCATGTCTGTAGATGTCTCAATATCGGACATCAATCTGAATCCTGGCTGCTTTCTCTCTCTAGGCTCTTGCCTCTTTTCTCTCTTTTGAGCATCTTCCATCTGTCGATTTGGCCCTGGTCTTGAAGACGGTCCTGCACTAGGTGGAGTAACAAACTCACCCCCTCTAGTCTTCTTAGATGCACTTGGATTTTCTTCATCCCTCTTACGCTTCTCATCAACAAAATACATCTGCACCATGAGATTTAGCCAAATAAGCATAAATAGAGTGCCTGTCAACAGGCGAGTCCCAACCTATCTCTGATCTGATGCTAGAGCCTGCACTAGTCAAAACAGTTTGCTGAATTTTCCCCTTGTTTGCAGTCTCCATAGCATAAGTCCATAGCGCGGACTGAGTCTCTGATCCCTTCTCAATTTGGACTCCATATGCAGAAGCATCACCTGTAGCTATCACATAAGAAGTACGTGCAGCCATGTCCTCCACTAACTTTTTCATTCCACCTTTACCAAAGTTGGTAGCAAGTGGAGCTCCTGTCTCACTCAACCAAATCTTACCATCTTGCCCCCAATATACCAAATTGTGCCTCCTTGCATCCTGGAAAGACTCACAATCCCTGCAATGCTGATGGTCCATACTATCACACCAAATACATCTCCGATCTCTCCTAGGTGCACTAGGAGCACTCCTAGGTGTAGTAGAAGCACTAGAAGAAGTAGTAGGCGCAGTCGAAGCAAACTGCTCCTTCAACTTTCCCACCAACTCCGCTTTGACTGACTCCAGTGTCAAATCTGTGATGCCTTTGATTATGTCATCAAGAGAGGTAGGCGCCGATGGAGCGTATGGTTTTGGAGCAGAAGGTGTAGGCATCGGTTGTGGAACAGGAGGAATAGGTGGAGTAGAAACAGTAGGCACTGGCATAGGCCAAGAAACTGGCTGAGGAGGAGAAGAAATAACAGGGATAGAAGTAGGCATAGGAGCTGATAATGGTGTAGGTGTCATGGAACCATTCTGTAGGCGAGTCTTCCTGAGCATCCTACCAATCAGTTTTAAGAGGCATAGGCTTCGTGCGATCTTCAAGAAGCTCACCCAATTCTTCTTGAAGAGCAGGATCTGTAGTTTGCAAGAAAAGCTCAACTTTTTCAACATCCAATGCTCTTTGTTCAATGGCATCAAGCTGACTATACCTCTCTTCGAATTCTCGAATCAACTCCGAAGCAGCGAGACCTTTGTTTGGCATGTAGACCCACTCTCAAAATGAACGCCGAGTAGCCATACCAAAGTCCTTAAGGAAGTATTCTTCTTTCAAGGCCTTCTTAAAATCTTGCCAATGTGTATTTTGAATAAAAAGATCAGTCACTTTTGTCCTCAAAGCAGGTGTGACAAGACGAAGGAAGTACTTACTCATAAGTCCAGTAGGAACTCCAAAAAACCCCATCTTGATCTCATATGTCTTCAAATATACTGAAACATTACACCCGTCAAATAGCTTCTTCTCATTTTCAACTGCTTCAATAGCCTTAGTCGCGCTGTTTGCATTCTCCTGCTCCGAATAGAGTTGCCTTTGCTGAGACAATTGCTGTTGATGCAATTGTTGTTGCTGCTGCATATACAATTGTGTTTGCTGATTTTGGAGCTACATATACATGGACATATTCTGCAAAATCTGCTTTAGATCCTCCGTTGAAGTACTTGACGCAGCAGTCATTAATGGAGCTGAAGTAGACGCAGCTGGAATTGTAGACGAAGCTGAAATAGAGGCTGAAGTATCTCCCATCCTGAAATTTCTGCCACGCTTTCACGTCGGGTTCACTAATGATGTCGAAGGGTTTTGAAAGCAATGTCGCAACTTCAGAAGTCCTTGATAAATTTCAGGATAAAATATTAATCAAGCGTGATATTTACAACCTTGCAGACATGTTCAGATAAATATATTATCCATGTTGTAGCATTTGTTTGTTTCCATACATTCAGATCCTTTTAAGAATCGTCTTTTAATGTGATTGAAATCAGTGGCCTCTGTTTATACAAGAATTGAAGTCTCAAAGTGTTTTTTTTTATATTAATTCTTCAATGGCACTCTTGATGAGCTTAAAGAGAAGATACAGAGAGCACTTGATAGAAAGTCTGGACTGTTTCGGAGCAATAATCATCAATCAAAATCTCTCATTTTCTCTTGTCATGATGTCATTCACAAGAGAAAAATTTTGTGTCTTTAGATTCCAGAAAGAGGTGTAGAAATTTGTGTTGGTTCTGTCTTCTCCAACTCCAGTCTTCTGTCAAAAATTGTATGGGTAGATTCTGCTACTGCTGGTTGTAGAGAATAGAATAACAGTTCCATGAATATGCATCAGGAAGCACAGAGAAAATCATAACAGTAAATGCTGGTCGCTTTCAGATACTTGCAAGTATCCGCAAGGAAAACAAAGCAGTAAGTCGATGTTTCCAATTATTATTATTATTTACATGTGCCTCTCTGATAGGCCTTAGAGAATTCACCCCACAGGTCAGCATTGCTGGTAGCAGCAAAGAGTTTGCAGAGATGATCTTGTTGAGGGAACCCGCAATTGGATTGCCATGGTCATCACTAAAAGAAGGCTCTGTGTCATTAATGGAGACGGGCATATCAATTGAACGAGGGAGGGCAGCAGCTGTAGCAACATTGATCTACGCTTTCCCTATCGTGATTGATGATCATCAAAACAAACTTCCTCCAAAGTATTGCGCTGTCAATCAAAATTGTTTTGTCGAAGTAGGTAAGTGGGAGGTCGTAACAGCTACACAGGTTGATTTTCCCTTCAGACTGTCGACGGCCTAATTTTTGGCTCCAGTTCAGAAAAACTCTCCTTGATGAAGCTCGGAGCACGCCTAGCAGCTTCTGTGGCTATTGAATTTCCTTCAATATGAATTCTGAAAGGTCTTTGCCCCAAAGAACCCTTCCAGACCAGACGACCATCCTCCCCTTCCTCACACTCCGTAAAGCCCACTGCTCCTCGAAGTCACAGAACACAGAGCTCGCCCTGTAAATCCAGATGACGATCCTCTCCTTCCCACCTGAATCAAACGTCCCCTGTTTTCTTCTCGTTAGAGCCTTTTCATCCCTTGTGAATCTCTGAGAGTCGTCTATCTCCCTCCATCTCCCGTTGATCCTCTCTTGTTCTTTTTCGTCTCCTCCTTCTCCTTTTGAATTTTCTTTTTTCCCCCCCCAGTGTTTTCTCCCCTTCGTCTATTTTCCCTCTGTCCCGATTCCTTTTAGCCTTCATCCTCGTTTTTAGACTTTTTCATTCCCTTTTTAGACCCTGTTCCTCCTCCAAAATATAGGTTGAAGGATAATAAAAAAAACAAGCACTGTCATATGAGCACGGTCCGAACCAAATCTTTTTGGATTGTCATTATATCACAAGATGGTGACCAAAGGCCAGTCGTCAACCAAATCATTATCCTTTGCATCAAAGCAATTTCTTAGTCACAACAGCATATACCAATGAGCTTTGACAAGAAGCAGCAGAACCACGATATGACCAATTGGGTCGCAAGTGAGGTCTTCTTCTATATCTTCCTCGGACTACCAGCCAGCCCATTGGAAATGGTGGAGTCTGGCTCAAATACAGTCCATCCAAACAGCACAAGCTTGCATAGTTCCCTCTCCATCTTTCAAGATATACTACTCAAGCATAAGATCAAAATGTTTCCCTCCTATCGTAAAGGTCACTGTGAGCATGGAAGAAACTTGATCACACTCCACAACACTCTTTCCATTCAGATTCGGAAGGCATTCACACATCTTGCTAAGATACGCTTTGATAAGCTCTCCAGACTCATCATGGTCAATTGGTTCTGTGCCCATACTACTGCCATTTCACACATAGTACATGCATTTGTAGATGTTGGAAACATCCTCACGAAGCCCATAATCGACATATCTTGAAATAAGTGTAGCCCATGAGATGGCATCTCGAGTTACCAGTCTACCAAAACTCCTTGTTCTTCTCCGTCTTCAGCATAGAATAAAAGAGAAAACATAACAACTAAGTATGTACAAAGTATCAAATCACACACACGACTTTTGGGTGGTTTTCACACCTCGAATGTGCAGCAATACGACAGCGGGAATTGCTGATATGCATTGGACTTCATCTATGGATCTATTCTGTACATGCCATGTTGTCAAGCTCGACATGCCCGATGTATGAAACATGTGACATATATGGGGGATAAGTGAAAAGTGTCTAAGAACTTTCTAAGGGATGGTTTGCCCTTACAAGACGGATCGATACCTGTGAGCACCACACTCTGGACATATCTCCATAGTCATGTACTCTCCTCGAAATAGCATGCAATCGTTGACACATACATGGATGTTGTTATAGTCCATGCCAAGCTTTCATAAAATATGTCACGCATAATCTCATGAGACTCAAGTATGATATTTTCAAGTGGTAATATATGATACTTTAGCAACATGAAAAGAAATCATAAAATACCTTGAAAAAGCACAATTGTTTTTTATAATGGTGTCAAAAAGAAGGCAACAAAGCATATATAGAATGTACTTGAACGACTTGGTCACACTCGTATCACTCCACCTGTATTTTGCTTGCACACTTAGGAGTGCAACTTAGTGCCTTCAAGAAAGATACTCAGTACCCATCATATAATGGTATGTATGCTTCCTCTCTTAATGGATCAGATGTCTTGGTATCCATGGGTATCAATGCATCGATCATTGCCTCCATCTCAGGCTCCAAGTTTGGAGGAAAGTCAGAAAGGCTGTCTGTCTCCTCTAGTATTGAGGATATAGACTGGGTTGTGCCTTCCAAGTGGTGGATTGGCTCAGGTACTCCATCCATTGCACTCCCACGAACTCTTCTAAAACTGGCAGCAATAGGCGCATTTCTCCTTAGGATGAGATGTCACCTTCCTATATAAATTTCATGGTTACGTCTAATGTTTTTGTATATGATATTCAATTAGTTTGGAAATATAAGGCATGATTGATATATATATATTTTACCGTTTTCTCAAATTCTGAGATGACCTGATAAATGATCTCGGATGGAACTCGCCAAAGTGTTTTATGTATTCTATAGACAAGTGATGCTTTTGTCTGATTGCCAAATTGCATTGAGAGCAAGGGCACGAGACATGTTGATTAAGATACGCCTCACGATCTTGAACATCACAACCATCATCATTTTCCATTTTGTCTACATTACGATAAACAAGTGGTTTTTGTTCTCATTCTTTTTTTCTTTTTTAATTTGTTTGAGAAGGGATTTATTCTCTTATAACTCAATAAAACTAATGTCAACTAAAACATCTTGTTTTATAACACATAACAACTTTAGATACATGGAAATTAGATACATTAATAGTATGATTAACCATAGATTCCTTCAAAATAAACATTAAACAACTGTTAGATTTTCCATCCACTATATCTACTTGAGGTTGTAATCTCTAATATAGGGAAGATGATCGACATTAATAAAGCAATATATGCCATTCCATATCCAACACCTTTTATAATATAGAAATATCATAAAGTAAATCTAAGGTGTGCACAAATTGATCCCTTTTTATTCAAATTCTAGAGAGTGCATGGGCTTGCAAATCTAGAGACTATAGTCATATCTAGGTGCATGTTTATATTTGTAACATGTCTATCCACCAAATCTTGATGGCATAAATTTATCAAGAGGTAATCAATGTAACTTCTGCTCAAAAATCTCTTGTAATAAACAAACTACATTACCTCAAACTAGTTAAGTCTACCTCATGGGGAAAGTTCCACCTCAACCCCACAAGAATCAACCTAAAGGAAAACCTAAAGCAAGCCTTAATCGTGACTATAGTCTCCTACCATGGTTAACTAATAGTAGCTTAAGATAACTACTATGCTATCATCTCTCAAACTTAAGTAGAATATTGCAATGGTTTGAAGAGAGTGAGAAATGAGGGGAGTAATATGCATCAACCACTTTATTAATAAGGTATAGTCTCAACTCAAGCCCCCTAAAATAACATTGATTTGGATCTAGGATGACACACTAGGATAGTTGACATTCGATCATTCCTAACTTGACCTAATCTAGCATTTCAAAATTTTAATGGAATTCTCTTGGCTAAGCAAGACCACTTTGCTATATAAAAAATCCATGGGTAATTTAAGCACCCCCTTCCCTCAAAGAGTAGCTTTAGTTGGGATCACCTTGGGACACTAACAAGTTACTATTTTTTCTTTTAGCGAGTGACCTACCACCAAACATGTCTATAAATTGTAAAACGGATGTGCATTAAAGAGATTATAAGCTCTTCCTTTACATCTACACCTTACTATCTCTTGTTGGGCTATAATTTTATGCTTTTTTGAATTTAACACTTAAAAGTAGTTAATTTGAGATTTATGAAACTTGAAATTAAGATTGATCCACGTTTACAAGAGCCTTTTTACCCCTATTTTCTCAGATGTATTTGATTTTTCCAGCTCGAGTAGGTTTTGATTATGATAACAAGAAGGTTCTAGACAAACATCCCTAGTTAGTATGGTAAGGCCAACCAAAAAGGCATGGGTTTTGTTTTATGGGATGAGCCAAAATCTTATTTTGATGGCCATCATGTTTGCAACATCAAGTCCAAGATCACTTGAATGATCCTCTATTTATCCCTCCCTTTCAATTAGGAGATTGGAAGAATACCTAGATAGTCTTTGTTTGCAAGGAACTAAGATTCTGACTTGCACTCTACTGTATGTCCAAATTGAAGATGAAAGTCTATTTTAGGGTCTTGATTTGATCTAATTGATTTATTGTATATCCTTGATCTAATCAGGTTGATTTGTTCTAAGGAGGAAAGAAAATTTGTTTATGGTAAGTCTCTAATCTAGTTCTAATTATATAGTAAGGAGGATGCCAACAAAAGCCTACAAGAGATGCAATATGCACACATGCCCTATAGGAACAACAATAACTCTAGAATATGCAAGTGGCCCATGAAAATAGATGTCCAAAGATAAACCGCCAAGCATTGCAAGTAGGTTTCACACCACTGTGTGACTACATGGTGCCTGATGCATAGAGATATGAGGGGCCTTGTAGATGCCCTCACTAGCTATCTTCTAGTTTTAGTTAGACAATAAGGAAGTCATATTTCCATTGTTGTTAGTCTACCATCCAATGTTGTGATGTTATCTAGGATGTGAGATGCCAACAAGGATGCACTCATTTTTCAAGATCCTTCAAAGGAAAGGGAATAAAGAATCAAGCACTAATCAAGGTGATGTGTATAACAACCTCATCAAAACTACAGCCATTGGATGTATTTACACTATGAATTTTGTCTCTAGATGAATATATTGGAACTAATATGAGTAGGGATTATAGAAGTGTTCCTCTCAAAGAATGGTGTGATAGGAATTCCTACTTCATATGGATTTCATAATCATCTATACTATTGAGGATCAAAACTTAGAGTTGCTTCAATCTATAGTCTATCCAATAAACTTGACACCCAATCCTTTACCATGAAAGTGGAACTAAAAGAAGAAGTATAGTGTGGCTATGTGTGTTAATACAGATGGTGTTAGCAATAGTCATGTAATTTTATAAATGAGTGGAAGCTCTATAGGCACCTTGCCTACAATAGATGCATTAAATATAGAAATTACGTGAGAATAATGTTGCTACTTTGATGGCCTCCTATGTAAGGAAAAGTAGTCACTTTTATCTCTTAGCTCAAGATCCATGTTTCCAAATGCAATCACTCCAACAAATGTATAGCCAAATCTGGCCGATTCAATGTATACTCTAGTTTCCTGTCACACACATTCCATGACCAATAACATTGGCATGTTTTGTAGTTTGGGTAAACACTCTAACCATGATGATGGTGAGGTGGCCCTGATAATGGTATTAAGGCTCTATAGAGTAGCACAATCTTATTTTCAAAGTCCAATTCTTTGTGACCCTTAATAATTAGAGTTTGTCTTGATCTCCATTTTCTTTTAACATGTTTCACTTCAAGATTGCATGTGCAATAATCATATGACCATGGCCTCAAGCCCTCCTATGTGGTACCAAAAAAGGGGTGTATACTGTAGCTCCTTGGACTACGGCTCTAATCACCATCCTCCAACAATGCAGGTTCAAGGACTCCTCACAAGCTACATGCTTGCATGCCTTTATATACTAGCATTGCCTCAAGCCACATCTGATCCTTGAGAAGCACCTCATTGCTATGCTCCTTAAATGTGGGAGGTTTTTTTAGGCTTAGCATCTTTGACATGCTCTCCCATGCAAAGGAGCACTCCTAGACTTCACTTATGTGAAGGTGCAAGGAAGAACGCCTTGCATGCCTACATGCACCAGCATGACTTGGAATCCCATTTGATCCTTGGGAACCACCTTGTTGTCATGCTCATTGAATGTAGGAGCTTGTATAGGCTCAACATGTCTTTGACATGCTCTCCCATCTAAATAATCACTCTTGGACTTTTTTGATGTCATGTATGTGGAATTTGAAGTCTTGCTCCTGACTATCATAAAACTGCATGTCATAAGGACAAATCTGAAAGAGTTTTTCTTGAACTCTATGCTTTCTAATTGAGTTGGTTGACACTGTTTTGATACTAGATTACCTGCATACACTTTGGGTAGTGATTGGAAATGTTTTGTATGTCATCTTTGGGCTGAAATGCATTAGTTTTTGAAAAAATTCTAAAGCTATAAATAGTGGACAATAGGTATTGTCTACGGTCAGGTCATACATGCAAATGTCAAATGCTTGTTGGACATACACCGATGTATGTAACCAAGTCTATATCCCATTGATATGCTGAGTTATGATCAATAAACTGATATTGAATCATAGATTTTGGAATCTCTGATTTTGGAATCTCTCGTTGGTTGAAATTTAGAGTCCTTGCTCACTTTTCTTGACATTTTTGGGCTTGCATCTGTGTACTTTTAGGCTACAACTATGGCTAGCAATAGTGACAGTAGCAATCTATTGCACATCAAGAAGCTTGAAGGAGCACACAACTTTGCAGTTTGGCAAAAGTAATCCTATAACATCTTGTTCCAGAAGAAGCAAGCAAAGCCAATCAAAGAGAAGGGGATAAAACGAGCTAATGTAGATCAAGATGAGTGGGATGAGCTAAATGATCTTGCTCGTTCGACCATCGAGCTTTCATTTTCCGATGTTTTTTTTTTAAACATAGAAGGGATGGATCCTGCCTATGCGATTTGGATGCAACTCGAGGAATTGTATGCCCAGAAAAGTGCTGCAAGAAAAGACTACTTGCTGAAAAAACTCATAGATTTCTGCATGAAAGAAGGCAATCCCATGTCTACTCAACTTAGTGAGTTTAATTCCATTTTTAGCCAGCTTATTGCCTTGAAGTTCAACATTGATGAGGAGTTCAAAGCTACATTCTTGCTATATGCACTCAACCTGAGAGCTGGGATACTTTTAGGATTGCTATGAGGAATTAATGCCATGTTATTATATTCAGATGTAGAGAGTGCTCTACTCATGGAAGAAATGAATCTGCAATAGTGTGTCTAGCAAGTCTTCTAGTGCTTTGCATACTAGAGGCAAATCACAGCAGAAAGGGAATTTTGATTGCAAGGGATGTAGTAAATCCCATGATAAGGATGTTGAATGCCATCATTTTGGCAAGAAGGGTCACTTCAAATGTGACTGCTATAGATGGAAGAAAGAGAAAGGGAAAGGCAAGAAGACAGATGACAACAAAGAAGAGAAGAAAGAGGGTCAGTCTACTAAGGAAGAGCAATGTAAAAATCAAAGAGATGACTATATGTTGATGATATGATCATTGTTGGCAGGGATACCCATGCTTTGGATTCATTCTCATGGAAGTTACTATATGTATATCCTCTACATCATGTGCCTTCAAGGCCTATTTATAAATATCATTATATGTGAATTTTTCCTGAATAAAAGATAACCCTTTTCTATTCAATCTGTAAATAACCCATTTATATTACACCCTTCTATATGTAAAAAATATAATAAAGGAATTTTAAAAATGCCTTATTTTGAACCCACATGATGCACACATATATTCATGAGAGTAACTTACCCAAGGATTCATTGAAGCACAATCTACATGGCATCTTTGACATGAAGGATCTTGGTGATGCAAATCACATTCTTGGGATGCGAATACTCAGAGACACGTCAAAGGGGTTACTCTATCTGCCTTAGTAGGAGTATGTCTCCAAGAATTTGTAGCATTTCAATATGGAGGGGGGAAAGCAATCCGAGTTCCATCGCCTCCATATGTGAAACTCAGTGCAGAGGATAGTCCTACATCTATTGATGAGAATGCTAAATGGCCAAGATTCTATATGCTTCATTTGTTGGTAGTTTGACATACGCCATGGTTGCTACACGTCCGAACATTGCCTTTGTAGTGGTAGTGGTTAGCAGGTACATGGCAAACCCTTGCAAGAAGCATTGGAAAGTAGTGAAATGTATTATGAGATACCTCAAGGGCACAAGGGATTTGTGCATCTACTTTGGTAAGTAGAAGGAATTTGTCATTCGCTTTACGGATGCAGACTATGCTAGACATGCTAACTACAAGAATTAAACTTCATGGTATGTGTTTACCTTCATACGGGGATCTCTTTCCTGGATATCCAGGAGGCTACAGAAGTGTGTTGCACTGTCTACTACAAAGGCAAAGTATGTGGTTGCCACTGAGGCATGCAAATAGGCCCTATGGTTGTCATGTTTGATTGTTGAGCTTGGTATCACTGAGGTTCCCATCCTCCACTATGATAGTCAGAGTGCTATCATGTTAGCACAGAACCTGTCTTTCAGACAAAGAAAAAACACATACAAGTGAAGTATCATTTCATCATGGAGGTACTTGACAGCAAGAGCATTGAGCTAGTCAAGGTACACACTGATGTGACAACCCTCGAGACCTTCTCATGAAGGGTCTTTTAGCAAAGTGGTTTGCCCATTGCAGGCAGATGATGGGTATTGGATAGGTATAGCCTCTTTCATCTTTGTACATACTTAGACTTAGTTTATTCTTTTCCTCTACCTCGGCATCATGACAAGCCAATTTAGCTTATATGATACAACCACTTAATATTTAGTAGTAACATTTTGAGGTGACTCCTAGAAATTAATCAAATTAATAAGAAGAGTAAGGCATATATCTTCCACAATTATCACAACTTGGAAAGCCTATTTGTGTGTGTGTGTGTATGTGTGTGTGTGTGTGTGAGGGAGAGAGAGAGAGAGCTTCGATTTCACAATCGAAACCTTGCAAAAGCACTTAGTTACAATTCAATTAGAAAATAATTTATTTAGTGCTCCAAATTCTCTAATCAAACATAATTTAAAAGATCATGTGATCATCCTTTTCAATTAAGCTCAAAAGAATATATATATGCATTTGTGTCTATATATATATATATATATATATATAGAGAGAGAGAGAGAGAGAGAGCTTTGATATGATAATTAAGACCCTGCAAAAGCACTTATTACACTTCAATTTGAACATCATTGATATAGTGCTCCAAAATCTACAATCTAATATAATTTAGAAGATCAATAGATTCTCCTTTTCAATGAATCTCAAAGGAATAGAGCTAAACAATGTACAAATTGGTAGTTGTATATTGCAACATAGCTTTGTATATATATGCTTATGCATAGATGAACACAGTTTGACATATTACACAAATCATCATTGATAATTCTCAAATATGCCTAGCACATGTAAGGATAGTCTCTATATACATTAGAAGTTGGGTTTGGGGTTGAAAATCACAAGAAACACCTTTCTACTTTGCAAGCATTGATTTTGGTTTCTTCAAAACGTTGCGCACATACTCCTTCCTAAGTAGACAAAAGAGACAATCTTATAAAGTTGAAAATTTTTGTGCAATTGAAAAGTAGAAATGAGCTCAACTACATATAACATGGAACTCCAAAGGACATATAACTTACATTTTCATATTTACTCACCTGGCTTCTAACTCATCCCCATGAGGTCTCAATACATCTACTCTACTTGCAACATCCTTGTATAAAAGCACTGCCTGAAATTCCAAAATAAATTGTTAGTATTTGGATGGAAACTACCCTATCAATATGGCAAAGATGAATGAGTCACTAGTACTTGTGAGATTTTGGAAGGACATTCCCTAGTAAATATCTTTAGCAAACTTACTATGCTAATACTGGGTTCCATACCTTAATGTAATTGTTAGTGTCTAGGGTGAAACGGTGATACATGCCACGAGGAAGAGTGATCATGTCACCTTTCTTCACTTTGAAGCGTATCCAATCATGGTTGTAGTCACGGATGTCCCAATACCCTAGTTAAGATATGGTGAGCATGGCCTTAAGTACATGGCTTTATTGACACCTTAAGTACTTTGTCATTGATACAAGAATTTTGATGCTTCAACTGACCGAACAATTGACTTTGATTGAATGATGTATCTCGTATACTTAATGGCATGAATTGAACAATCACATCTGATTAGGTTTGGCATTAGCTGTATAACGTTCTCAAATTGCTGGAAATGCTAGAGTTAAGGCAATGAAGTATCGATAAATACGGAGAGTTTCATGGAACTTAATGAGCATATTCAAACAACTGGTTTAGGCTAGACCTTCAATTAAGGTGGTAAAGATGGTAATCCCAATAATAAACAGAGTAGGTAATCGGTATAAGATGGATTGGATTAAATTCTATGGCGGACTATGGCGGATATATATTTGTAAGTGTAAGTAGTACCACTGCCGTCGAGGATAACTCGGCTCTCTTCGTAGGGATGCAAATGCTCGTGGAAGAATTTCTCAGTCTTCTGCTCGAAGTCTTCCATGGCATCGGGAGCTACAGTTAGCGTCTCCTGCAGCAGTGGATCATCGAAGAATCAAACCCATTAAGCAAAGCAGTAGTATACCGATAATATATTGATAATGATAACATCGGGAGTTAACGTCTCCTGCAGCAGTGGATCATCGAAGAATCAAACCCATTAAGCAAAGCAGTAGTATACCGATAAAATACTGATAATGATAATAGTACAACTATCCCTACTCTGACAACGGTACTGATAATGATAACAGTACAATCATTCAGTTAGCAACGATAACAGGGTAATGAATCAGTTAACGTAAATTAATATCTAGATCAAAATTTGTATGTATTGGAGGACTGTTGGTTTTCATGTTTTCATTGGAGATCTACAGATCGAGTAGATATTAAAGCAGTTGTTGATCAGCTTTAATCATTTAGCTTTGTTATGCTACCCATAGATCGATCGCGGATCATCGTTACCGAGTGAACGAAGCCATGTTCCTGCTTGATTCTGCGGAGTAGTGTAGGGTCGTCATCCCAATTGTCTGCGTCTATTTGCCAATGCAAAACCCCCAGCCCTAAACGAAACAGGCAGCATCAACTCAAAGAGTCAGAACTGCACAAAACTAGAAATTAGAATACGTATCAAATTAGATAAGATTGAAACATCGATTAATCTGTTTCGTCGGCGCTATACCGGATGACGTACTATAACGCCTGATACTCACCTTGCAAATGGGTCTCCGGAACAGGACGGTTAGGGCAGCATTTGTGAGGAAACCTGCGGTCCGCGGTATCGATGGTGGCATCAAAAACCCATGCTTCCATATTGGTGAATGATATGATCTCACTAATTTATATTCAGATGGGATAATGTTTCTGCACTCCGCAATTATAATTACTGACTTGAGACACACACACACACACACACTCTCTCTCTCTCTCTCTCTCTCTCTCAGCTCTCTCTGCCGTTCTTACAAGGCACCAACAAGGCCTTACTTATATATATTCCCCATAGTTCTTCCGCAATCAGCAATTTTGTGTGTGTGTGTGTGTGTGTTTTAGGGTGGGGGAAGCGACCACCTTTCAAAGATCATGGAAAATCTCTCTCTCTCTCTCTCTCTCTCTCTCTCTCTCTCTCTCTCTCTCGGGGCACCACCTAGCTATGCCTTTGACTTTCAAATATCATGGAAAAACTCTCTCTCTCAGATCTCTCTCTCTTTCTCTCTCTCTCTCGGGGCACCACCTAGCTATGCCTTTGACTTTCGCTTCTAAGAAAAGTTGGCACACCAAAAAGTCAAAATTACATCGACTTTGTGCACATGCACTCTCATTCAATCTCTCTTTCAGGTGGTATCATGATCCTTATTAGAGAGAGATTCCTTCCCACCTTGCTTTGCAAACTTAATGACATTTAGTAGTGCTGATTGCCCTTATCACACCCAATGATCCTCCTCCCTCACTCTCATCACAAGTCTCAATTATTTCACACCACTCTACAACTTGTCACTATGCCCATGTCACCTATCTCACCCACATTTGAAGAGACCCCCCCCTTGTACCTCAAATATCATAGGCATTGTTTTACTCTCCCAACTTTAGGCATCCCCAATGCACATCACCTCAGTACCCCACCACCTTATCAAGACACAACAACAACAACCTATTAACAATGTAATTAATCCCCCATGCCATGCACGTGAGTTTGACACTCCTAAAGCTCAAAGGTCAAAATCACACCCTCCCCAATTGGTCACTCAATCCATGCTTCATGCTCCACCATACAAAATAAACAATCCCCATCTTTCAAGTACATTCTAGTCATGCTCATTTGTGTAGAAGTGGATTCTCAAAATGTGTCAATCATGCACATGCATTGAGTTCCTATGACCTCTGAATGCCGCATCTCATTAGTGAAAAAAATTTTAGTGACTTTCTCTCAAATAATTGAAACTTGTTGGTCACTTTATCTTTACGTTTTGACTAATTAAACATCAAAATAGTCACATCATGACTTCCATTCGAAAGTCTTAACATCTAAGAAATTAAGGAAAATGGTATGGAGAAAATAATCATTTGAGTAGAAAGATATGACATTTTGCCATGATGATAATATCCAAGAAAGCATGTGATTTTTACTAATGCCTACCATTTCCTAACAAGTGTCCTCATTTGCAATCAAGCCTCATTGTTAATGTCCCAGGTTGAACGTCTTTTCATTTCATATAATACATTGACCTTGTACCATTGAGAAAGCATTTGCAAAGTTCTAAGCACGAGCTTCAACAAAGCCATATCCTTCTCAACCATATGTCTTTAAAGAGAAAGAACTCATGAAAGCATTTAGCTTTATGGAGTGTTTGAATCATAGAAATGCATTCACTTGGCTATATATAAATAAAAATCCTAGCCATGTTCTCAACAACAAAGGAAGGAAAAGTTATTTAAAAAAAAGTTTGGATATATATCCTCGTGCATTTGCTTCCATAAACATGCACATTACTCCATGCATAAAAGAATTGCTAAAGCAAGCTAGAAAATTTAAATGCAATACTCCTTTCAAAGGGAAGAAAAGGAAAAGAATTTGTCATATTTTCAAGAAAATCTAAAGAAAAGAAAACACTCTCATTTTATAAGCAAAGATTAGGAAAAATAGAAAGGCTTAAAAAGGGAAAATTGGCACTACGTGATCCACATGGAAAAGGCCATCTAATCTAATGCTAATGGTAGGCACATAATATGGTCCATAAAATTCATGTTTATAGCACTTCAACATGTATAACACTTCACACTCACGTTTGTAACAAAACTTGCCTCTTTTTTGTTACTAGCTACTTTGATTTCATCCATTTCATGGGTGTTTCGTGCTCAATATAATTAGGTCATGTAATAAGCACATAATGAGCCTTAATTAGATTGACCTTACTAAAACTCCTTAATAGCTACAAACCATTGACATACCTTTATGGGCATCTATATTTGTGCGTCTATTTACATGTTTATATATGTGTTGCACCTATAATCTAGCTATGCATATGGATGAGACTTCTGATTTAAAAAGTTAAAGGTATTCACATATCTTCACCCTTTTGTCAGCCTCAATGAGAGATAAAGAATGGGATATTAGACAAACACTTCTATTGATTCATGAGCTCAACTTGCATGGCTCAAGAACAAGCGTCTCACTTAGCTTGCTCATACTCTTATTGGGAACCACTAAGCTTCTCCTTACACTTCCTAGGAAAGCAATAAACTAAGAGACTTGAGTTGTAGTACACTTATCTACTTACCTTCCCATGTTGTAGTCTTTGACTTGAAGATTCATACATGGTCTCATAATTAGAGTGGTGAGATTGTCATATCAGTGCTCCAAATCCTTTGCATCCACATCAAGAAGCTCCATCACCAAGAGATGAATATAGAGAAGAAGGAGGAGAAGAGGAGGAAGAAGAGCTTCTCCTCAGCTGGTCCCCAATCTCTCACACAATCTCTTCCACACACACACACACACACTCTCTCTCTCTCTCTCTTTCTCTCTCTCTCTCTCTCTCTCTCTATATATATATATATATATATATATAGTTCACAACAAGTTTAGACAAAAGGAAAAAGAGTAGAAGCTCCAAATTTCACACAGAAGAATGAGGTCTCTATTCACACACTTTATATATTAACATTAGGGCTAGGGTTTCCTACTTATAGTTGGGTGACCCACACCTTTTTTATCATTTTCACTAGTCATTTTGTCCAATTATGTATAAAATTAGCTTAGTTAGACCTTGATTAAGTAAAAGAGAATAGAGTCCGATGTCCCAAGGAACTAATGATCAAAATCAACTTAATGATTAGTTTCATTGTGACATGGAAAGCCCAAAGTGATCAAAACAAGAAGCATACGTACATAAAAAGCATGAAAAATGGGAGTAAGCATGTGAAGATAGGGTTTATACAAAAGGAAAAGTATAGTCCAAAGTCAAATTAACTTCATAAATTTTTTATTTTCAATATTTTCTTTCCGTCATCCTCATCAATTCCATACACGTGAATGTGAGGATAGGAAAATGATGCCAAGATAGCAACCAAAATCTATGAACATTCATAAAATCAAAGGGGGGACTAGAATAGAACACTACCAATATGATTATTATCAAGAGAGTAAAAGGAATTGAGTGGATCTTGGTCATCATGCTAATTAGAGATACTCATCTCAAAGAGAGAGAGAGAGAGAGAGAGAGAGAGAGAGAGAGAGAGAGAGAGAGAGAGAGAGAGAGAGAGAGAGGGCTCATAACCATGATTGGAAGAATTGAGAAGAAGAGTGGGAGACCCTATCATGATCCACCAATCCCCATAGTCATAGCAATGCTATATAAGTAGCCTATAAGCATAAGATTAAGGTTGATCTTTGAACTCTCTTCAAGGATTCTTATTGAGACAATTTTACACACACACACACACACACACACACACACACAAGGAGATAGGTAGGTAGGTAGAGAGAGAGAGAGAGAGAGAGAGAGGTAGGTAGGTAGAGAGAGAGAGAGAGAGAGATTCAAACGAAGGGAGAAGATGATTGAAGGTAAGAAGACATCAAGGGATCAATGGATTGAATCTTTAGCTCCTTCTCCTCCTCTATAATGTTCTTACGTAATACATTTTTATGTATTATGTTTACGTAAAATGTAAGCTTTTCTTTCTTTCGTGAAAAAAGGGGGAGGGGGAAAAAACGGTTGAACAACAACAATAACATCATTGTGAACATCAACAACATCTTCCTCATTGTAAACGTTAGCATCGTGTGTAGATTGGGAGAGGGATAATACCCCCCCCCCCCCAAAAAAAAAAAAAATCACATGTAAAAAATTATCATGCTTTTGATCAGCAACCCCCCTAAAAAACTATAAATTGAGGGCTTGGGGATGACCAGGGAGGGGGACAAGAGAAATCTTGACGAGGATGAGACATTGATCAAGAAGGAGACTCTATTCCACGAGACTAAGAGACATCATTCCATTCAACCCAAGGAAGGGGATACACTGAAGATCTCTTATTCTCTTCTACTCTAATCCAAGAAGAGAAGACAATGAAGAACTCTATCCTATTCTATCAATCCAGTTAGAAGTCATACCTCTACTCTCATTCCTACTCTGTCTACTAGAGAGAGAGAGATCATACCTATTCTCTCACTCTTGCTCTATACTAGAGAAGAGCTACTCTTGTTCCTAACCTTACTAGCCAAGGTGAGAGAGAAAGAAGTATTGCTCTCAATGAGGCAAGAAGAACCATCCGTGAGGCCTACATCATCGAATCTAGCAAATAACCATCATCATCATCGAGAGTCTTACTCATTTTCTAGCCGGTATTACAGCTATTATGGCTGGGTTCTTCTTCTATGAATCATATATCCATCATGGCCCCAAAGAGAAGGAATTCAAAAGCAAAAAGAGTGAGTGGCCCTCTTAACATGGAAGCAACAATTGGAGTTGCAAGCACAAAAGTCACTAACGGAGTCTTGATGAGTGCGGATAACAACCCTTTACCAATCACGATACCACACGTTTTTCTTAAAATTTCTATTTGATTTCAATAGAAATAAGATAAGTCTCTTAAGAAATACTGCGATCTTAGAGTATTCACTTGGTAAATTATTAGAACATCTTATAGGCTAGAAACTATTAGAGAAACTACGAAAACCGAGAACTCAAAAGAAATCATGAGGAGTTTTTCAAGATGAATTTATTAAGAACGAAACCATGGAGAAATTAGCCAAGGATATAGTTTTAATCTAGAAGCTTTGATAGAAGATTTTAAAGACTGGAAATATCTCTAAGTTGAAGAAACTGACTTAATACTAAGAAAATTGGGTTACAAGAATATCATCATAAACCTTAAACTGAGAAGTTAGAGATCCCAAAATCTAGATACCCGAGTTTAATTCCAAGGGGAAGAGGTCACTGTATGAATTTCAAAGGTCAATTGCTACGAGATTATTTATCACTTGAAGTTTGCATGATTAATCATCAATCTTGTTTGTGATTTTCTAAATTAGATCCTGATTGAATTAAGTATTGGAACATATAAAAATTGAGGAGCCCTATACCTTCCCCAAGGATATGTGCTAAATCCCCATACCAAGAAGGGATGTTCTTACTACTGCGGAAGCATGGAACTTCGACTCTGATGGCGAGAGGTCTCCCAACAGGGATCATATTAAGTAGGAGGTGGTTAGGGTGCTAGGAGGATCTGGCTAGTAAATCCTTTATGCACCTAGAAACTAGCTAGTCCTCTACATGGCCCAACTTGTACTTAGGACACCTAAAAACACTAGCTATAGGTTGATTTGATCTTGGTGACGTACATATGTTCCAGATGAGGTAGCATGTGAAATTGTAACTTTTCTCATGTATGGGTAGGAGAACACAAATTATGGAATATAATCAAAGAATTTGTTTTATTCTAATTGTATGTTCATGAGTAAATTATGCAAACAAAAATTGTGCATAAAGGGATTTTAAATTAATGAAGCTGTTTTATATGTTTCACGTAATGTGGTAGATAATTGGATAACTAAGAACCATCATAGAGGGAAGCGGGTGGATGGGTTCTTGAGGAATCCAGTCTTATGGTAGGGTGGTCTCAATTGGTTGAGAGGTTTCCCAAAAACAAATGCTAGGAAGAAACTCTAGGAAGGGCCAATTCACTGACTTACATAGAGCTTAGTCTTGGAACCAAACTATAAATTATCTTCTAGGAAAGGTACAATGGCTGTGCTAGAGCATTGCTAGGGATTTCATAAATCCTTAGTCTGCTATTGGAAAAAGGTGTTGTACTCCATGAACCAAGGGTAATGGCAGTTGCTCCTTTTGGATAGGAAGCCTCTCAAAGGACACCTCCAGATGTGAGTTTGTTAGTGATAGATGACTGTTAGGTCAATTAGGAACCTTTAGGTCGGTTCTCCATCATTACAAGATATAGACCTTATAGCGACGTTTAAAGCGACGAAAATACAAACAACAAAATTTGCCCCCGTCGTCGCAAAAAGCGTCGTTATTGACAACGCCATAGAATTGTCGCTATATGCGTCGCAAATGCGACGCATATAGTGATGTATATAGCAATGGTTATAGAAAATTTGTGATGCTCATAGCGATGCCAATAGTGACGCGAGCAATAAATTTGTGACGCAAATAACGACGGTAACAGAGAAAAAAAAATTGTGGCAGGGCAGCAAGCTGCCTTGCCACATATAGCACTGTGTGTTGTATGAGAGCCATACAAAATAGTTTCTGCACTGCTGCATACAAAGCGTTTGCAAACAAAAAGAATGTATAATGAAATCATAAAACTGATACATGAAATAAATACATGATCGCATAAAATGCAATTGGTACAATCATGAAACGATATCACTAATACATAGAAAATGTCTACATAGATCAGGCAACTAAAAAATAAAGGTGTGTGAGCTCTAAGGATCCAAGGGCGAGCTACAAATCCTCGTCCCCCGAAAGCTCGTCCCGCTGCAAAGGAGCATCAAACGGATTCTACAGAAAAAGAAACAACATATCAATCCACCATACAATAATGCATTCAAATATCTCATGGTAGCTATGGACAAGAAAGATGAGTGACTTACAGGGCCGCCGCGTCTATACAATCGGTCGATCAATGCCCTAAGACTGTGCCTCTCTGCATATCGAGTCTCAAGGCCTTGCGGATCGCGATTTGTAACGGAGTGCTGCAAAGAAAACAAAATGCTAACTGTTAGAAACATGATTGTCAGTACAAAGAATATCTATAAAAAATAAATAAGCAAAACAAAAGAGAAACTTACAAAGTCCTCCAAATATGTCCTGTGGCCGCCACTCCCAAGATGATGCACCGATCCGGCCTCGATTCGTGCCCTCGCGGCCTCCCATTGTTGCTGACTCCAACGTCCTGGCGAATCTATAGCCTCCTCCCTCAGTCGGCGCCAGTCGTCTGCATCTAACCACTCGGGCTTTGGAGCCCCACTCTTGATTGCCTTGTATGCGTCAGATTGTCTATGTGACATGTATGCACGCATGCAATCCATCATCCAACCCGTAGAGAATCTATCTACTGCGGCTGGCACCGGAAACTCCTCGTGCAAGGATGCTACAATGTAGTCCTTTCTCCCCTTCGGTATGTTTCTCTAATGATCCAAGACGTTGTGCCGAAAAACTTGTTGGCACAACTCCCTCATGCGAGCCATCACCCTCCTCCCCTCATCATTCATGATGATGGCTCCTGACCTACTATCCACTAGGTATCCATAACCCCTAGGAGTCTGCCTAAGATGGGCCCTCTCCCATCTCCGTCCACGCTCCGGGGCATATCTAGGAGACCCTTGTACATCCGGTGTACCGACGGGGGTACCCTCTCCCGGAGTGCCACTCAAAGGGGTGCCACCAAAGGGGGTGCCACCAAAAGGAGTGCCACCAAAAGGCGTGACATCTGCCGATGGCTGCGTAAAAGCTGGAGTAACTGGAGTGGACGTCCCCACAGGTGTGACAAATCATGGAGGTGACGCAGCTCCAGCTGAACGACGAGACGGAGACACCACGTCCGTGTCTCCACAGCAGCACCCCCCTGATCCTCCTGCAGTCGCAGTCCCTCCCTCTGACCCAAGTCGCGAGCGTCAAGATCGTTTGCTCGAAGCTGAAGCATCTAATCGCGCTGAAGCTGATCTAGCAGAGCGCCCTGACAAAGAATGAGACAGCTCTTGATCTTCCATCTCTCTGAATCTCGCAAGCTGATCTGGAGACGTGCGTGCCATCATGTCCTGAAACTCCTCATCGCTCATCCCTCAACTCATCTTGAAAATGTCGATACCTGCACAGATAAAAAATGATGTTAGAATAATCAATTTAAACTATAGAAAGCACATTAATATAAATCATTTTTGAAAAATCCCTCTTAAAATGCATATCTTATCTATCTTTATGGAAGATCTAAACAACGAATTGAGTAATACAATTCTCCAAGAATGAAGTATTCTATGGTCCCATGTTAATCTCCTGACACAACTCTGCATACACTGGAAGGTCGATAGACATGTCACCACAAAAGAACGAGTCTGCCTCGTTCTCAAAAAATTCTACGACTTCTGTATTTCCATCATTGTTAGTCGATACGGGCTCCAAGCTTGCTGTGGCCTCCACCCCTTGTAATATCGATCCCTCTATTTGCATATTTTCTTCATCTATGCCTGGAACATTGCTTTGATCATATACTCTCGCACCTCGAGGAGTTGAAGGTATAACATACCACCATCGAGGTTGTCGGGGGTTGGATAGAAGATTACCTGTTCACAAACACTTACAAAGCGAGTTCAAACCATTGTGACATAAACCATGTCGTATTACAATTAGCAAGCAAATGACTATTTGTACCTGTTCACAATGGGCCGGCAACACAAAGGTGTCGCGCAAATCCGTCCATTTTTTTTCAGAATCTATTTCGAGAAATCCAGATGGACCTCGTCGAACTGTTGCTCCAGCTCCTCCAAGTACCACTTTGAACCACTGCATATCGAATAGTATCATGGAGAAGCTACGGTAATCCACCGTAATAATACTTTGCAAGTTCCCAAAATACTCAATCTCATCCACAACCGTGTTCGGATCCGTTGCTCGTCGCCGGCTCTCTTGCTCAAACCTTGCCATGACACCACAGTCCATTGTGGAGCGCATTTTGTCAATACCCTCCACCCGAAAATGCCGTCCGCGCGACCACGCTGCACTATATATTTTGTACTGCACATTGAAACACTCAAATTAGATGTAGCAAGCAAATTTAGATACGACACATTCTAAACCCCTCATTACCTTTGGACTACATCCCCTCGAGAACTCCCACTCCTCCATTGAGACCTCTGTCCCTTCGCTGGATACTGCGGTCAAGGCTCCTTGCAACCATTGTGTTGACATAAACCGTGGCATCTCCTCCATGCCTTCGGGATATCGAATCAGTCAGTGACGCATACTGCGTCAGAATTCAGCTCGCGCTTCCTCTCGATCTTGCCTTGCAATCTGGTACTTGGCGAGCTATGTCTCCATGGAGACATGGTGCAACATACAAAAGCGATTCACCTTCTCTTCCATTGAGGCATCCATTCTTTTTTCTATCCCATTTCTAACCACCACATCTCGAGTCAGCCTATCATCGTCCTTTAGCGTCCATAGCATTCCATTGTCTGGTTCCACCGTTGGTAGCCATTGTGAGATATGCACTAATGCCTCTGACACCAACCAACCTTCTGCCATGCTACCTTTTGGACGAGCTCGTTGTCGCACAAAGCCTTTCAGGGTTTTCATGAAGCGCTCCAGGAAGAACATCCATCGCGTATGGACAGGTCCAGCAATCTCCACTTCGTCCACAAGATGCACAAGAAGGTGAACTTGTATCGTGAGCATGCTAGTGGGCAGGTATTTCTCAAAGAGACAGACCGTCTCAACTGCTCCCCGCCTTGTAGATTCAATAGAGGACGTCTTAATCTCTTTCTATGAGATCCATTGCACCAAAGTCGACAACTTGTAAATGGCCCTGCAAATTTTTGGAGTAAGGCATCCCGCGATCGCGATCGGTAGGACAAACTGCCACAAATGAGAAAGCATTATGAATAATGGTCACTTTTCAAATTTCAAAATTTCCACGCTAATTAAAATCCATTCTGTTCACAAACCTGACATATCTTATTCCAATCATGGGATATTAGCCCAGACATTTGGTCATCTTTAGAAAATGCGGACCTGAGAGAACGCATCATACCCGTCGGAGTGCGGATAGACTTGATTACTTACTTCACAATGCGCTCTTCTTTGGTAGACAAAACCCAGGGAGCGCGAGAAAGCTGCACTCCCCCTTCAGCACTCGACTGCGGCCAAAGCGCCTCCATCTTACCTACCTCCTTTAAATCCATTCGTGACCCTATAGTGTCTCTCTTTCTTGTGATGTGGTCCCATAGCAAGCTACCCACATTTTTGAAAATATGCATGGGATCCAACAAGTGGTTGACCTGTAAGTGGGTCCAATATGGCAACTCGTAGAAAACTGAGAACCGTCGCATTCCATTTGGATGTGATTCCGGGTTTACCATTTTCAGCTCATACCAGCTTGCAGCGTTCATACATGTTGGAGGTTGTTCAAGAAAACCTTCCCTGAGTTCATGATCCTCTGGCAAGAAAGCGGCATGTCCTTGATATACCATCTTCTTCATGGTTCATGACCTTTGGGAGTCTAACTGTGGCCCACACAATGGGCATGCATGATAACCTGAGGTAACCAGACCTGTAAGGCGATCCATGACCTAGTGAATACTTGATTGAATGAAATAAAATATAGATATTACCAGCGAGAACAAAGGTCTGCTCACCTGAGCACTCTCCCAATCCTGGAAATTCATGCATCGTCCACATGAGAATGGCTTGAATGTTGGTTGACCGTCGACCATCACGCCTGCTCATATCTTACACCGTGACCCCCTCCTTCCACAAAATCTTAAGCTTATCGACTAATGGACGAAGATACACGTCCATATTTTTTACTTTGTAGCGGCCCGGGATGAGCAAGCTAAGGATGAGATGTCATTTCTTCGTAGAAAGCCATGGAGGGATGTTGTAGTTGACAAGCACTATAGGCCACACATTGTAAGAAGTCGAGCACAGACCGAATGGGTTCACACCATCCATGGCGAGACCGAGCCGAAGATTCCTTGGCTCTTGCGCAAAGCCTGGGAAGGTAGAGTCAATGTGGCTCCATGCACGCAAATCCGCTGATATTCGTTGAACTCCATCCATGGACCTATTCTGCACATGCCACGTTGTCAAGCTTGCCATGGCAGACATGCGAAACATGTGGTTTATGCGGGGGATGAGTGGAAAGTGTTTGAGAACTTTTTGAGGGATGGTTTGCCATTGCAAGTCCTGTCGATACCTGTGAGAACCACACTTTGGACATGTCTCCATAGTCTCGTATTCATCTCGAAACAATATGCAGTCGTTGATACATGCATGGATATTATTGTAGTCCATGCCAAGCTTCCGTAAAACATGTCGTGCATCATCACGAGACTTAGGCATGGTATTTTGCAGGTGGCAATATATGATATTTCAATAACCTGAAAAAAATCATAACACACCTTGAAAAAACACAAATGTTTGCAATAATACTGTTTAAAAAAAATCAATGAAACCTGTGTGCAAGGTACCTGAATAACTTAGTCACACTCGTATCACTCCAATCGTATTTTGCTTGCACACTTAAGAGTGCAAGCAATGTCTTCAACTGAGATACTCGGCACCCATCATATAATGGTATGGATACTTCCTCTCTAAGCGGGTCAGATGTCTCAACATCCATGGGAATCAATGCATCGATCATTGCCTCCATCTCAGGCTCCAAGATTATAGGTAGGTCGGGAAGGTTGTCTGTCTCCTCTGGCATTGATGGTATAGATGGGCCTTGCGAGTGGTCGATTGGCTCCTGCAATCCGTCCATCGCACATCCACGAACTCTTCTAATTGGCCGCAAGGGGTGCACTCCCCCTTGGGTCTGAGACATCACCCCCCTGGATAGAAAATTTGCCAACAAGACCCAATCTTATTGTGTATGGTTTTCAATTAGCTTGAGAGTACAATACATGATTAATATTAACTTCAAATTACCATTTGCTGAAAATCCACAATCGCCTGATCAATGATCTCAGATTGAAACTCGCCAAATTGTCGTACGTGTTCTATAGACAATCGGCGTTTTCGTCTAATTGCCAACTTGCATTGAGAGCAAGGACATGGGACACGCTGATTAAGATACGTCTCGCGGTCTTGAACAATAAGACCTTCTTCGTTTTCCATCTTATCTACATTACAGCAAACGAGGCTTAAATGGATAGCTTTATGGAGATGTACGTCAAGTTGCAAGTTGACCATAAATCTTGCATTGTATAAATAGTAGTTGAGAGATTTTTCGATGTTATATATCGGCCTTTTATCATGCTCAAGGATTTGTTTGTCCTGGTAGATAATTATTTGTTATATCTCGGCTTTGAGTATAAGTAATCCATTTTAAAATTAATGCGCGCCATCTATGAAATTTAAAAACTATAGTAATAAAATTTATTTCAATCAATTCTACTCATAGTCATAAGACCTGAGAGAAATTATCCTATACTCAATTTAAGGGTTTCTTCTTCTATAACAATACTTTTGGGTTCATTTTGATGAAGTACCTTAATGACCATTAGCTAGGGTATCATTTTCTTTTAGTCCTTCCGTTGACTAGTTGGCATGATTTCTAATTTGGCATGCCTATAAAGTTAATACACAAACAATGAATTATGCATATCACAATTAGATCCCCTACTTGGACATTATGAAGGAATTGACCATTTTTAAGCCATCTTAAAGAGTTACCAATGTACGTGGCCCATGGCAAAGCACATTGCATACCATTATCAATAAGTCTATTATCTTAAATTTCCTTCCCCTCCCTCTCCCTCTCTTTCTCTCCCTCTCTCTCCCTCTCCCTCTCTTTCTCTCACCCTCACCCTCTCCCTCTCGTTCTCTTTCTCTCCCTCTCTCATTTCCTTCCCCTCCCTCTCCCTCTCCCTCTCTTTCTCTTTTTCTCCCTCTCCCTCTCTATCTCTCTTTCTCTCTCATTTCCTAAACAAGCAAAAAATAAAGTGATTTAAACATCCTCCAAGCAAAAGGGAGAGGGAGAGATACAATGCACTCTCTCCCTCTTTCTCTTTCTATCCCTCTCTCATTTTCTTCCCCTCCCTCTCCCTCTCGCTCTCTTTCTCTCTCATTTCCTCTCCTAAACAAGCAAAAAATAAAGTGATTTAAACATTAAACAAGCAAAAGGGAGAGGGAGAGAGAGAATGCACTCTCCCTCCTTCTCCCTCTCTTTCTCTTTCTCTCCCTCTCTCATTTCCTCCCCCTCCCCCTCCCCCTCCCTCTCCCTCTTCGTCTCCCTCTCTTTCTCTTTCTCTTTCTCTTTCTCTTTCTCTTTCTCTCCCTCTCCCTCCCTTTCTCTCTTACTCTCTCATTTCCTTCCCCTCCCTCTCCCTCTCTCCTAAACAAGCAAAAAAGAAAGTGATTCAAACAACAAACAACCAAACCCGTCGTGAGATAGAGAATGCACACACTCTCTCTCACCCTCTCCCTCTCCCTCTCGTTCTCTTTCTCTCCCTCTCTCATTTCCTTCCCCTCCCTCTCCCTCTCCCTCTCTTTCTCTTTTTCTCCCTCTCCCTCTCTATCTCTCTTTCTCTCTCATTTCCTAAACAAGCAAAAAATAAAGTGATTTAAACATCCTCCAAGCAAAAGGGAGAGGGAGAGATACAATGCACTCTCCCTCTCTTTCTCTTTCTATCCCTCTCTCATTTCCTTCCCCTCCCTCTCCCTCTCGCTCTCTTTCTCTCTCATTTCCTCTCCTAAACAAGCAAAAAAAAAAGTGATTTAAACATTAAACAAGAAAAAGGGAGAGGGATAGAGAGAATGCACTCTCCCTCCTTCTCCCTCTCTTTCTCTTTCTCTCCCTCTCATTTCCTCCCCCTCCTGCTCCCTCTCCCTCTCCCTCTATTTCTCTTTCTCTTTCTCTCCCTCTCCCTCTCCCTCTCTTTCTCTCTTACTCTCTCATTTCCTCTCCTAAACAAGCAAAAAAGAAAGTAATTTAAACATTAAACAAGCAAAAGGGAGAGAGAGAGAGAATGCACTCTCCCTCTCTTTCTCTTTCTCTTTCTCTCCCTCTCCCTCTCTCTCCCTCTCCCTCTCCTTCTCTTTCATTTCCTCTCCTAAACAAGCAAAAGAGAACGATTTAAACCTTCAACAAGCAAAAGAAAGAGAGAGGGAGACTCACCAATGAGATATGGCGAGCGTGGGGCGGCTTCTCTTTGCAATGAGGGCTCCTCCTCTCCTTTGCAAACAACGGCCGTGGTGGCGGCGGCGGCGGCATCAAGTCTTCTTCCTCTTCTTCTCTCACAAAGCCTTCACTCTCTCCCTCGCTCTCGCTCTCAAAAGTCGAAGCAAAAGAAATGAAAACGGCGCTCGGGTTTCAGCCGCGCTTTTTTCCCTGCGGTGTCGCTATTAGCGACGCCAATAGCGATGCCGATATCCGCCGTCGCTAATCGGCGTCACTAATTGCCCAATTCCTTGTAGTGCATGGGTAACAACATGGAACTTCCCCTATGAGGTAGACCTAGGATTAACTAGCCGGACAAAATCCGATCATTCTTGTTAGAGTACGAATGGCGATAGATGGAATGTAAACTTTGAGCGACTATTAAAACATTACTTGTCACGTAATCAAGGCGGGTGCGCTACAACTAGTATCAGAGCTAGAAGAAATCAAAAACTTGGTATTTGTAGCCTGAGATATGAGTTGTTTTTTCCTTCCCTTGCTAATATGTTTTTTTATCCTACCTAGAGAGACGAAGATTGGGAGTGGTTTCTAGTCTTCCAAGCAATGTTTACATCGGCAATGCATTCTGTGGATTATGGATGGAGAATGCAAGTAATGCGGATTTCGAATCACATCTATGATTCTTCTCCACTATAATCAGAAAGATGCTGGATGATAAGTGGTGGATATTGTTATATCGATGCAAATCGTCTTGCCTTCCTTTACACTGATTTGAAGAGGATAAGATGGATGCAAAACATTAAAGTCGTGAAGGTTTATTTATTCCATGAAGCTAGAGTGAATTCAACTTTATTCACTACAGGCCAGGAGGTTAAACCAAATTGATATTTGTACAAGGAAGTGAAAAAGGTCATCCTAGCAGATAGAGTTATGGTTGATGGTCGCTCTAAACACCGCAACTACATCAAAGATGGACTTCCTGATCTTCCTTTAAAGTACCAATTTTTAGATATCCATTCTTCAAAGCCCGATTATTACCCAATGGATGTATGCAAATGCCATGCTTAGATTGTGTTAGGGAAATCATCTCTCCCAAATAACCAGTCATTCCAAATAAACCATGTATTTTTTTTCCTGACAGAAAAAGAAATTATTTTGTCTATCCATTGAATGTGAAATTAGTTACCATTCTAGCAATTAAAAATTACTAGTCAATAGATATATCTAAAAATTCATGGTTAGAATTCCTTAAGCTCTATCATGATGTAACCTTCCTTGAAAATTTAATATAAAGTATTTCTTCCTTCTGAAATAATTTCTCTTTTTGAAAAGATACGAGCAAATCGTAAGATAACATTTGTGGAGCTGACTAGAGAAAATCTTATGATACCACAGGAGATTGTTCCTACCCTTAATGTTGCTGAGATCCAAGAAAAGAAGTTCCCGCTTAAGCAAATCAAACCACTTGAGTTTGATGGCCAAGGAAAAAATGTCGAGGCTTAAGCAAAAATATGGGTCAAGTCCATGGAAGATTATCTCATTGCTACTGGAATTACCCCAACTAATCAAGCAATGATTGGGAAGTGAAAGCCAACAGGAGAAGCCTAAATTTGGTGGAAACAATGGTGAAGAGAGCAAGGAATCTCCAAAGCATTTGTTAGTTGGGACGTATTAAAGGATGCAGTGAAAGGTTGGTATCTCCCGCCAGCATACCACACACAAAAGATAAATGAATTATTTGGTCTAAAGCAACTTGGAATGACAGTGGAAGCCTATTGCTCAAAGTTTGTAACATTTCTCAAGTATACACCGTCTATGGATATTGCGTAGCAAGTATCCAAGTTTTTCCACGGATTGGATGATCCCCTGAACACACGGCTTAAAGCAATGCATCCATCTGACCTCCAAGACACATTCACGAGAGCAAGACCAATTGTACAAGAAATCCAGTCCAAACCAAGAAACAATAAGTCTTGGAATAATAAGCTCCAAAAAAGAAATATGTCTAGGGACTATGCAAAAAGAGACTAAGGTCAATTCCAATCTCTTAATAGGAAGAAGGCTAAAACATCTATGGTGGGAAACTTTATTCCTTCTACTAGTTTAAGGATACTTTCAAGTGCTATTATTGTAGTGAACCTGAGCGGATCCAAAAGGCGATGCCCAAAACTCAAATAGAACGAATGCCAAAGCAAGTTTCATAATGACCAATGTCGGATAGCCACAGCTAGCGGAAGAGTTGCCGACATAACCCTCAAGGAAGTAGAAGATGATGAAGGTCCCACTTTGGAAATCAACATGGAGAGATCAAGAATTCACACCTCTTTCAACAAGAAGGGACGAAATCGACAGTTCTCAGTGATTCAAACATCATCAACTTATAACGGTAAATCCTTTAAAATTTTGATTGATTGTGGAAGCACACATTCATTCATATCACCAAGGTGTGCTAAAAGACTAAGCATAGACACAATGCATGCACCTAGACTGATAGTTGAGTTAGCTAATGGAAAATAAGTTTCCTCAACACAATAGACAAGTAAGGTGGAGATTAATCTTGGTGCCAATTAGACCAACATGCAATTCAGAGTGATGAATCTGGGAACCTATGAGTACCTGTTAGGAATGGACTAGTTAGTTCCCAGTGACGCTAATATTCATTGTGAAAAGGGCCAAGTCACATTCTTGAATTGAAGTGACCACACTAGGAGAAGCAAGGAAACCAAAGATTCAATTAGCAAAAGCTTCTTGAATCATTAAAGGTTCAAGAAAAGGCTCACCTATATACCTAATCAAATTAAATAAGACTAAACAAGATAAAGAAGCCAAAGATGAATCGTTGTGGCTTAGAGAATATGTTAACATATTTCCTAAAGAATTAACTAAAATTTCACCACAGAGAGAAGTCGACCACAAAATCAAGCTAGTACCAGGAGTTGCACTAGTCACAAAAAAACCATATCAAGTGTCCATTTCAAAAGCCATATAACTAAAATAAAAACTTAAACATCTCTTAGATCAGGGATATATTAGACCCAATAACTCACCCTCGGGATATTTTACTAAATTAAATACCATTTTTTTAAACTCACGTGGTACTTACATGTTCTATAAGGTGCATCCCTCGAGTCTTGAAAGAAGATCATCTAACTGTATAGACTTTGAGATCCTCTTAAGTTGTTCCATCTTAAGTATCATAGTAAGGATAACACCTTACTAGTTAAAGAGATGATAATTCCTAATTAATAAATAAATACTTGAATAATTGATCCGTTCAAAGGATGGGATCTCATTGAGTATGAATTACCAAAATAAAGTGATGGTTATTTTAACCTTCTTAACCCTAGTTCTCTTTCTAGGTTTGAATTGATTGCATGTAATGCACTATCTATTATACTATACTCTATTTAGGGAAAAGAGGAGGCATTAATTCTATTATTCTTTTAACTACAGTCTTAAGAAATGGTTCCTTATATCTACTATACAATTATTTCCATGTTGCAAGTTGAAATAATAAAAACATTTGAAAATTACCAATTTAAGCATCGAATGGGTAGCATCCACCTTAACAACTACTATAAAATTGCTCCAACGTTGCAAATAGAGATAATCTAACCGATTTAAATAGCACACTATGTAAGATCTTAGTTCCATCATGGGAGGGGATGCTCCTTACAAAATTCCCCCCTAGCCAACTACTCTATCCTCAGTGTAGTTAAGTTTGAGGTATCCACAAGAAATCTTGAAAGTGGTATAATTTTTGTATGCTATCTTAATCTTCTCATTACCAATTATACTTTAATGAGTGTTGTTATGATAGCATGGACCTAATACAAAGATAGGCACTTGGGTTTCAGTCCTAGAGGTGGAGCATTGTTCGTTCATGTGATCTCTTACCTAGCTCTAGCACTTCTGCACTTGGGACCCATCACAAATACATGATCTCTTCTAACATGTTCCTTGCTTTATTCCTTATTTGTTCCTTGTAATATCATTTGAATTCATATGTCTATATTGAAGAAGAGCTTAACAAGGTAAAAAGAATAAGGAAAAGAAATATGTAGAGTTTGCAAAACAAGGGGAGTATTTTGACTCAGAGAGGATAATAATTTCTAAAGAAATCTTACTAGAATGATAATAAAATGTTGATAAGAAATAGAATAATACAATGATTCTAGGTTTGAACACAATACTAGTGCGTTTGGGAATCTCCCAACTTCTATTTTTTGAATACTAAAAAGTGGCACCCAAATAACATGCCCATAAGTTTCTTAAAACCATATGATGTGACCTATCATTGGAAAGTGCTTGAAAAACGGAATCTATTGAGCTATAGAGCGCTTGATTTGGAGTTATAGTGTTCAAGTTATGACAAATCCAAATATTTGACCACGTGTCCCAAACTTATGGGAAATTCCCATATTCCCCAATATGGTGTTTTTGGGAGATGAGATTAGGATTGATGGCTCTTGAGATGTGTTTAGAGCAGAGTGTAAAATGAAACGGGATGTGATAATGACAAAAATAGTCATGAGTATGAATAGTGGAAAAGAAAATAGTTGGTATCATATAGATAGGGAATCAATGAGGTGATTGAGAAGTTCATGAATGGAGTTAGGAAAGGGTGATTTATAGGGAAAGATGGTTCATAGAGGATGTAAGGTACTCGCCTTGATTACATGACGAGTAACATTTTAGTAGTCACCAGAGTTTAATTCCAGCCATCGCCATCCATACTCTAACCAGAATGATTAGATTTTGTCCGATTAGTTAACCCTAGGTCTACCCCACAAGGAAAGCGTCCTATTGTTATCCATGGAGAATCGACATGAAGGTTCGTAATTGACCTAATAGCCATCTAACACCAACTAACTCACATCATCTAGAGGTATCCTTTGAAAGGCTTCTTGTTCAAAAGAAGCGACTGCCATTATCCTTGGTTCATGGAGTACAATGCTTTTTTCCAGTTAGCAGACTAAGATTTATAAAATCTCTAGCAATGCTCTGGCACAATTGCCGTAACTTTTCCCTAAGATAATTTACAATTTACTTCTAAGAATAAACCCTATGTAAGTCGGTGAATTGGTCCTTTCTAGAGTTTTGTCCTAGCGTTTGTTTTCGGGAAACCTCTCGACCAACCGAGACCACCCTACCATAGGACTGGATTCATAAAAATCCATCCACCCACTTCCCTCTATAAAGGTTCTTAGTTATCTAATTACCTACCACATTACCTACAATCAGAATAAAACAAATTCATTGATTATATTCCAATGTGTGTTCTCCTACCCATACAATAGAAAAATTACAGTTTCAAGTGCATCCTCATCTGGTACATCTGTACGTCATCAAGATCAAATCCACCTATAGTTAGAGTTTTTAGGTGTTCCAAGTAGAACATGGGCCATACAAGGGACCAAGTAGTTTCTAGGTACGTAAAGGATTTACTAGCCAGAGCCCCCCTGGCACCCTAACCACCTCCTACTTAATACGATCCCTGCTTGGAGACTTCTTGCTATCAAAGTCGGTCCATGCTTCCGTGGTGCTAAAAACATCCCTAATTGGTATAGGGATTTAACACCTATCCTTAGGGGAGATATAGGGCTCCTCAATTTTTATCTATTCCATTACTTAATTCAATCACGATCTGATCTAGAAAATCACAAACAAGATTGATGTCTTCAAGTAATAATGCTTCAAACAATCATCCAAACTTCAAGTGATGATTAATCTCATAGCAATTGACATTTGAAATTTATGCAGTGAGCTCTTTCCCTTGGAATTAAACTCTAGTATCTAGATTTTGGGATCTCTCACTTCTCAGTTTAAGATTTATGATGACATTCTTGTAACCCAAGTTTCTTGGCATTAACTTAGTTTCTTCAACTTAGAGATATTTTCGGTCTTTAAAATCTTCTATCAAAGCTTCTAGATTAAAACTATGTCCTTGACTAATTTCTCCAGGATTTTTTTCTTAATGAATTCATCTTGAAAAATTCTTAATAATTTCTCTAGAGTTCTAGGTTTTTGTAGTTTTCCTAATAGTTTCTAGCCTATAAGATGTTCTAATAATTTACCAAGTGAATACTTTAAGATCGTAGTATTTCTTAAGAGACTTATCTTATTTCTATTAAATTAGGATATAAATTTTTAGAAACACCTGTGGTGTTGTGATTGGTAAAGGGTTGGTATCCACACTCTTGACTCTGTTAATGACTCCTATGCTCGCAACTCCAATCATTGCTTCCATGTTAACAAGGCTACTTGCTATTTTTACTTCTGAATTCCTTCTCTTCGGGGCCATGATGGATATATGATTCGTAGAAGAAGAAGAACCTGGCCGTAATAGTAGTAATACCGGCTAGAAAAGGTGTAAGACTCTCGATGATGATGATGATTGTTATTTGCAAGATTTGATGATGTAGGCCTTGCGGATGGTTCTTCTTGCCTCGCGGATGATTGTTATTTGCAAGATTTGATGATGTAGGCCTCGCGGATGGTTCTTCTTGCCTCATGGAAAGCAATACTTCTCCTTCTCTCACCTTGACTAGTAAGGTTAGGAACAAGTCTAGCTCTTCTCTAATATAGAGCAAGAGCGAGAGAATAGTTGTGTTCTCTCTCTCTCTAGTAGATGGAGTAGGGACGAGAGTAGAGGTATGACTTGTAACCAGATTGATAGAATATGATAGATTTCTTAATTGTCTTCTCTTCTCGGATAAGATTAGAAGAGGATAAGAGACCTTCAGCGTATCCCCTTCCTTGGGTTGAATGGAATTATGTCTCTTCATCTCGTGGAATAGAGTCTTCTCCTTTCGGATTGACATCTTGTCCTCGTCAAGATTGCTTGGTCCCCCTCCCTAGTCATCTCCAAGCCCTCAATTTATAGTTTTAGAGGGGGGGTTGTTGATCAAAAGCATGATATTTTTTTCACGTGTGATTTTTTCTTTTGGACGGTTATTATCCCTCCTAGTCTGCACACGATGCTGGCGTTTATGATGAGGAGGATGATGTTGACATTTGCAATGATGTTGCTGTCATCATTCTGCCATTTTCTCCCCTCCCCTTTTTTTACAAAAGAAATTTTTTTTCTATGTTTTATGTAAAATTAATACATAAAAATGTATTACTAAGAACATTATATCCTCTTCCCCTTAGAGGAATTGAGATGTCATCATCTCGAGAGAAGTTGGGAGTGTTGTTTACGTAGGGTTTCTTTATCGATCCAAGTGGTGCACGGATCGGATGTTGTATGCACACGTAGTGAGCACCAAAAGGTCAACAAAATAACTCTAGTTTTGCACAAAAAACAAAAGAGAAGACTTGCACGACATGAAGCAAAAGACTAGTTGGATACAATCTCCCCCCATGCCTTGTGTGAGCGCTCCACCAAGCATGTATTTGATATATTATTCATCTCCAAGCTCAAAAAATAGCCCAATTTACAATTAGCACGCTTTAGCTTTTGTATTTGCTTTTGTTCCACTAAAGAATTAAAGCTCAAAAAATAGCCCAATTTACAACTAGCACGCTTTAGCTTTTGTATTTGCTTTTGTTCCACTAAAGAATTAAAGCTATTGGGCGCCCAAAGAGTCAAGCTGTGCCCAAATACAATGTCTAATAACAAATATTTAAATCGTGTGCCCATACGCATACAAAATAATAAATAAATGTCATGCACTTCAATAAATAAGAGCGTCAAAATAAATATTGACGCCACGCCTAAGATGCGCACCCATAAAAAATGATAATTTCTTCTAAATAACTTGAATACACGCTATCGCCCAGTGCTTCCCAACGCCACCGATACCTGCTCTACACATAAACTAAAGTATTCACAAATGTTAGAAAATAATAAAATTAAATCGAAAAAATGAATACCTAGCAGTCTTCAGTTATAAAATAAATAAATTGGTTAGAACTCAATCCTAACCTTAATTTATTACGAGTGCGCACTCTAAACTCATAAACATCTATTAATTTAAATATGTATTTTGCGGAATCACCCGTTATAGAATCACCCACTTGCACATTAAATTAACAAGGCACCCGAAAAGGATAGGCGTCCCAATCAACTTTTTGCACAAGGAACCCACCTTGTGTATGAGCCTCGGCAATTAATATAATTTTACAAAATCCACCGCAAAGACTCTCGGAATCCACCATATTGGAATATGCCTCCTGGCATCATACCCCCGGGGCGGGATAGCAATTGTCCTCAATTGCTATTAGCTCAATGTGGAGCCAAAAGTGAGGGGTAAGCACTTAGGTCTCGAGCGTGCATCCATTGGGCCTCTTCAATAGGATGATTTTTAAACTTAACCAAATATCTAGAATATCTACGGTCAGTTCTAGTGGTCATATAGTCAATATCTAGAATAGTTTCAGGCTCAAGGATTTCAGTTTTTTCTTCTAGAAAAGGAGGGTTTTCATAGACCGGATGTACAGGTAATTGGCCTTTAAAAGATTTTAATAAACTGATATGAAAAGTGTTGTGGATTTTTCAGTGTTGTGGTAATTCTAGTTTAAATGCATTGTCATTGATTTTGTGAATGATCTTGAAAGGTCCATAAAATCTAGGAGCTAACTTTACAACAGGGTATTTGTCAATACTTTGTAATCTTGGCTTTTCAATATGTAACCAAACACAATCATCAACTTTGAAACTCATAGCTTTTCTTTTCTTGTTGGCTTGTTTTGTATATGATTGTGCTGGGCTTTTGCAATCATATCTTTAACTTCATAAAAAATAGTAGCATGCATGTTAGCAATATCATCAGCAACTTGAACTTTGTTTGATAATGATGTAATGGGTATATGTAATCTATATCCATAAATAATTTCAAATGGTGCCCATGTTTGTAGTTTTGAAATTTTGTATGCACGCAAAAGATCTAAAATAGTATTGTTAGTAGCTTATGTTTGCCCATTTATTTTAGGATGAAATGCAGATGAAAAATCAATCTTTGTTTCTAAATTAGCAAACAAAGTAATCCAAAAATTATTGCAGAACCTAGAATCATGGTCAGAAATAATAACTTTTGGCAAACCATGATTAGTGAAAATAGTTTTTAAGAACAATTGAGCAGCTTGAGATGTAGTTAACATTTTCTTGCATGGAATGAAATATGCTTGTTTGCTAAACCTATTGACAATAGTCCAAATCATGTCATGATTAGCTTTAGTGTTAGGCAAACTGGTGATAAAATCCAATGAGATCTGTTCCCATGGTCGTTCTGGAATTGGTAAAGGCATTAATAAACCATATTATTTACCATGGTGTCTTTTAACTCTTTGGAAAATTAAGCATTCAGATACAAAGTTAGATATATCAGATTCCATGTGTGGCCAATAAAAATCTTCAATCACTGTACGCAAAGTATAAATAATTCCTCTATGGCCTTGGTATGGGGAACAATGAATTTCATGCAAAACAATTTATCGAAATGGAACAGTTACACATAATCTTTTTTCATAAAACATAAATCCATCAGTTTAAGACAATGAATCAATGGGAATCCAGTTATTTGCATCTAATTTATTCCAATCAGCTTGAAAGCTAGGGTCTTGGTCATAAGGAGAAGAGAGTCAAAAGATATCACATAGATATTATGAATAGTCGGTCTTCTACTTAAAGCATCAGTAACAACATTTTTTTTCCAGGTTGATATTGTATGAGTGGATGAAAAATTTGAATAAAAGTAGCCCATTTAATGTGACAGTCAGATATTTGTGGTTGACTAAGGAGATGTTTAATGCTTTGTTGGTCAATTTTGATCATGAATTCAGATCCCATTAAATAGTGTTTCCATTGATGGAAAGCTTGTACTACAGTTTGCAATTTCTTATCATAAGTAGAATACTTAAGTTCAGAGGGTTTAAGTTTGCAGCTAGAGTAGGCTATGGGATGAGAATCTTGAATAAGGACTGCTCCTATTCTAGATCCACCAGCATCAGTCACTACTAAGAAAAATGGTCTATTGAAGTCAGGTAATTGCAATACAGGAGCATGAGTTAAAGCATGTTTCAGTAAATCAAAGGACTTTTGTTGATTGTCAGACCAGTGATACACAATGCCTTTCTTTAATAATTTTGTCAAAGGTAATGCAAGCAATGAAAAATTTCGCACAAATTTTCTGTAAAAGCTAGCAAGACCTGAGAAAGAACATAATTCGTGCACATTTTTAGGTATGGGCCATGTTTACTGTAGCACAGAGGAACGCAAAATGGAGCAGAAGTGCGAAAAAAATGGAAGACTAGAAATTTGAATGATTTAAACGACGATGTCGCCTCGAGAAAAGAAAAGAGTAAAAGCACACCGTTAAATATGAAGGTGCTCTCGAATCTTTGTAAAAAGAGCGTCGGCTCACTCCTGTGTAAATTTTATGCATTAGTGGGAACGGGATGAGTTGGAATGGTGGGAAATAGGAAAAGAGGGCCTAGGCTAATGGCTGGCCATGTAAAAAAGTGTGGATGACCGCCCAAAAGGTAGGGCATGTATATAAAGTTCAAAAGTGAATGAGAAGCTCATTCTTGGGTGTGGCTAAAGCTTCTTCTTCCTCTTCTCTTGCTTCTTACCTTCATGCGTGTGCTTGAGTGAGGGATTGAGGGAGTGCGAGGGAGTGAGAGAGTGAGTGTGTGAGAGTGAGGGATCATGGAGAAGAAGCTCCCCATCTTCTCTCTTCATCATTCCTTCCCTTCTTCTCTCCTCTTGTCTCGCGCGGCTATGGGGGATGGAGCTTGACGGAGGGGGCTTGACGTTTCTTGAACTTGCCACAAGGATCATGGAGCTACCAGAGTGTGAGAGAGAGGAGGGGACTCGATCGAGCATCAAGGTAAGCTCACTACACCCGCAAGGTAGGTATTGCACGTCAACTATGTGAGAGGTAGCCATGGCCGCTCAGCTTGAAACGCTTGATCAATAAGTGGTCCATAGGTCTTGGGGTAGAGCTCCGTAGCTCCCCTACATTTTGGTTCCATTTTCGGGACCGAAGGAATTGAGCCTTGAGCGCCACACACATCAAATCAAGCATGGCAGTAGGGTTTGCAGCCTGAACTGGTGCTCAAAGATAGTTAGGAGGATTAGGAGGTTTTAATCCCTGGAGCAAGTAAGTATTTTGATTTGCTGCTGAATGTTAGAGTAGGACCATTTGTCTTTATTTTTGTTTCTGATTTCTGTTGCAATATGTTAAGGGTAGGATAGGAAAAAGAAGGGAACATAAGGGTTCTACTGATGCTGGAGACATGGAAGTTGGGGCGTAGATTCAGACATCTGGCTGGAGGAGTGTATGAGATTAATCGCTGAGTCTATGGTAGATTGAGGTGAGGTAATAAGGGGCCCAGGAGACTAGGGGAGGCCACATTCGACACCCTGACTTTTGAGAAGACTGTGAGCCCGAGAGCCAGGGAGAGAGCGAGAGAGAGAGAGAGAGAGCTGCGGGAGATTGTGAAGTGCTGATCGATCAAGCGCCCCATCGCTTCAAGATATGCCAGATGTTTCCCTCTGTTGCTCGCATCTATTTGGAAAGCACAGCATGATTTGATAGAGTAGGCATTGACCTAAAGGCGCCGTGCGCAACTTGCAAGCCATCGTCCGCGCCGTCGGACCACTATGTCCGATTCCCAGAATAGGACCGATTTTGAGAGTCAGACAGTTTGACTCCCAAAATCAAACCATCCGAAAGAGAATCGAATCGTTGGTTCGATCCGACTCTTATATTCGGACCAGTTGAAAATCGGACCATTGGTGTGATCCGGTTCTTATAATCGGACCAGCCCATCAAAGTTAGGCCACGTGTCCTAGTTCTAGACGTGAGCCACTCGACCCATTGCAGTGGTCGGACCACCCCCGTCCGACTAAGGGAAGTCGGACCTGAGTAAGACTGGACCTGCCTGTTCAATTCCCAGAATCAGACCAATCTGTTCGATTTCCAGAATCGGACCAATTTACCAGAGTTTGAATAGAAGGTTGTTTACTTGGGCCACAGACTTGGGTACCTTGGTCATGTCTCTGATCCCCTAGGGAACCCAATTTAATCTTGGAAGATGGAGACCAGACAAGGTGACCGAAGATTCACCCCGAATGGCTAGACACTGGGCAGACCTAATTTGGGATTGGATGTTATGTTTAGTGACCAGCCAACCAACTACTAACCAATCCTGAAGCAGAATAGGGAATGCAACAGGGTCTTTCTGTAAGACTTTAGATTGGCCAGGATGTGTGCCTAGAGCCACATCAGGCTACAAATGTAAGCAGTAGGGTGGAGTCTGCATCATGCATTTAGTGCATCCTCACCTCACCTTTTGATTTCATCACCTAGGGTGCACTACAAGGAAAGGAAAAGCCTACTTCCACACTGAGCACTAGAAAGCACGAAGTACAAGTTGTGGATAAGATTAGTGACAGTTTCCAATAACGAGGAGCTCAACAGGAAACATAATAACATCAAGGAACCCACTACTAGGAGAGGATCCCAAAGCATAGTTGGCTACTAGAGAACCCCATCAGTAGGGCCCTAAGAGGACACGAAGATTCAGAAGGCAACAACATAGAGAATCGGACACTGCTAGAGTTACTCAAGTTGATCGACAACCTTGTGGAGCTGGAAGTGGGAGCAATGTCAAGATCTCAAGGCAGACAAGGAGAGGACCAATTGGACTTGCGAGAATTCCCAGTCATGGTGCATGAGTTAGTTAACGAGCATGACTTGCTGGCCAGGACAATAGTTCAGAGTAGGCTAGTAGAGTAGGTGGTAGCAACCCTAGAAGAGGAAAGAAAGGCGATCAAAAGGGTGCTAGAGAGCATGATCACCTATAACCACGAGCAAAAGGCTAGGAAACTCCAACAAGACGTGGATATGTACGAGGCTTGGCGCGTGCTAGCCCTCGCTGGAGCAGCAAAAGCATGACCAAATGCGGAGAGAGAGTGGGCAGTGGAGGCTGACTTATCATTAAGTGAACTTGTAGCCAGGCAGCTCATGGACAACACCTCTACTAAGCAGGGCGCAATAGCCTTAGCCACAGCCTTACTCTCGGGATTAGGGGTCACACAAGGGGGAAAAGGGGTCACACAAGGGGAAAAGGGGCAATCTAGGATCCTTGTAGTGGCAAAAAAACTAGACAAGTATGAACCTAGCAACGACCCATATAGCTTTGTGGAGTAGTTCGAACAAGTTTGTGAAGCAAACGGCCTCACATACCCTGCACAACGCTCCCAAGCTTTTGGGATGTGCTTAGGTGATAAGGGAAGGGTTTGGTACACTAGTCTAGATGCAGCCGAGCATGTGAACTTTGCCCATCTTAAAGACCACTTTATCAAGAGGTTCTCTAAGGCAGGATACTCTGACAACCTTATCGTTTGGTTGATGAATGTCAGTCAGAGGGAAAAGGAGGATGTGAGAGACTACGTCACACATGTACGTAGCCTCTTCAAGAGGATCCCGGCCAATGAGCGACCTAACAAGAAGGTTGTGTCTATAATGTTTATAAATGGAATCGGTAGCGAGGAACTCTACAAGGCCTTGGCAAGTAACTCCACCCTACACAGAGATGTGTTGGCTAGGGTTTTTGATGAAGTAATAAGGGTGGACGACCAGCTTAGGGAGCAAAGCATAAGGAACACCAGTCGGGACGGTACAAGCTAGAGGGCTTCAGAGCAGTCAACGACGTCAGGAGAGAGAGAGCTCTAGCGCACGGGATAAGGGAAAGGGAGTTGACCAAGGCTAGGACCTAGCTGAGGTGAGGATGGAGCTTGCATGTTTGCAAGAACAAATAAGGAAGCCTACACGAACTTACGTGCAATGTATACACTGTGGTGGAAACCACCTCCTAGCCAAGTGTCAAGATCCTAGATCTAGGCCATGTTCGAATTGTGGTAGGTTCGGTCATGACGTGTTGCATTGCAGATTTCCTAGGAGGTTTCCATATGCGCAGCAATACAACCTTCCTTACCTAGGCAACAAGCCATCTAACTTCCTTGGCAGGGGAGTGTAGCTGGCACTTTCAACACCAAATGACGCAAGACCAGCCATCCCTAGGCTAGAGATGAACCCAACAGGCATATCCAGACCACCAGGACCCTACGTAACCCAACCACCGAGTGACGCTCCTATTCACTATGTGGAGGAACCTAATGAAGAAGAAAGCTACATAAACCCATACATCTCCTACGATGAGGAAGGCAATCCAGTCTTGATGGATTATCGATCGGTGTTGGTGATGGTACTGGGCAGAGGAAGAGGCAGAGGCTTTGGAGGACTAATCGAGGACCCAATCTCATGTTGGACTTACAGTCATCCAAGCCATATCTCATCATGTTGCCCAGAAAGGGAACAGGAGGCAAGGCTAAACTTCGATGCACCGAATGTGGGATCACACACCTGTTTCCTGACTGTCCTAGGCGGAAACCATTAGCCAGTTCAACTAACATGCCCTCCATGCCCTTGGGGCTATTTGGGGTGGAGACCTTTGGCCGGGAGGACACACCCATCCCACTACATGTCATGACGTGAGCGCAAACAAGACGAACATGCATCTCACTGCTTGGATCAAGTAACCTGGATGCAGCCTCACTAGGAAAGAAAAGCCAGAGGAGAAGGAGAAAGAGAACAAACACAAGGATCACCCTTAAGATTGAGGAAGCTACAACCTTAGTGGCAGGAAAGGGGGTCACAAATGTCGAGGTAGAGACCTCAGCCCCTAAGACCATGGAACTAGGTAGTGCCAAGGTAGGGGAATACCCTCATCCTAGATGGCAACTCAAGGCTATAGCCAAGGTTAAGGAGTGGATCAAGGATGCCCAAAAACACCTTAAAGATGTAGAACCCATATTGGAGGATCCGATGAAGGACCTTTCTAGTGCAAGCACACCGGCTTCGCCATTGGGACCTCAATCGGGATATACGCCCACACCACGAGAGATGCCACAAAGGCAAGACCAGGGAGAAGCTTGCCAACAAGCTAACTAGGACATGTGGCCAAATAATGGTGACCAAGGAGGAAGCCAACTACCCAACAACCTCCTCACCACCTTAGTAACCACCCCAATGATGGTGAGCTTGGGAGACTTGCTTTGGTAGCACCCTCCATTGTGGCAAGAATTGAGGCACTGGGTGGAGGGAAAGGGGGAGCATGCTGCCACTGACTTGCACGAGTATGACGCAGTCACTCAAATTCCAAGCCTAACGCTGCACTCAGCTCCAAGGTCGCTACACATCAACGCTTTCTAGGAAGGCACGGAGATACATGCAGTCCTACCTGTTTTAGCCTTGGGGGATGCAACACCGAAAGGAATTATGGAAACCGGCGCCGAGGTTAGTGTCTTGAGCCACGCAGTTCTACAGGCCTGGGGAAACCCACCTGTGGAAGCGGCTAGGTTTAATGTTACATTGGCCAACAGAATGAAGGTCATTCGGGGTCTTAAAAAATTGGGCAGTGAAGGTCGCAGGAGTGCAGTTTTCCGTGAACTTCATTGTCATGAAGGGTGTGGACTACGACATACTGCTAGACCGGCCCTGGATGAGAAATGCGCATGGTTGAAGACTGGGGAAACAACCTCATATTCTTGGAGAATAGGATGGAAGCAGTAAGGGTTGAGATGGACACATAGAAAACTACCCTAGCAGACCTGGATGCTATCTTGACCATGCTAAAAGGTGATGCCCAGGCACGCAAGCCCTATGGGACACTGACCAAGTACATCCCCTACCCTGAGGATGAGAGGGATTAGATGCATGTCTTGGCAACCGTTGACTTGCCATTCTAAGATGAGGAAGAGCTGTATAAGGAAGCTGCTAAATCACCAAGCATGCTAGCAAAGGAGCCCACTGTGCCACTCAGCATGATGGCGTGGAAGCAGCGATCTTACCCTATGAATCCCAAACACGCCCATGCGGTGAAGGAAGAGATCAATAAGCTCATGAAGGAGGGATTTATATATGAGATTGAGCACACAGATTGGGTATTGCCCATAGTGATCGTTATGAAAAAGAACGGCAAGATTCGGGTGTGCATGAATTATAAGAAGGTGAATGCCGCTAGGAAGAGGGATAACTACCCATTGCCATATACCGAGCACATGCTGGAGAGAGTGACAGGCAAAGAAGCTTACATCTTTTTGGATGGTTTCTCTAGCTATAATCAAGTGCAAGTGCACCCTGACGACAAGCACAAGACTGCCTTCGCCACGGAGTGGGGTGTATTCGCCTACATCATTATGCCCTTTGTGCTAATGAATGCACCTGAAACCTTTCAACGAATAATGTGTACGATCTTCAAGGATATGTTGCGATGCGAGCTGGAGGTGTTCGTAGATGACTTGTGCATACACTCTAGTTGGACCGGACACTTAGAGAGGTTGAGAGCTGTCTTCGAAAGATGTCGGTTATACAAACTCTCACTGAACCTCTTGAAGTGCTAGTTCTGGGTGAAGCATGGATGCATCCTAGGGCATATAGTGTCAAGGAATGGCATTGCCACTAACTTCTCAATAGTCAGGGCCATTGCGGACCTCCCACCACCCACCAACTACAAGGGCATCCAGTGTTTCTTAGGCCACACAGGATACCACACCAATGCTTTGTACTGAACTATGCGTTGATTGCTAGACCATTGTACACGCTAGTGATTGTATTCGAGTGGATTGAGGAATGCCAATGTGCGTATGAATAGTTAAAGAAGGCTCTCACCACTACACCAATCTTGTGAGCCCCAGACTGGAGTGTAACATTCCATGTACACATAGATGCCTCGATGTTCGCTATCAGAGCAGTTCTATGCCAGCCTGGTGAACATAGTCTTGATTACCTTGTGAGCTTTTCTACATGCAGCTCACCGAAATAGAAATGAACTATTCCACTACAGAAAGGAAAGGGCTAGCCATGGTATTTGCCATAAAGAAATTTAGGCATTACCTGTTGGCCACACCCTTCATCTTTTTCGTGGACCATCAAGCCTTACTGTATCTTGTGAACAAGCCATGCGCTACACATCGCATAGCAAGATGGTTACTTCTCCTGCTGGAGTTTGATTTCTCAGTGATTTTGCATAAAGGAAAGCAGCACTACATGGCGGATCACATGTCCCGCATACCCACAAGGGAAGCTGCTAGTTAAGGCATACCTGACGACTTACCAAACGCGCACCTCTTTGGCCTGTCTAGTGAAGGGGACTTGTTTAGAGCTGATTTGATGCCTTATTCGGCAGAGGATGTTATCCAAGTGTTAGAAAATGGCCTGCCAGAGAGACCTATTGAGAAAGCCAAGCTAAGGAGACTTATCTTAAAAATCCAGCCATACCAACTAATCGCTGGCCAACTCTAGAGGTTGGGGCAAGACGGGCTGTTACGTAGATGTGTGTGTGAGCACGAGATGCACGATGTATTGAGAGAGGTGCATTGCGAGATAGTTGGCGGGCACTTTAGTGGAGACACGACCACCCGTAAGGTATTACAATCCCAACTCTGGTGGCCCACCCTATTCTGTGACGCCGTTAAGTTTGTCAAACACTGCAATGAGAGCCAAAGGACTAAGGTGCCCATGCGCAAAGATAAGATGGAGTTAACCCCCGTAATAGCACGACAACCCTTCAAAAAATGGGGCATTGACTTCATCAGACCTATCAGTCCTACAACTCAATACTCCCAGGCATGCTACATCATTATGGCAACGGATTACTTGATGAAGCGGACGGAGGCACGAGCCACTAGAAGGAATGACGCTAGGACCACTGCGAAGTTCCTGTGGGAACAGGTCTTTTCACGGTTTGGTTGTCCAATCAAACTAGTAAGTGATCAAGGTGCACACTTCGTTAATGAAGAAATATCCCACCTGCTCTCAACCTTCCTAATCATTCATAGAAGGTCCTCTCCCTACTATCCTCAGGCAAATGGCCAAGCAGAGTCCACAAATAAAATCCTAGTCAATGTTCTTACTAAGGTAGTATTCACATCACGAAGAGACTGGGATAATAAATTGATGGCAGCCTTGTGGGCTTATAAGACGGCTGTCAAACAAACACTCTTTAGGCTGACCTATGGGACGGAGACCATTCTACCTTTAGAGTTCTTTGTCCCTAGCTTAAGAATGGCAGCGCAAGAGCATTGGGAGGGAAGAGAGGCTTGGACTAACCGCTTAGAGGAGCTAGAGCGTCTCATAGAGACTCAACTTTTAGCCACCAACGCTGTGATCTATGAAAAGGCACGAGGAAAGCTATGGTTTGACAAGCATGTCAAATAACGCAACCTTGATCAAGGGGACCTTGTCCTACTCTACTCAGTGAAAGGACACAAACAGAAAATGAAATTTCGAGGATTGGGACCTTTCCGGGTGCGTGCAATTAGCAGAACGGGCAATGTCGAGTTGGAGACGCTCGAAGGGGAAGGAATAGGCTTTTTCAATGGAAGTCGCATGAAAAAGTACTATCCTCCTTACCATCCGATGCACAAGCCACCAATGCATGAAGCCCCCATCACCGTCTGTGTGGCCACAATCACCGAACTAACAGATCAAGATGAAGAAGCACTAGCACCTGCCTACCTCCGAATCACAATCACTGCAGAACGGACATATTCTTTTGATGCCCTGATTGACGAGGGGCCGACCGTAATGTCTTGACACATGACCATTGGACACACATTGGTCAGCTTAAATTACAGTCCACAAATGCGAAGCTTAGCCCATTTGGGGGCAACACTTACCCTCTCTTAGGAAAATGCCAAGTGGTTGTCTCCATCGAGTCTGGAAATATCCCAGTCGTCTTTTACGTGTTACCAAACACTAAAGGGGCCAGTGATAAATCACTACTAGGGCACACTTTCAAAAAGCAGATAAACTGCAATGTGGACTACAACCTAGATCCCATTCACCTGACCATGGGCAATGTGCACATAGTAACTACTTTCATCAAGGGCCATCTTGCACGTTCTACAATTGCAGAGCCACCGATGGAGACCCCCACGGCCAAGCCTAAGGAGAAGGGCATGGATATCTTACCCCATGCCCCAACCGCCAGAAGAAAACCCACCCAAGCCATTCACATGGCTAGGGAGCCCACGAACATATGGGTGCCAAAAGGGCGAGCGCCACCTCCTGGTAGACCGCAGAAGTACACTCCTGAACGCAAAAACTATCAGTCGCAACCTAACAGGCAGGCCAGGTGCCATCGACATGGGCGCACTGCCACACTACGATGGATATCGAAAGATCTCCTGCGAGCACAAGGATACTATGAGGGAACCCCTGGATATGGGTGCCTAAGGGCAGACACCCAAGAAGATCAACTTTGGGCAATCCCACTCCAGCTGGACAAATTGGCATAGGCAAAGCAGAAGTCGCAAAGAACGTCAAACTAGCAATGGTGATGATTAAGGGCACCCAACACATTTAGTGTCCCGAACCGGATGATCTAGCACCATCCAGGTCAGAGGAGGTGCGCACCCCCATACCCGCTCAAATGGATTGCAGCATGCCTCCTATGGCACGGGAGCCCACTGCAGCGTTTCCAAATGATCCAGAGTGCAAAGTCCCATTGACGACGCCCGCAAGGGAGTCAACACTGTCCAGCCCAACTGCGCCATCGCCACCAACAGGTCTTAAGCCTTCGTACAAAAGATGATCCTTCCTTTCACTGGCCAAGGATCTTGTTGAGACCTCGGGGAATGACATAGTGACATGCATCAAGGAGTTGGACGACACCTTCACTACATTCGCTAGAAGCTACAAGAGGCTTGACCTAGGACTTCTTGACGAGCCCCTCGCTTTTGATGTTCACTCGTTGCCATGCACTTGTGAAGACTACGAGTTCATGACCATCAAATTTCCTAAAGTTGTGGCCGAGCTAATCGCTAATGGAGAAATATCGAAGGAACAAGTTGTTCTCAGTCAACTAGTCACCTCGTATCGCAAACGTGCTCGCTCTACTCCTGAACGAGAACTGGAGCTCGTGCAACTTATTTCTAAAAAGTTTTATCCCCTTAAATCTGCCTAGAAAACTGTCACACATATTTTTTCTTGGGATATGCTAGGAATGAATCAAATCGTAACTCTAACATTGACTTGGGTAATGACAGGTACCTACCATGGCTGAACAGGTAGACTTCCATTTACGAAAGTAGAGATGACAAAATATGGAATCATCATTGAGATGCGGGGATTTAGCCAATTCACATTCAAGCATACCATGAACCTTGATGAGGCCATCTCGGAGGAGCCGGCCATAAGAGAGCTGGTGGACAAATGCAGCCTCCAAAAGTACATAGAGAAAGTCTATAGACTACAACATGTGGGCAGATTTCTTAAGAAATTTCAATGAAGGACGAAGCTATGGCACAGTCACGGTAAGGGTAGGTAATCAAGAAAGACGGGTACAAGTGCCCCTTAATGCAGTAAGAACCTTGGGACTCGTGCCCAAAAAAGAAAGACGCCCAAAAATAGATATGTACGCCATGCTTAGAGTTAGAAAAGAAGATGTGCACATGGTTGATGGAATTAGTCTAGCTGACATTCCAGACTTGGCGATGAGGATGCAGGCTAGGATGATCCATTCTCTCTTCTCCAGCCACCACAGATACAACACACTCATGAATAGAATCAACATGCCACTGCTGGAAAGCATTGCGGCAGGAGTCCCGGAGGAGGTGGACTAGAACGGCTTTGTCCAGAAAACTATAAAGAGTACAGCCGCCCTTCTAGCTCTAGTTGCAGCCCCAGCTGGTGGGGAATCTTTGGCCTCCACTGCACGATCCACGAGGAAGAAACCTGCCATCAAAGCCTCTACGATCAGATATGGAGGTATCCTTACAACAATCATTGACAAGGCTACCAAGGATGTCGGCGTGGAGGGAGAGCAGATTGAGCACAAAAGCTCACCACGTTGTGAGGAGGAAGGCTCGAGCGAAAGGACAACTATCGATAAAGGAGAGCCTGAAGTACCACTCATGCAAACGACCAAGCCTCAGAAGCAAATGAAGGATGACAAGAGCCAAAAGAAGGGGAAGAGACTGAGCAAAGCGGAGCAGGCTGAGGTGAAGAGAGCTAAAAAAGAGTCAGGTAGGTTGGAAGAACAACTGCAGAAGGAGGAGGAGGAAGATCTCGAAAGAGTTAAAGAGGAGTCAAAAAAGGCAGAAGAGGAACGGCAAAGAAGAGCAGAAGAGGAAGCCCATGAGCTAAGCATGAAGGAACTGGCCGAGTTGGCTGAGGCCACTCGCAGATCTATTGAAGAAACTCATGGAAGAGGAGAAATCAACCCGTATGGTCCTCACCATGAGGCCGAAGCAAGTGGTAGAGCGAGGGTAGCCCCGATAATCGCAGGCAAGGGAAAGTCGCTGTTACACCCCCTACCTCCCTCCTTTGTACTGGCACCAGAAGACACCCCAAATGCCCCACAACCCATGCCCTCTCTGGACATGGCCCAGTTGATGAGCATGATGCAGATGCTCGTCAGTAAGGTGGCGGAGATTGTCCTAGAACCTGGAGTGAAAAGACCTACCACTGCTGATGTTTAGTCCAGGAAAGACTTGAAACGGCAAAAACTCGAAGCATCAACCACCACAGCTCCTATCCCCATGTCACTTGGTGCAGACTACGATGCCTACGTGGCCAAGCTCCTAGCACAGCTGGATACGTCAAAGGAGGAAAAGAAGGTGGCCCTGCTGGAGCTGAAAAAGGAAAGGGAAACCTCGGTGGCCTTCAAGCTTGAAGTTTCAAAGCAAGAGGCTAATCGGCAAAGGGAGGTCAAGGTGTTACAAGATCAGCTGGAGGCAAAAAAGAAAGAGGCCCAAGACAATGAAAACCGCTTAAGACAGAGGCTAGAGAATGAAGAACAAAACGTGGTGGCCAAGCAGCGGAGCTTAAAGTTGCTAGTGACCTAGAGCAGAGAACGGCCATACTGGAGGGGTATGGACCATTGGCAACTCAAGAAGGTGATCCAAGCGAGTGGCAGGGGGATACCATGGCAAAGCTTTAGTATGAGATCGAGGAACAAAATAGGCTAGAGAGAGAGACAGAGTTCCTAGCACGAGATTGGCCAGCAACCCTCGCAACAGAAGCACAAGAACAACAACAGGAGGCACAACGGCTGCAAGGTGTAATGGAAGTTGCAAAGGAAGAAACAGAGGCCCTCATGGCCATGGCCTTCATGCAACGAAGACTGCACCTTGCAGAGATCCAGAGCCATGAGCAGCTAGCGCAGGAAAGATCAGAACTAATCGGTAAGGCAAAACACAAATTCAGTATCACAACTCAAGCGAAAGAAATCGCCAAAGAACAACTGGCTCGGAAGTCCAGGGAGTGGCACCAACTCTGGGCCTTAACGAACGAACAACAATAGGTGGTAACCACACTAGCAAGTGCGTTGGAAGGAAAAAGAAGAAAGATGGATGAAAGGGCCAACACTTGGGAAGCAAACAACTTTGAAAGAATCAGGCAATTAAACAAAGCACTTGGCGGTGGCAGAGTGCAAGAGCGTGCTTGCCGAATCCAGAGTTGAAGCAGCCGATGTATGCATCCACGCACAGAGGCAAGCCTTCCTCAGCACTATGCTACATGTCACCCAAGTAGAGGGTGATGATTGAGTGGGGAGAGTGAGAAGGAAGCTGGAATTGACTATGCGGGTGTTAAGGTATGGCCTTCAGGAATGTCAGCTCCCCACCGGCGCAAGGGACTCACCAAGGAGTAGCAATTCCACTACCTGCGCAGTGCCGGCCTCTCCACCGTTGAGCTCAAGGAACTGGGATTCAAAGAACAGGAGTAGCCCGCACCACCACCACAAATGACCCCAGCCGTGGAACAAGATACCGAGGAGGGCCCGGATTTGGAGCAGGAGGCCGACGAAGAACAACAAAAAACACCCAGTCCCCCTACCAAACCTCCTGCCAGACGAGCCTGAAGATGCCCACATGCCAGAGCGCATCGTAGCAGCCAGAAGAAGGAGACAGGAGCTGGCAGAGGATGCACAACGCAGAGCATGGTCACTACCCAAACAATTCTCTGACGAGCCGATACCACTACGAGGGGACCCCAACCCTATTGATTGGCCTCAAAAATTGATCATTTGGCGTGACCAGGAGTTCCAGACGAGACCTTTTGAGCTATCATTTTCCTATCCACGCTCACTGGACCGTGCGTTGCCTCTACGTATCCTATCCAAGATCAAGGATCTGGCCAATGACCTAGCAAACAAATGGATGGAAAAGAGGAGCCTAATTATAACCAGGTGGAGGCAAGAGCCTGCAGATTACTGGTAGAACAACGTGAACTGGATTCCCAAATCCGTCCAAGGCTACGGGGCATAGCCGAAGTGGCGAAGGAGGATTTGGGATGCCAATTTTGACACTTCGACTGCCTTCTACAGCTCACTCCCCGAGGAACGAAATGATCCCACCTACATGCCCTACCCCTGCCGGCATGGAGTGGATTATGACCGCTCTATTCATGGGGATTTTGATTTTCCTAGAATATATAATGTAAATGCCCGAACTCCTGAGGAATGCTTAGTTTTTAGAGTAGAGGATATCCTTCCATCCATCAACTGTTTCCTCACGGACTTCTCCTCCTGCCCGGATCCTGCCTTCCTAACCACTTGCAATTATCTTAGGTTGATCAAATTCTTATTAATACAGAAGCCTACCGTTGAGGAAGCCCACCTTCCCCCCCTCTTTTTTGACATCAATCTAGGAATAGATAGTAGAGCTATGACTTGATTAATGATGAGGGCAACCCTCCTTCCCTCTTTTTGCTTAGAACTCGTAGAAAACATGAATGACACCCGCTTCACAAGGTGTAACCATCCATTTTTGTCATCCACACCTCTGAAGGCCCGAGCTGCAATTAAAGAATACCTCCAAAGTAGTGCCTTTCTATCCCAATGCCTATGACCACCCCGTGCTTCGGCTGATGGTGATTGGCACTAGCCAAATGCCTTTTATGTATACTGTCTTCAAAAAAAAAAAGAAAAAAAAAGCAAGCAAGACAAGGGCATGAAGCCTCACTTTGCTCACCACACCTAGGGTTCACCCCTAGCTCCTCTCCCCACTTCACGCTTAGAGCACATCAAGGGCAGGACTTCCAGACCTGTCACCCTAAGCTCTGCACTGCACCTCCAACAACACACGAACTGGGTCCTCAAGTGTGGGACATTACCGAGGGCTTGCTCAAGGTTAGACTCATCTCCCAATTCCACTGCACATGCACTTACACCTCACCGAGAAACAGACACACCCCTTAGGGAGTGCACATCCTTCTCTTGCAAGCTGTTTGTAACTTAGTTAGGGCCTACCATTGGCATAGATCTTGGCACCACGTGTTTTTCCACGGCTACGAAGCCCCGGTTGTGACAGTCATCGCCAATGACAAATTCCAACTGGGTAACAAAAGCCGAGCACCTTCATAAGACCAAAGCAAGCCAGAACCTCTCCAAATCATCAAGAATCAATACCCCATCATGTCTCTTTCACAGTAGCACCTTCTTGATCGTGGTCATCTACCCGTCAACTCCACTTAGCACCAATCCCAACTTTGTTGTTGCTCCCCACCCTAGTGCCATGGGACTGGCACTCCGCTAGGAGGGGGTAATGTTTACCACAGCATAGAGGAATGGAAAATTGAGAAAGTGCGGAAAAAATGAAAGCCTAAAAATTTGAATGATTTAAATGATGGTGTCACCTCGAGAAAAGAAAAGAGTAAAAGCGTACCATTAAATATAAAGGCCCTCTTGAATCTTTGTAAAAAGAGCGCCGGGCTCACTCCTATGCAAATTGTATGCATTAGTGGAAATGGGATGAGTTGGAACAGTGGGAAATAGGAAAAGAGGGCCTAGGCTAATGGCCGGCCATGTAAAAAAGTATGGATGACCACCCAAAAGGTAGGGCATGTATATAAAGTTCAAAAGTGAATGAGAAGCTCATTCTTGGGTGTGACTAAAGCTTCTTCTTCCTCTTCTCTTGCTTCTTACCTTCATGCTTGTGCTTGAATGAGGGATTGAGGGAGTGTGAAGGAGTGAGGGAGTGAGCGTGTGAGAGTGAGGGATCGTGGAGAGGAAGCTCCCCATCTTCTCTCTTCATCGTTCCTTCCCTTCTTCTCTTCTCTTATCTCACGCGGCTATGGGGGATGGAGCTTGATGGAGGGGGCTTGAGGTTGCTTCAACTTGCCACAAGGATCGTGGAGCTACCGAAGTGTGAGAGAGAGGAGGGGACTTGTTGGAACATCAAGGTAAGCTCTCTACACCCGCAAGGTAGGTATTGCGTGTCGGCTATGTGAGAAGTAGCCATGGCTGCTCGGCTTGAAACGCTTGATCAATATAAGCGGTCTGTAGGTCTCGGGGTAGAGCTCTGTAGCTCCCCTACAGGCCAATTAAAAATTTCTTCTACCTTTTTAGGGTCAACTTTAATACCTTTAGATGAAACAATATGTCCTAGGTATTCAATTTGTGTTTGGAAAAATTCACTCTTTTCAAGATTAGCATATAATTAATTCTCTTTCAATAATTTGAAAACCAAGGATAAATGTTCATAATGCTCATTCTCATTCTTACTGAAAACAAATATGTCATCAAAGAAAACAATGACCCAATGCTGATGCTTCAAAAATATGCGATTCATCATATGATTGAATGTGGCTGGTGCATTAGTTAAACCAAAAAACATAACAAGGAATTCATAGTGTCCAAATTGTGTTCTAAATGTAGTTTTGAATATATCAGATGTGTCCAATCTTACTTGATGGTATCCAGCTTGAAACGCTTGATCAATAAGCGGTCCGTAGGTCTCGAGGTAGAGCTCCGTAGCTCCCCTACAGGCCAATTCAAAATTGCTTCTACCTTTTTAGGGTCAACTTTAATACCTTTAGATGAAACAATATGTCCTAGGTATTCAATTTGTGTTTGGAAAAATTCACTCTTTTCAGGATTAGCATATACGAAGGATAAATGTTCATAATGCTCGTTCTCATTCTTACTGAAAACAAATATGTCATCAAAGAAAACAATCACCCAATGCTGATGCTTCAAAAATATGTGATTCATCATACGACTGAATGTGGCTGGTGCATTAGTTAAACCAAAAGACATAACAAGGAATTCATAGTGTCCAAATTGTGTTCTAAATGTAGTTTTGAGTATATCAGATATGTCCAATCTTACTTGATGGTATCCAGATTTAAAATCTATCTTGCTAAATATTGCAGATCCTTGTAGCTTGTCTATAAGATTATCTACCCTAGGAATCGGATATCTATTATTAACATTGATCTTATATAGATATGATAATCAATGCACATGCGATAGGTGTTATTTTTCTTCTTCACTAATAGAGCAGGTGCACCAAATGGAGAACTACTAGGTCTAATGAGTCATCGAGTTAACAATTCTTCAACTTGGGCTTGAACTTCTTTCTGTTCAATTTGGTTATATCTATGTGGTGCTTTACATGGTTGTTGTGATCCAGGAATTAGGTCTATTTTGTGATCTTCGGGACGTATAGGTGGTAAGACAGGTGGTAAGTTAGCAGCAAAACAATCTTGAAATTGTGAAAGAAATTGTGTGTGCTTAGGATACATCTGATTTTCTTTAGCTACAATTTCATTCACCCATATTAAATAAGATTTGCTACCTTTTCTTAATGCACATTTAGCCTGTGTATTACTAAGCAATGGAAAATTATTGAAAGTGTGCATACCATGCAATGTGATTTGTCTCCCATTAGAATGAATCTTCATTGAATGCATGGAATAATCTATATCGGGATTGTACTGATGACGCAAAGGCATTCCTAAAATAATGTCACTAGATTGCAAAGGTACAACTATGAAATTTCTACATTCAACATAATCACCAATTTTAATTTCTAAGTTATGCACTTCTTGTGTTCCATTGTATCTAGTGCCTAAGAATGCAGTCTTTATACGATAATGTGTAGAAATAGTATGTAAATTCAATTCTTTGACCAATTTTGCAAAAATAAAGTCATGTGTGCTTTTATCATCATGTGAAACAATCTTTTCTTTACCATGCACAAGACATTTCATCGTTAATAAAGAATGGGGATTTGGAATACTTGGTAAAGTATCTGAAGTAGTACCGACATCGTCATCGTCTTCTGCCGTGAAATTTGGCATTTCTTCATGTTCTTCATCTTCTGTCGCTCCCAAATAATTGATGTGTACAATTGGCTTTTTTGATTGAAAATTCGCCACTAGATGTCCAAGTTGATGACATTTATAATAGACTATGGGTTTGGCTTTAGATACATTGTTGGTAATATCAGGAAGTTTAAGAATATTGGGATTTTGCTGGAAAGATGACTTAGGGTTTGGATTTGTGTTTAATGATAAAGCAGGTAGTCGTGTCCAAGATTTATGGAATGAAGATGGAAGGAAAGGGTTTTGATTGAATCTTCGAAAATTTGAATTGAATTGTTTTGAACCAAAGCAACCATTAGTTTGAAATTGTTGTGGTCGCTTCTCTCATTCTCGAATTATATCTTCAGTGTCATGTGCCAAGGAGATTGCATCTTCGAGAGTTGTTGGCTTGAACATGTTGACCTCCACATAAAAATGTCTAAGTAAGCCAGACATAAACTTGCGTTTATGGGTTGCCTCAAGTACATCTTCAAGCATTCGTAGTTGTAATAAAGCATTCCAAAAATGCTCGGTATATTGTGAAATAGGCTCACGATCCCTCTGTTGCAGAAGATCCCATTGTTTGATTGTTTTTTCGTAGAATTGGGGTGGAAGGAAATTCTGTAAAAATATCTTTTGGAAAGTCTCCCAAGTAGTAGGACAATCAATGCTTTTACAGACAACAGTCCACCATAGGGATGCTTCGTCCACTAGATGATTAGTGACACACTTAATTTTGTCTTTCTCAGTATACTGTTTTTCATGGAAATAATAATCAAATAGACTAATAAAAGCAAGTATAGTATTTCCATCGCGGGACCCATTGAAAGTATGAAATTTGAAATTTCTTTTACTTATCTTTGTTTCTTTCTAAATAGATTGCACTTCAAGTGTTGCATTGATCATACATCGTATAAGATCTTCAGATTGCGGTCCATCTTGGTCAGCGGTAGATCATTGCAGATTGGCTAATTGAGCTTGCAAAGTTTGACGTGCTCTTTGTTCCTCTTGAAGCTACATCATAATCAAATCCAATTTTTGCTCCATCATTGATTTGGTAAATCACCTTCAGCCATAAAATCTTCCAGGTTTGATTGGACATCTTGCAAAATTCCAAAAGACCTCACACACTCAAAATCTTGTTAGCAGGATGAGTGTATCTCAAAGTCGGGTTTACAATGCTTATTATTATTATTATATATGGCTTTTTGTAGTACTTCTTCTTTGTGGATGCGGAATTTTATGTCACGGTCTTCTTCCAAGAGGATATTCGTGCGTGCAGACTGCGTATAGCAATCTGTTTGCTGGAATTTGGCTTTGTCAGTCCACAAGTGTGAACAAGGGCTTGCACAAGGTTGAAGACGAGTTTGTATTTAATCCAGTAGGAACAACTGCTATGAGAAGATTTAAGCTTGATTTCTTGAAGCTTTAGGAACGTTAGAATATTAAGCTTTATTTAAAAATCTTGAATTTTTTAATGAATCGAATCGGGACAAGAAGATATTGACAACGGATTCCGCGCCCACAAGTACATACCGCCACCATCGTCGCTGAGATTTGGGAGGATTAAGCTTTACTAAAAAGCTTCTTAAGCTTTTAAGATTAAATTCACTTATTTGTCTTCTCTATTTTTGAAAAAAAAATGTGTTGATGAAGAAGCTTCCCGCGTGGTCCTCCACTTGTAGAGGCCGCGGTCCTTCGTGCTCCAATAGCATAGTAGGGGGTTCTTCATTGCCAGGAACACGTTGGTATTGAAGACATATTGCCATGAGAATGACTATAGAGCTCGATCGCTCCAAGAGCTTTGCCTTCATGCGAGATGGTAAGCAATTGGAAGCCCTGAATCTCAGCTTCGCTCTGATACCACTGGTGCACAAATCAGATGCTGTATGAGCTCGTAGTGAGCGCCAGAAGGTCCCCAAGAACAAAAGAATTGTACTTTTGCACAAAAAACAAAAGAGAAGACTTGCACGACATGAAGCAAAAGACTAATTGGGTACAATCTCCCCTCATGCCTTATGTGAGTGCTCCACCAAGCATGTATTTGATATATTATTCATCTCCAAGAGCTAAAAAAATAGCCCAATTTACAATTAGCACACTTTAGCTTTTGTGTTTTCTTTTGTCCCACTGAAGAATTAAAGCTATTGGGTGCCCAAAGAGTCGCCAACGGGTTATGCCCAAATACAATGTCCAATAACAAATATTTGAATCGTGTGCCCATGTGCATACAAAATAATAAATAAATGTCAGGTGCTTCAATAAATAAGTGCGTCAAAATAAATATTAGCACCACGCCTAAGATGCGCGCCCATCAAAAATGATAATTTCTTCTAAATAACTTGAATACAGACTATCGCCCAGTGCTTCCCAATGCCACTGCTACCTGCTCTACACATCCACTGAAGCATTCACAATTGTTAGAAAATAATAAAATAAAATTCATAAAAATGAATACCTAGTAGTCTTCAGCTACAAAATAAATAAATTGGTTAGAACTCAATCCTAACCTTAATTTATTACGAGTGCGCACTCTAAACCCATAAACATCTATTAATTTAAATATGTATTTTGTGGAATCACCCACTTGCACATTAAATTAACAAGACACCCGAAAAAGGACAGGCGTCCCCATTAACTTTTCACACAAGGAATCCACCTTGTGTATGAGCCCCGGCAATAAATATAATTTTACGGAATCCACCGCAAAACCTCATGGAATCCACTGTGGAATATGCCTCCTGGCATCACCAAGTGGCATCCTCCTCAGGATAATCCTTCCACCGTGGAATATGCCTCCTAGCATCACCAAGTGGCATCCTCCTCAGGATAATCCTTCCACCGTGGAATATGCCTCCTGGCATCACCAAGTGGCATCCTCCTCAGGATAATCCTTCCACTGTGGAATATGCCTCATGGCATCACCAAGTGGCATCCTCCTCAGGATTCCAGTGGATGAGATATTCTCTAAGGGTCCTGTTCCTAAGTATTATTTCTTTTACATCCAAGATTCTATCAGGTTGAATCTCAAGTATACCTTGGCTCGACATTACAACTTGTTGATCATTAAGAATATGATCAGGATTAGGTACATAGGGCTTCAAGAGGCAATACTGAGCTTGAAATGGCCTAATGTTGAGCTTTGAGGTGACAAAGAGGAGCTCCACGAGTAGGCCTACACTTCTTTAAAAGAAAGCTTGTCAAGATCTTGTTTGGTTGAAGAGATCTAAGAGCTTGAAGCATGATAGGTGCAAGATGGCTATGGCTACCACAATGTCAAATCGAGAAGGAGTGAGAATGAGGTCAAGAACTCAAGCTGAGTTGGGAAAAGATAAAGAGAAGTTGGAAGAGCAGAGAGGAAACTAGGCCATGCTTGACTAGGCTATGATACCATGTAAGAATGTGCCGGATCTCATGGCTATGATAGAAGCTATGGAGGTTTAAATAGGAAGAATGAACTCATGAAGACATTAACACTGACAAATCAAATTGTCACACAAGTGAATTAGGTTCCAAGATTGAGACTTGGACTCATAAATACAATCTTGTGTGTGGACAGTGACAATGACACTTTACTAGAAAGAAAAGAGTACTTTCATTTCTTAGAAAAAGAGTGCAAGTACAATGATTTATAGGAAACTGAATGGTAGCACTTCTCCTACAATGCATATGGATTTTGGTTCTGAGCCCTCACTTTGCTCCTTACAAAGAGAATTGAAGTAGGTGTGATTGAAAATATCTCTACAGGAAAGACTTCTCAAATATAATGATGACAAAGCAAGATAATAATGGTTCCTCTTGATGCCCATTAAAAAGGATGAGCTCTCCAAAGAGATGGGTGGCTAAACAACTCATCGAATTTGGGGTTTTGGATGTGAGGGATTATCCCAGCTATGACTGAGATGGCGGTAGCTTTCTTTATCAAGATGAAGATGTTAAAGAGGAACTTGAGATTAAGTTGAATGAGGATGAGCCTACGTTCCAGTGAGAGGACAAATGCACTGCTCTATTGGTGTCCCCTATAAAGACTGTGAAAAATCTAGATGGCTCTCTACAAAGGGCTACCATGACTTTTTGTCTTGGAAAAAGAGAGAATAGAGATTTGAGAGTAGCAACAAAGGACTATCTTGGACTCCATCCCCAAAGATTTGAATTAACCTTGGAAGGATTTGATGCCAAAGATAGGTGAGAGTCATTTAGCAATACCCTCCCTAGGAATCTTAACAACTGATTGTCCCTCTTCCTTTTGGGCATCATTGCGTACTACTTCTCATGTTGCTATTGATAGTTCTCCTTTGTATCTTGACAAGGTGGCCTCCACCTCTTGCCTCTGTTTGGTTACCCTCCTATTCAATCCAACCGATGTGGAAAGGTTGGTTTTGATCTATGGTGTTTTTCCCTTTATTTACAAAAGAAAAAAAAGATAAATAAAAAAAAGAAAAAAAGAGGAAAATGTCATGAGAGAAAAGGACTTCGGTCCCGACCTACTTTTCAAGAAAAGGTGAAAACACCCAACACAATATTAGTGAGTTTGGGAATCTCCCAATTCCCATTTTTTGAATACTAAAAAGGTGGCACTCGAATAACGTGCCCATAAGTTTCTCAAAACCATATGATGTAACCTATCATTGGAAAGCACTTGGCAATTGGAATCTATTGAGCTATAGACTGCTCGATTTGGAGTTAGAGTGTTCAAGTTATGGCAAATCCAAAGATTTGACCACGGTGTCCCAAACTTATGGAAAATTCCCATATTCCTCAATATGGAGTTACTTGAGAATAGGGAAAATAAAAAAATAAAAAAATAACAAAAACTATTATGGGAGAGAAGGACAAAATTCCTTGCCATAACATGCTTCGTTCCAAGAAAAGATGGCAATCACCCTTGGATTGGAAAAGCTAGATGTGGAAAAGGTGGCAACACCCTACAGTCTAGAATAGCTAACTTCTTAGTTGAAATCTCTAGGATGCAGTTTTTGAAGCCACCTCCCTTGGTGCGCTATGTTTTATGCATCGATAATTGCATCTAATCCCAACAGTAGATGATTGCTTATACATGTAATTCAAGTTCCTAATGTACTGGCTACCATCCTAAGTATATCTCTTCATCACCAGCCTAGCAAACACTATTTGACATCATCGACAAGATAAGCCGATATTCATCGACAATTTTTGAGTAATGTGAGATTTTATCCTAATTGGATGAGGATGTAAGCATGGGCTGAGGCCTCATGTATCTATCAATAGAGTATGAGATAGAGGGGGGACCAAGCGTGACTAGTTTTTCCTTCAATCAATTCTGAGAGGTGAGGATTGAGAAACCTTGCCACACTAGTGCCATGTACATTTTCATTTTCCTATTCATACATAGGATGAGCCTCTGCTATCACCATCAAACACGTCACTTTGTTTTGTGCACTGTACTACAAGGTTCCATGGCTTGCCTTCTCGCACCCATGCCAAATGGGTTGGGATATACTGATACACTATCAAATGTGTATGCTTGCATACTACCTCTGCACCATTACTCTTGTTGATTTCTCAACTAGGTGTGAGATAGGGATATTCCTTCCTTCCTTTTTGAAGTGACATGAGCCATGGGGCGAGAGGTTGATCTATCATTCTTAGATGAGTACCTGTTGAGTTGAGTAGTGTATTCCTCATCTCATCCGATAACTTAACATGTCTTCATCAACAATGCTACCTCCTTAGGTGTTGCTACATGTGTCAAGATTGTGGGAGAGAAGGAAGGAGTCTAACTTGTAGCTTTCTTGCTTGCACAATGGGGGAATACACACAGAGGTGGAGGCTAAAAATAGTTTTCCTCTTCTTAGTTGGGAAAGCCAAAAGAACTCAAGTACAAAGAAATAGAAGAACCCTATATATGGGTCTCAAACCAAACTCAACTAACTAAGGTGGCATACTAACTGAGCCACGAACTAGAGTAGATAAGGATAGCTATCATGTAGCTATTATTCATGGGCGGTGTACCAACCGCGTCTGCAACTGACAAGTCGGTGACATAAATACACAACGATCACCCTGGCGTATCACGAGTGGAGCTCGATATCTCAACAACATGGTCCCTACCATGTTGGACACATGTTGTGGCAAGCTATGGTACCTCTTGTAAATGACTTCAATGCGTCGATAATGGTCCACCTCGACCACCTGAATAGAATAAGTCTTTGTAATCCTATCTCTTACGTTTATATGCACATGTCATGTCTTAAGTATGGGGATGGAAGGCTTTGGTTCATGGCCAAGTGCTAGGCCACCCTGCTGAGCTACCAAACCAATCCATTATGCTTTTAAGTGTGAGGATGCATCCTTGTACATATCGTGTATATATATTCATGAACATGCCACTATATGATCTTTAAATGACGTGATGTCTTTCTATGCCCTGTTGGACCCAATTGTCCTATTCTACCCTATCTTTGAGGTCTTTCCTTCCCCTCTAGCCTTTTTTCTTATTTTATTATTCTTCCATGTGAACGTTAGATAATTTTAGTAGTCAAAAGGAGGGCAAATAAGAGGAGAGAGAAGGAGTAGCGCATCCAATAGGATGGACGCCAACGTTATATTGTATTTTCTGAAAAATTACTCATAAAATAGCAAAAAATACTTCAAAACCTTTCTCGTTTAAGGAGAATACCCTCTAAATGTTACTATCTATGGACAAGAAGAAGATTTGGAATGATTTTGGAGGGATGGTTGGGGAGGTTTTGGGAGGAAGTTTTTTCAAAAGCTCCCCGGGGAGCCTTCTCCTAGCTACCAAGACCTTCTCCTCCTTCTAGAGCTCTCTACACTCTTTCTTTGTTGTCAATCTCTAATGGCTTCCCACCCTCATCATCTAAGTTCTCGATGTTCTACAGTGGTCACAAACAATGCTACTCCATTGCCTCATAGACCTTCAACTTCTGTCTTCTCTATCTTGGTTCCCATTACCCTTGATGGGAAAACATGGACAAAAGTTCTCATCTCTAAGGGATCTTGGGTGCTCATGTAGCCCCCACGACAAGGAAAGTGCAAGCATGAGGGAAGTGTCTATAAATGGGAATGGAAAGGATGTGTGGTGGACTTTAAAATTCCACAAGGCAAAACAACTATGAAGGAGGTGCAGCACGTCTACATGCACCATCAAATTGTAATGGCACCTAGATATGAGACAAGGCTTCCACCTCATAGGCCAAACTGTAGGTTTGGCTTACCCTCTTGGTTTTTATGTATCATTATTGTCATTTCTTCAAACATTTATTGTATTTTGTGTGAGAATATCGTTTGTCACTGCTTCAGACATTTATCCTTTATCCTATGAGGAGTGGCATCCCATTGAGTGCATTGAGTGCATTGTAGGAGTCATCCATGTGCTTCATGGACATGTTGGACAATTACAGTACGAGGGAAGGAATGGGGGGAGTCTTGCAGATAAAGGCCTCTTCTTTTATGATCATTTTTACCAACTTCAAGACTAGTCTCACAGAAAAGGTTACCTCCAAACACTCCCTTTAGATGCAGACAAGAATAGATTGGCATGGCCAGTGCCTCTGATTGATTTGGAGTAGAGTATACATGAAGGAAGATATACAGAAAAGTGAAATGATAATTATAGGTGACCATTCCAACAAAATTAGTGAAGATCATGCTATCTATGCCTCTCAACATTTTTGTGGAACTGTTCTGGGAGTTTGATGTTAATGTTACCAAGACAATGCTAGTTTGCATGCGAATGGACAATGAATTACTAGCAAAGATACTACAGAGCCAATGGTTCATGAAACAAGTGGGACATGTACACTATCACATTGTCCTTGATACAATTGTGGCAAAATACATGATCACAACCCAGACTTTTATACTATCGTTTTGGTATTTTCGGGAGCACTATATCAATGGAGCACTTGTGCCAATGGACTAGGAGCCATCAAGCTTGCAAGCCAACTAGGTTATAGACATTGAGGTGGTAGATGAGGTCTCATCTCTATTGACCATTATAAGCATAAGAGAGGAATGTGCTTTGGTCGAGCTTCGCAAAGGCATCAACGATGAGGCACCTAATATGCTATCAGAAAACTTCTACTTCCTACACAATAGAAAGTGTGTAATGAAAAGAAGGAATCACAGATGATGTGCAAGAACCTTCAAGACGGAGTTTAGGCCAAAGCTTAGAACTACCAACCTAAGCCTCTCTTGTAACACACACCCTTTTAACCTGAGCTTCTCTTGCAAGGTGTACACACGACCCTTCTGTTAAGGGATCTTTTGTAACACACCTTTTGTTATAGAATGGATCTTTTGCATCACATAAATCCTTTGATAATTTATGCATCATTCTTGTCAATTTCCTCTCTACAATTAGTTGCATGATTGTTTTGGTGTATTTTCGAGTGCAAAAATGGTGTAATCAACATGATATAATTAACACAACAAGTTGTACCTTGTAACACACAACCCTTCATAAGGGATGGGTCTTTTATAACACACAATCATTTTGTTAAGATTTGATTCTTTGTGTCATTTTTCTTTTACTATTGGTAATGCTATTGTTTTGGTGTGTTTAGTAGTGCTTGCCTCTGAGGAATACAAAGATTATGTAATTCAGACATTTTCCTAAACTCACAAGATATCAAAGAAGAAAATGGCTTCAACAATCAAAGAATAATGTGTTTCTACATTATATCATTTGACCATATATATTCAGTAGCACATCCTAGAAACCAATACAAGCGCAAAAGATATGGCTTCAACCTCTCAAAAAAATCATCATCCTCATCGCCCTCAAATCTAGGAGCCTTAATAAGGCTTCCAACTAGATTGTACCTTGCTTTTTTGGTGTTTCGTCAATAAACATTGTATTATTAGGTTCAATTTCAATGTCTATCTGTGCAAAAGGTTTTGTAAATAGTCCATGGCTTGGCTCATAGGGATGCTCAATTTTTGGGTCCTTATAGCACTGGGCCCTATCATAAAATAACTAAAGACGCTACTTAAGAGATAATTTTTTATATTATGTGATAGCAGCCAAAGTATAAGAGTCAAATACCAATTCGGTATTGATGACCATATGCCTACCCAAAATCCCTTTAGCAAAATGTCTACTATAAACTGTTGAAGTCCTGGCCACAACATAACATAGTGTCCCACAATAAACCATGGCGAGACGTCTATTTCGAAAAGGGCTTCACCTTCTTTGCAAGAGTAGCCCATTGACATCTAATATTAGCAATCTCTGTACCCAAAACAAGAAAGCATGTCATCAATTCAAACATCCAAGATACTTAATGGAGAAGGTAAGATGGCCAAGTCCACTCAAACATAAACAGAACATTAATACTCAAAATTCAAATTGGAAATTCTACCAAACAGATTGTTTACATGAATGGATACTAAGAAAAAAAGTTTGGTACATTCAAGTAAGCCTATTAGAGTTACATGAATAGTCATACAAAAGGCTAATTCACAGAGCACGACAGGAGACTGTAAAGAATTCTGCAATTACGAGAAAATTCAAAATGATATCCAAGGAAAGGTTCCAAAACACTTGGAATCATTCTAGTGTGAGGGAATGTCATGAGCTATGGCGTCAATCAAGAGTTAGAGATGGGAGAAGGTGGACTTGATGATAGCTTCATCCTGGGGAGTGCTCTTGGTCATTCTCATCTTCCACCTCCAGCATCAGCATCACCCTGGAGCGGCCTTCATCAAGTTGGGATAGTGCACCCCTACATAGCCTTGTTTTCTTTTCCCTCATGAATCTTCTCTTCCCATATGGATGCAAGTCCTCAACTTGTGTCATCCCCATTGCAATAGCTCAACCCACATATGATAAATAATATGGCATTCGAAGTGCCTAGAATCCATATCCTATACCAAAAACTTGCAAAGGGAATTTCTTTGGTACCAATATCACCTTCTTCGCATTGGTTGCCATAGGATGGCCACCCAAATACCTTGAAACTATCTTTAGTGCAAAAAGAGGTAGCACCGCATTGTCTAGAGATAAATCCTTGTGTAATATTATGATCTGTCAAGAAATAAGAAAATTAAATATGCTTGTAAGGAAACATTGCCAAATAATATGTATATAGATATTTTTCTCTCACTTGTGTATATGTACATGTGTACATATGATTTGTTACCTTTTTGTAGTGGGCCAGCCCAGAATCCTTTCTGGTCTCTTTTAAATTGGAGGAAGATGAGGATGCATTGCCTACTGACCTACTTCCTCTGGCTCTTTTAATGAACTCATCTTTGCAAATGAGAAGCTGGAAATCAAACATGTCAAAATTGAAAAATGTCATAGTAATAGCAACCACTTAACACTAAGAACAAAAGGAACACTCACTATTAGATGATTCTCATCGTTTTCTAGCATTCTTCTTAACAATAGCAAGATTTTCTCCCCAATTTCTAGCATTGCTTCTCTCTCTTGAATCCTACCCATGTCCAACACTCTTAAATGCTCCATAACTTGAGCAGCATCTATCTCAGGGGAAAATTGGCTCTCTTGTGACTTAGCCTCCTCAAGAACCTGTGTGAGCAGTTGTTTTTCTGTCATGTAATCCCCCTCCTTGACTTTTGAGTTGTCCAAGAAATATTTATCTTCTTCATCTGCAATGAAACCAATATTGGCATTAAACTCTTCATTTTTCGAGCCCATCTTTGAAGCTTGGCATGTATGATAAAGGAAGGCCTTGAGGCTCATCCTCCATCTCTTTACCCTTCCCTTGGGCATCCACATCAAATCCCGGCACCACATGGTTACATGCCAAGGCTTGATCATCCTCTAAGTCCATGGGTATCTCTTCATCATAATCCTCATCCTTTGCCAGTGAGGGCCCTTAGAGGTGGAAAAAGCCTATGCTTCCACATCATCTCAAAGCTGAAGGTGCAAAAAACACAAAAATCCATACTTCTACTGAACAAGTCGACATTTCTTCAAATGTAGGGGACAATTGTCCAAGCACACTATGCCACACGAGGGGATCTCCTCCAAATCCCTTCTAAGCTTTCTTGCACTTTCTCTATTTGATGACCAAAGCCCTGAATGGTCATAAGTCACTCCATCCAGCACAACAACACTCGCCATGGTTAGACTTTTGAACTCACGTTCACAGTCCTCAAAGGCATCGAATGCTAGCACCTACTCTAATGGAAAATCTACTACAAACATACGAGACAGTTTCTATGTTCTAAGCATAGCACGTGCTTAAAAAATCAAAAATCTTATCCTCTGGATGCTCATGGGAAATCTCATCATCCACACAAGAAGAACAATGTTGAACATGGAACTTCCATCACTTAATCACAACTCCTAAAAAAGGGGCTCAAGAAAATAGGAACCAAAGATTAGTAAAAGAATCGGGAAAATAGGAACCAAAGAAAAAAAAATCAAGAAAATTGAAAAAAAGGAACTTCGGGCCAATGGGCCAGAATGGTGCGAGTGAAGCCCAAGGACCTTCCTAGACTCTATCACACCATTGTGACCCATGCTAATCGCCCTGGGCATGTTGAAGGCCAATGGCCTCGGTATGAGTGAGGCCCAAGGACCTTCCTAGGTGGACCTCTATCGCATCGTTGTGACCTGTGCTGATCATGCTAGGCGTGTTGAAGACCAATGAGCCAGAACGGTATGAGTGAGGCCCAATGACTAACTACCGCAAGGCCCAAGGACTACCAATTGGTTCCCTTATTGCACAGGAGAGTTCTCCTAGTCCAACGGTGTAAATGTTTTGACCAAAAGGCAAAGATTCCCCAAATGACCTAGAGACGGACAGAGGAAAGTAGAGAGAACATGAGAGGTGCAAGAGGGATTGCTTTTGGTTTGTGATAGGAGAAGACGAGAGGCGGTGAGAGGGGCCATTGTCGTACATCACTGTGACCAATAAGGAAAGATTAAGCATACCTTGTATAGGATGGAAAGGAAAGCAAGCAAAAGACAAGAGGTGTAAGAGGAAAGGAAGCATGGAGAAGACGTGAGGTTCATCAAAGCCAACCATAAGAAGAATATGTGAGGTTTGACAAAGCCAACCGTAGATGATAGCGTGGAGAGGACGGATGAACACGACTCATAAGACTGATTTGCTAGGAAGTGTGTTCACATTTAATGCCACTTGAAGTGACCCGCATCAAGTTTGTTACATGCCATGGCCTCGGTGGAAGCTCATTCCTTATTATTATTCTTTTTTTGAGAGAAACAAAATTTGATTAAAAGGAAAAAGAAATTAGAAAGTGCCATGAGGAAGGTCCATGGCGAGACTCTTAGTAGCAACACATATTAACCATGCACGCATGCCCAAAACCAAGCACATAATAGGATCAGACCCAATATGGAATGTCCATAATAGGCTCAAAATCAAGCACATAATAGGATGATTTTGTAAACAAAACACAAGAAATGGACACCAAATTTGCAAATAATTAGCTTGAAGCTGAGGATGTGGTCATGATGAACATACTTTTCCTTTCCCCTTCTAAAGAGAATCAAGGAACCCTAATGTTACAGAGGTTCAATCTAGCTTGCAGAGTCTATCCCAAGATTACTGTAGAAGACTTTTTTTTTTTTTCATTGAAGGTGGCAGCTCATTCCTTTTTTTTTTCATTGCAGGTACAGGAAACTTAGAAAGAATGGTTTAGGCTTGTCGCTTGATGAGTGGTTTTGGTTTTTTTTTATTTTTATTTTTTTAAAACAATAGGTAGAAGGTAAGTTACTTCTTTGTATTGCGGCTTGTTCCTTACCTCTTTGCGTTCGTGTTGTTCCTCTCCTGTTACATTACGATGTGAGAGAGGCCCCTCAATTCGTCGACTACACCCCCCTCGCCCTGTGATGACCTCCCCTTCATGGGCCATCATGGTTTGATGCAAGGCCCGAGGACCTTCTTGGTCTAATGCAAGGCCCAAGGACATACTATCATATGCTTGCAGATGCCATGACGAAAAAACCAACCACAACAAAGCCTCACGTGAGACCAAGGTGATGCTACCTTATAGGTTCAGTCCAAGAGATGAAGATACAATGTACACAGGGGAGTTCTTGACGAGCTTATGCACATTTTGCACCACATGCAGCCTGCAATTGCGAGTCTCTCTTTTTAGAGGGTTTTCAGAGAGATTTGTGAGTGTCATAGAATATGGATGAGGTGGACCACCTTTTCCCTCCTTTCCCTCCAAGAGATCTATGAAGATTTCTTGATTGAATTCATGAAGGATTCCTACACACTTGCTGCACATACACATAGGTTTATTGTGATGGCAAGAGACTTTGACACTAACAAGAGGCTCCGTTACTTATATGATCAACTACTTCAGTCTCCTCCCATCCATGGCCCTCCCATGCATGACATCCTTGCTATCCCTCCTGTCCATCCAAGGCACCATAATGCAAAACCATATTAAGTGTCCTACCCTCTCAATACAAGATCACATAGAGGGCATGAATCTCAATCAATTGTTTTTGTATCCTCCATGCAATACAAGCAAGGAAGGGTGACTGGGCCTATATTACAATTATATAAGCACTTTATAGTCTTCAAGTCAGATGCAAGATGTCAAATAACTTGAAAGCTGCCCCTATTTGGAACCAGTAGTGTCTTCTGTCTTTTTATTTGAGCATTAGTAACATCTGGTAGTGGAGTCTTCCAAAAGACCCATTCCAATGCTTCATAATTCTTTGACACAATCAGAAATGTCCCAAGCCACCATAAATTCATTTCGAACTGTACCTTGAAGTAACGGGGATCATCCCTTGGCATGTTTGCCATTGCATCCATCAATGTAATGGCTACCCTATCCATCTTAACATCTTTCAGAATTTGACACTCATCCATCTTTAATGTAAAGTTCAATATGCCATTTGTCTTTGCATGTGAGATGTTATAAAATCAACCATTCAAACCTATAGTGTCTCCAAATCCATGATGATATTGTTGTATTCGCCATAGACAACCATACCCTTTTTTACCTGAAACTCTCCATTGATGTGGGCTTTCCAACATACTCCTCTTGCTTTAAGTTAAGATATTTATGAAGTCTCCAGATTGCTACAGTTGTGGGCAGGAGATTTGGCTTCATACCCTGTGATTTAAATGAACTTGTAACCTATTTTTGTAAGAAACCATAGCCATTATGACTTATACCACTCCCATCGATGGCGCTTTGTATAGCCTCTACAGAAATCGTGCTTTGGCTCACAATATGCTCAACAACTTGACTATGCACTACCATAAACTTCTTCTCCTGTATGAGTTCTTCTGCAATCTTTGAGCTAACAAGTGGCTTAAGTCGCTTTGCAAGGTTAACATTAAGGTTACAAATTTCCTTGTTTGGCTGTAGCACATCCCTAAACAAGAGTGACAATGTAATGCAAGGAGACATAATAACAAAAAAGCATAGAGCAATAAGAAAAGAGATTCATAACCTAATAGCCCTTATTAGTTTCTTCAAACCTCTAGAGCCCACCTTCAAATCATCTATGCTCTTTAGTTCTTGTTTCCTTTGTTGAGGGCCAAGCAATGTTTGCTTCTGTCTCAAAATTTGCAGCTGCTAATTCAGCCTTTCTATCTTCTATTGTTGGGCTTTGATCTTTTCTTCTTGGAGGTTGCATTCTGCCTTTAAGTTATTGATGGTTTTGCTCTTGATGTGCATCATTGCACTCTCCATTGCAGGTGTTGTGGAGATAGCTTTGCAATAGCCAAGAAGGCCATTCTTGCCATCTCCAACAAACTTAAGAAGGGTAGTTGGGTTTGAAAAGGGTAGGATGCTAATAGTGTGACGATCTTTGGGATAAAAAGAACGATCACACCAAAGGTCAACATGCCTTGCTCCTCCCTCACGTAGTTTCGTCTTCACTGTTTTTGAGATGTAATTTCCTCCCCTCCTTTTTTGTAATGGGGCATAAATATTCTCTACGTCTATGTGGAGGTAATACTTGGCATTGGTGTTGAGAGGAGTTTGTTGCATGTTTGTGTCTGCTATTACATCTATGTGTGGTTCATTCTATGAATTTGTATCCACCATTACACCTATGTGTGGTGGATTTTGCCCCATTGCTACAGAAGTGAGAAAGGCTTTAGAAGAAACTCTCACTTTTCAAAAGTTTTGAATTTGGGGCATTTAATGATGTTGCTTTCACCTTAAGGAAGAAGCCGATTCAATATCTCAACCATTTGGTATAGATGGGGACACTTTTTGGCCCAAAAATGAGAAAATTTGCTATTTTTCTAGAGAGACAAAGTTCAAGGTTGTAATTTCTTGGAGTGCCCATTTTTTACCACTAAAAATCTCTAATGTGTATTCTATATTCACTAAGATTGAAATCTGACGTTACATTCCTATTTGTCCCTTTGAATCAACACTTTTTCTTTTTACTACCCTATGTTTCAACCAACACTTCCTCTGTTATTAAAATTTGAAGAATTTTCTATGAATCAGTCCGTAATTCCATACGAACACACCTTTCTCATGCCGAAACTGTAGTTTGACTTGATAACCCTTTCCTTTCTCTTGGACATATTTCCTTCTTATAGCCCATCATTCAAATGTACAGATTGGCCATTATTCATTTTTGTGTGTTTGTGGGTTGTTCCTTACATGATTTTTGCTATTTTTTCATGTGAACATGCTCTATTCTCATCGAAATGATGTATTGCTTGGATACCCTTGAGCCACACATTTAATCACACTTTTTTCTTTTTTCTTTCCTTTTGTTTTGGTACATGAATTTTGTGTTATTAAATTTTTATTGTATTTTTATAAGTATTTTTGATATTTTTCCATGTGAATATAACCCTCTTGCCACCACTGAAACAACATTTTGACCTAACAATCCTATCGAACACTACTTCTCTGATATTTTCTCTTTTCGTTACACTTTGTTTGGATTGATTAATTGTCTCAAATTAAATTTTATTGTGCTTTTTGTTTGTAAATTTTCCATTTTTCTGTGTGAATGCTCGTGGTCCTCATCAGATCCGTGTTTTGATTTGATGGACCTATCCATTTTATCATATGAGATATTTTTTCTTTTTTCTACACTATGTTTTGACTATTGAATTTTTTGCTATTAAATTTTTATCACATTTTTGGGTGTATTTTTTACCATTTTTCCATGCAAATGCCTATTTTTCATGCCGAACATCTCATTCATACTGTCTATCCTATTCCCCCCTATCATTTTGCCTCCTTTTCCTTTTTTCCACACATCAATCTCATGCCTGGATCTTTTTAAATTAACATTTTTGAGAATTTTTTGTCTCATTATCCTACGTGTCCACGCACTCGCTTTCACCTTAAAATGCATGTGGTCAGACACCTGATGTCTTGGGCCAACCTGCTCATGCTCCTTCCTTTACATTTGTTCTCAGCACTACAAATATTTTTACCCCGTCCTGCACTTGTGCACACGATGGGGTGAATGAGGTTTTTCACTTTTTAAAAATATATAATATTTATTTATTTATTTTACAAAGAACCAACCTCTCACATTCTCACATTTTTTCCCTCCTCCTCCTTTTTCTTCTTCTCCTTTCTCTCTCCCCATCTTTGTCTCTCTTCTATTCCATCTTTAGCACCTCCATCTCTCCCATCTCTCCCTTCTCCATTACCCTCCCTCTCTCTCCCCCCTCCCCCCTTGTTCGCCTCCTTTTCCCACCTCTCCTTCTCCTTTCCCTTCTTTCCCATGTGCTCACCACCTTCGCCTAGTGCCTGGTCACCCATGGCCCTCCTATGTGTCGCCTTCAGTCGATTGCCCTAGACGCCAGCCACTCCCCATAGTGCCACTCCCTACAATGCTCCTCCTTGCCTTGCCCTAACCACCAGACCCCCATCTCTAGTGGCCATCCCTCCCCCATCCTTCTCCTTCTCTTTACTCCTTCTCCTCCCCCCACGACTCCTCCTCCTACCTATCCCACCTCCATCTCCCTTCTTCTCCACCTCCTCACCCCCACCACTACTACCCTTCTCTACCCTCCCTCCCCCCACCATCTCTATCCTGGTTCCCCCAAAGGTCCACCCCCACTCCCATAGCCACCTTTCCCCCCACCCCTCCACAAGCATATCCTCCCTCCCTAGCCCCCCTTCCTACCTACCCCCCCATAAGCAACACCTCCCCTTCTAGGCCTTCGTTTCCCCCTATTTACACAACAAAAAACCACCACCGAAAATCGACTCCAAACCCTGAGTGCGAGGACCAAAATGGGGCCCAATAGTAGCTCTAAGGATCTAGTCAGGTCTCATATGCTCACCAAACCATCCTCAGGGCCTTGCGACTAGGAGCATTTGAAGGCTACACACTGCCCTAAATAAATCATGCATTTGTATCGATTTATAGTCCAACGATTTTGCATATCTGAACTCCAACAAAGGGAGTATACTACACATATAGGTGAATAAAACCTCGTATCACATACACAAAGAGCTCCTTTCTTTTGCGGACTATTGTGGCTCCTATGGCTCTCTTATAGCCTAGGGATTGGCCCCAAAGATGTGTCGTCTAAACATAAGAAACAATCATAACATTTTCCACTCTTTTGATAAATCGCTCTAGGAGATAATTTTATTTCCTCACATAAAAACTCCCCAAAGATCTCTATACTACCCTACAACTCAAGAATTCTCATGCTCATCATAGGTCAATAGTTTTAGCAATCACATGCCATGCATCCAAGATATTTTCTCTTAATACCATGTTTAAATGTAGATACAATGTGCAATGCCATATAGTGCTCAAACAAATTAGCCACAAATGAACCAACGTGTCATGTGAAAAATATTCTTTCAATTATTTCCTTTCAAATGAAGTGCTCCATTGCTTAGAAACAACATCAGAATAATCCGTACTATTGTCCCTTTGAACTTAAATAAAGAGAGTCCTATATGCTTAGTTCAGTGCATGAGCACTTGTACCTCTATGTGAAATTCTTGACATTTCAATTTCTATATGTATTCATTTATTGAGTAGGGTGTTTCCTATGTCTCACGATGAGATTGCAAATCAATTGATTGGTATTATGATGTATCCGAATGGAGAGGACTAAAGCAAGGATACGTACTTATATGTCATGTTTTTTCATAAAAACACCATGTAAACGACCATTTTAATGCACAAATGGTTGTAGATTGAGACTAACCCCATGCTCTACAGACATTATGCACTCATAGATATTCCCCTAATTTTTAGTAGTTTTCTTACTCTTAAACTAATGTTTTTCATTTTTCTCTATCCAAAAATCTATTTTTTGTAAATTTTCTTATTTTTTATATAAAATAATTTATTTTTTATTTTTTAACTTAAGAAATGAATTTGAAATATTTTCCATTATCAAATTTAATATCATCCCATATGAACATCATATGATCACCCCAAAACAAAAAAAACATCATTTTTTCACACACAAGAAGGAACTAAGAGCAAGAACAAGAAGAGGGCTAGTTTGCACACACACCAAGAATGAGCTTATCCATTCATTTTTTGGCTTTTATACACACCCTTCTCTCCTTGGGCATGCAACCCATTTCCATGATCAATCATTCAGCCTTGGTCCTCTTTTCCACTCTTTTTCCTATTCATTTCTATTCTCATAGCTCATTTACATATGCCTTTTCATTTACAACTTGCACATGAGGGAGCTTGGTGATCTTTTACAAAGGGAAAAAATGTGCTTTATCTCTTATGCACTCTGTTCTTGATTTTAAACTTTTTCCCGATTTTCTTGGTCTTCTTTTTCCATCAATCTGTCTTCCTATACTTCCGCTTAAGCCTTCTTTATGCCTTGTGTCATTCCAAGGGTTAATGTTATCCCCCTCTAGATGAGTGCCAATCCCATGGTATTGGATGGTATGGATTGGAGATTTGAGGGTGGTTTGGAAAATAGTATTTGGGACTTTTGGGAAAATCAGTCACATAGGATAAGCCTCTGCCATATGATTATTAGGAGATTACTAGTGTGCTGAAGATCAAAGAGGGCCTCCGAAGTTTTTGGCTAGTTGCACAACTACAAAATGTACTTGTAAAGAAAAAAATAGGTGTAGTACCTAACTAGGGAAGTGATTGCCTTACCATGTACTGCATTGTGCAAGTGGTGGTGGAACTGGGAGATGGGTCAGAAGCAGAGATGTGGTCCCACGCTTGAGGAGACCAATTCGTGGAAGGGGGAGGTGTTGTGCATGACTTAAGGAGACATGTCTATCACAATGTCCTATCCTTGATGTGCCCTAAGTGTGTGAAGTGGGGAGGGGCTAGGGATGAGCTAAGGATCTAATGATCCCTAGATGCAATGTTCATGGCATTCATACATTACAAATGGGATAACATTGTTTTTCTTTCTTTTTTTCTCTATCTCTTTCCTTTTTTCTTTCTTCTTATTTTTATTTATTCTTTCTTTTTTTTCTCTTTAAAAAATAAACTACAAGGTATGATACTAAGTTGCATCCCATTCTCTTGGAGGGGTAGACTAGGTGGGGGTTTAAGTGACCTACTTAGGAAGGACTGTCGGCTTAGCATATAGCCTTTTAAGTTAACCCTCACGTTCAAAGATGTAGTGGATAAAAGTGGGTAGTTACACCTCGTAAGCTGACTATCACTCATGTTCTCTAGGAGGTTCATATAATAAGCTAGTAGCTCTCATCATGAGCTTAGTCATAGCACAACTAAATATGCCCACATTTATATAAAAAAAGAGGGACAATAATCACTCTTCCTCTACTATGGGCTTTTTCTTAAGAAGTATACTTAGGAGACATAGATAGTTACAACTGGTGATAAATTCCAGATTTGGACATAAAGAATCCTCCTTGAGGAAAAGTGTAATAGATGGGCGAATATATTTTTTAGTGAAGGTCATGCACTCCTCAAGGGGTGTCACAACGTTAATATTATAAATTGGAGGCAAATCGTACCTTCCATGCACCTCTGTATTAAAATCTACTCTGTATCTCCTTGGGTAGAGCATGTAGGTCAGATAATCACTTTCATATGGTAGTGTAGCAAAAGGTCGTCCATGCATCCATACTGGCTTCCCATATGTTCCTTCTCCATTTTGGCTGGGATTCATAGCCCTTTACTGCTCTAGGCTCATCCATCAATTTATCTTCCTAGTACTACCTAGCAAGTTTTCTCTTCCACATCATTGGTTGCATTGCCCTTTTCTCTAGCCACCTTTTAACCAGCCGCATTGAAAGCTTTATCACCTCCTCCGCTTCCCTTGGTGACATCACTTGATCAAGTGATTGGGGTAGGAGAAGGTGAACTCGAATGGGTTGCGACGGCTTTCATATTGCTCCCATAGGGATGATTCTCATGGCCAGTTGACTAGTAAACATTCTTCACACCTGGGGAGGTTAGTCACAAATATATATATGTATCACCTGGGTTCAACATAAGGGATTTTTAAAATACCATTTTTACACATTGTTTTACATACAGAAGGGTCCTATATAAAGGGCTTACTTACAGATTGAATAGAAAAGGGGTATTTTTTAGTAAGGAAAAATTCACAAATAAGGATATTTATAAATAGGCCTTCAATGCACATGATATAGAGGGTATACATATAGTGAGCTACCCAGGTCTTCACATTGAGGGATAAGGGCTTCACACACTAATTGAGGCTTGGCACTAAGATTCCTCTATGACAGGTCCACCAACTCCCTTTTTCTATACCTCATTTCCATAGTGGGGTCTTCATCATGTACTTTTTCTTGTGATTCTGTTTGTGGGGTGGGCTTGGCACGTTAGGATACTCTTTCTCATCATTCTCCTACTCAAAATCAAGCTCTTCTTCAAGATTTGGTTCTAGAGGGTCCTGAGTAGAGGATTGTGGTTGCTGCTCTTCTTCCCTAAATTCGAGCAATTCAAGCTCTTGCCTAGATGACCCAGCCTTAATTATATGTTTCCTTTGCTCTTCTATGTGTAGGCTGGTGCTGGCTCTAGGTGTCTTTTCATAGAGACCGTATCTTAATGCTTTCCTTGTGAGTTCTAATTTCCTTTTGAGCCCTTTGATAGTTTCCTCTCCTTTCACCTGAGTGACATGCAACAGTGTGTTCAAGAAAGCCTCTTATTGTGCTAGCATCCCTATCTCTTTCACCTCTGCTTTTCCTTCAACTATTATGTGCTCGCTTTCTGATAACACAAAGTGCTCTACTAAATCTTTGATTCAAGCCTCCTTTCTTTTTGCTCATACCTCAGCTTTCTCTCTTGTTTGTTTCAAACTTTGATTTTGGTCTCATGAGAGGATGGTTACTAGCCAGTCTTGCTCTTTTGATATCACAAGCATCTTTTCTTTGTCTTGGCCCTAGCATTCCACCTCCTCCTTTAGGATGCCTTGCTCATGGAGTGCTACCTAGAGTTGATCATGCATCTCCGTCATCTTCTTCATGTCCTCTTCATCTTTTTGCATCTTTGCAATCTTGTCTAATTTCATCCCTTTGAAGCTTCAACTCCTTGTTTTCTAACTCTAGATGTTTGTTTTTTTTGGAGTTTAAGGCACATATTTTCTCTAAAGCCATGTGGCTTTCCCTTTCTTCTTCGTATAGGTCTCGCAAATTTTCTTCACCTTGCCTTGCCTTTAGGGCCTCTTTCATCACTATCACTTCCCTGGTGTATATCAACATTTTTTTGTTTTTTCTAGTCATTAGGCTATAAAAGCATTGTTTTCTTCTTCTAGCTTAGCAAATGTAGCTTTTCTTTTCTCATTCATTATCTCACACTGGATCTAGAGCTTGTTCACTAGCTCATCATACTCTTTTGTGTGTGTAGCATATTGCTAATGGCACTGGAGTGGTGGATACCTCAAGTAATGGCACCTTAGGTCCATGCTAGGATTTTGCATCGGCTCTTGGCTCCTACCATTGGGGCCCCTTCTAATTTTGTTGGTGCTAGCTCATATACCTTACCCAATAAGTATTGTACCCATGCCATCACATGACTCTCATTGATTACTGCTTCTATGGCTCCTTGTGTTGGGGTGGTTGTGGTAGCCATGAATAATGGTATTGCATGCATGGGGGCCTTTCCCTTACCTTCTACTACTGGTCTTTGTTTAGCCTCCTCTGCACAACAACACTTATGCTAAGCACATCTTCATGGGTCGAGCTCATCATGGCTAGTTCTTGGGATCCAAAGAGTTGTTCTATTGATCTTCTGATGGCAATGGCTATCTACTCCTTCTCCTCTCATCTTAACCTTTATTTCTCCTCTCTTATCTCTTTTAACATTTCTCTTCGAGCTTCCTTGACTATTCTTTAGTGCTCTACAAATCTCTACTTTCTTCATTCGTGAATCTGGTCTTCCTGATGGGAATCCTCAACACAATTCTTTGCTTGTCCCCCTAACTGGATGGTGCTGAGCCTTGCTCCCCTTGCTTGCTCACCGTTCTATTGCTTGAGGTCTTATTGTTGAGGCTGGTGGTCAACTTTCCTCTTCTTAGCTACTTACTCTACTTCTCCTCGCTAAATCCTACTAGCTTCTTCTTTCCCAGGGTTCCATGTGTAGAGAAAAAGACAAGAGGATTCACTAGGATGGGTGAGTGGCGATGCTCATGGATTGGTGATTGTTCTGATGTTTCCTCCCCTTTCTCTTCTCTAAAACCTATGTTTGATGCCTTGGATGTAGGTTTTTTCCTTTTTGACTCAATCCTTGTTGATCATGATGTGGATTCTCCATCCATGGCTCTTAGAGCTGATGCCAATACCTTAGCTAATGCCTGAATTGTTGTTCTGACATGTGAGTTCAGGTTTACTTCATCCAATACCTTGGCTGCAATGGTTTCGAGAAGCGGTATCCCTATTCTTTTCATGAGTGCATTGCACCTTTTGCTTGAAAAGAGAGTATGCACCATCTTGACTTGCAATCTGACAGAAGGCTCATGGATGTCTACTATGTTCATTCCATCATCTGTATACACTTATTGCTTATTCATCCTCAACATGCTACACACATCTCTTTTTGGCCTCTTTTCTAGCTTGTCCACCAATCCTAGAGCTTTCTCAACCAACTTCGGGTTGAGCACAACTTCCACACTCTTGGTTAGAGCTCCTTGTTTGATCGTCAATGTACCACTGTCCTTCCTGAAATCAAAGGATCTGAGAAATTATGTACTCTTGGTGTGATCTATTTGCTGGCTGACCTTCTTGAGATACTTAGCTAGATTGCATTGCTTGACAATCTACATGCCCATGTCCTTATTTGCCACAAGTTTTTCCAGGTTATGTATGCTTTGGTATCGTAACTAGTTGAACACATGTATCTCTATGGTTAGGTGATATTTTTTCCGTTCTTCCTCAAAAAATGGTAGCCCTATCATTTGGATTCCTATCATAGCATAATAGCTCACAATGAGTGTTCTTTGAAGGTCAAATTTTGCTTAAAAAGTAAAATGGTTAGAAGGAAATATTATCAAATAATGAAATGCACATGTCAAGGAATGAAAATTTTTCATATTAATCAATTCATACATTTCACGCAAGAGCTTCATGAAGAAATTTTCACTAACTGAAATTTCAATTCATTCTTTGTCTTTGGATTTCGATCATATTTTGATTCATATTCATCTTTCACCTTACTTTATCTTTTACCTTCCTCACTTCACCTTTTACCTTCCCTTCCCTCTTAGAACGATGAGAATCCTTCCTAGGATTGGAGAATGAAGGGGCAAGGGTGTTTGGTAAGCTCTTGGTGTGCTATAGTGTTTCAAGAGCCAATCGTAGAAGTTTGGGTTATACTCCAATGTAGCATGATGGTCCATGTTGTGTGGGCGAATGCCCACATGTGTAATATAGGTCAAGATGTCAGTCAAGAGATCACTGGAGTTTGTTTTGCTAGCAACATGAAGTTCTTCCTCAAAGAGGGTTCTATCTAAGTATGGATTTAATATGACATTGTCTTCTAATGGCTATTTCGTATCATGGCCAGTACTCTAAATGAAGTTAGAACCACGTTGTTGTGACGCTGTGTGTCTACCACTGTGAACCTGAGGGCAAAATTTTTTGTCAAGCTTTTGGACTCTTAAGTCCGCGTCATTTAAAGTTATTTTTTGTTGTATGTATCTTTTGTGTTTGCATCTATATGACGCGAGCATGACGCACGAGCACATATAGTTAGGCTAGGCACAATTTTTTCAATGCATTCATAATTTTTGTGTGGAAAGCATTGCTTGATTCTTTGCATAAGCATGGATTCTAAATGCAAATTGCATGATAGTTTGGGCACGAAATTCCGTTTCATAGCATAATCTTGCTAGGACAAATTGCATGAACAACAGGTTCATATTAGGAGAATGATCATTTCAAAGACTCCATAGGTTTGCACACCAATATTGGAGCTTACAAAGAGTGTTTTTGGAAGAAACATGAAGAAAATTTCAGTATGATTGAAATACAAAAGATATGTTCAAGGTTTGAAAGGGTGGAGAGGTGTGAATGTCCCATCATGTTTGGTGATTCTATGTTTTATGGAGTTGCAGTGGCGGCAGCAGAAACCAAAAGAGGTAGTCCCTCATGAGAATTGGGAAAATCACAAAGCATGTAATGACGGGGTTAATATAAGTCTACCCTCATATGCCCGATTTTTAATAACTTCTCAGTTACTTTTTGTTTCTGACACTATCATTGCACTACTTTTTGAACTCTAACTGTAACAGTATTCATTGGTGATGGAACTGATGCTCCTATGTCTTATATTGTTACTGTATCTAAGCAAGACAAGTGCAAAGACTTATCATAGCCAATGGAAAGGCTTATAGTATGCGTGATGATGAATGGCTCATGTTAAAAGAGCTCTACGGTCATCACCAGTTTCGGATTCTGGAGGACTAATAAGAGCACTGAAAGATCCTTGGAAGTTGGTGCTAATAAGATCATGCTTGAAAAATAAAAGCGATGATTTTTAAAGTACGGATTTGAAAGTGATGATGACTTAATAATCGTAGGTTGACATGAATGACCTGAATGGCGACTAGGCTGATACGTATACAAAAGGATTAAACGGCAAAGAGAGGCATACAAAACGTCAAATGGACGTCATTGATTAGGCAGACAACATGTGTTTTAACACAGAAACAAAGTGTGTGTGAGAAAAGCAGGGAACCTGAAGAATAATAGCTTAAAAGCTATGATGTTTTCTTCAAAATTTTGAGGTGGCGGGCAAATATAAAGAGGCAACTAGGAGGCTACGTAGGAAGGGGGGGCGGGGGGGAGAGACAAAACAAAAGCCTCATGAATGAACATGTTTGTTGGATCGTGAGGACGGAAGACGCTACAATATGAAGCGGTGAAAGACGATGCTGAAGACGGACGAAGATGCTAAAGAGATTGAAGGCGGGAAGCGAGGACGAACAAGGAAGAAGGTAACGAGAATACGACGGCGGACTGGGAGGGGTAAACTCTGAAGACGAAGCTGAAGGGATCAGTGAACACGTCGAATGAGAAGGCCGACGAAAGAAAGGATGGCAAAGGAGCTATAGTGGATCAGCATTGTAACTAATACACAAGGAACTTTCAATCGATCCCCATATAGGAAAAAAAGAGAATTCCCCATGGAATTCCCTAGTTGAAAATACATATAAGTGGGGAAAGTAAAAACTAGGGAAAATGGGACATTTCCTAGTGAGAATAAGTAGGGAATCACATAAGACCTTTCCTATGTAGGAAATATTTCCTACATAGGAAAATACAAAATTTTCTATGTAGGGAATAATTCCTATATAGGAAATATTTCATATATAGGAAAAAATTTCTAGAGGTGATTCCCTAGGTACTCTCACTAAAAAATCTCTCATTTTTCCTATTTTTTACATTCCCTACTTATATGTACTTTCAACTAGGGAATTCCGTGGAAATTCTCTTTTTTCCTTATCACTTTATCTACTTTGCCCTTCTTCTTAGACATGCTAATATCAAACAAGAAATTGCACAATAAATTTTTAACTAGAAAATTATATAGAGAATGTCATCATTTCTAAGTAAGGATCAATAACATACATCTAATTATCAAAATAGATTAAACAAATTAAGACATCAACATCTACTTCTAGCAACCAAAATAAAAATGAAAATAATTTTAAAGGAGCATAGAACTAAAAACTAATTAAGCAACATGTGTGTCTTGATTGTTTTATCCCTTAAATATCCAATATGTTGCAAAGTAATAAATGTTTGTCTACCCTCTTCTCTAAATTTCAACATGGGTGGCCGATAGATATCATCATATGATGGTATGCGTATCACTCCTATTGATACTCAAGTGATCAAATATCATTAGTTAGTATAACCATTTCAAAAAATGACTCATTATCAACATAAGAAAGCTAGTAATACCTTATTCTTGGCTTGAAGAAGTGTTAAGGCAAGCAATCTCAATGTCTTCCTTTCTTGCATTGTCTCTTGTGTCATCTTTAGTAACTTGTTTACCTATATATACATAGAGTTAACCAAAGCTCACGATAATACAAGGTTATGAAAAATTTCAATAACACAAAAGAAAGTAATTAGATATTTTGTATCAATTTGAGTCACCAAATTTGTACAAGTTTTTGATCCTTAAAGTTGGTACCTGCATCTTGACTTGAAGAAACATTATTGCAAGTAACCTCCTGATCTCCCTTTCTTATATTACCTCTTTTCCCACCTTTTGTTGTTCTTTAATCTATATTTATATATATACACACAATTACTCAAAAGTTTAAAAATATGAATAACTATGAACATTTTAAATTAGACAAAGAGACTAATTAAAGCTAGTTAATCTCAAAATGAATCACCTAATAAAGCAAGATGTAAAATATGTACAAATTTTAATTTTCAAAGTTTAGTAGAAATAAAGACATATACCTATATCGTGATTTGAAGAGACATTAGGGCCAATGATCTCCTTAGCTTTCATTGTTCCATTATCTCTTGTACGATCATTTGTGATTTTGTTACCTTTATGTACACATAATAAACCAAAGTTTAGAAACATAAGAGACATTTGTAAAACATCAAAACACGCATTTGTAGAACATAAAAACATCAAAACACACATACCCTTTTTGCCCTGTTCTTTACACCATCTGATAGTAAATTGAGCAGGTGAAAACAAGAAATTCATTGTTCATACTTTTATGGGCTCACCAACTTCTCCTTCTGATTTGAAGCATCTTACAGACTTCCTGTTGAACAGTGTGCGAGGGAGACGAGGAACGGAGGAAGAGAGAAGAGAAGAGAGACACGAGACACCAGAAGTGGAACCCCATAAGCGCATCAAGTGAGCACACATTAGCTGCAACATCACCTCCTTAGCTAGAATAGATAAAACATCAAGTAGAATAAACATAAGCTTGAACAGACGAATCAATTGAAAATAGACAAACAACTGGAAACAATGAAACATCAACTAGAACAACTCAACAGCTAGAATAATAATGAAACATCAGTTGGAACATTTCAACAGCTGGAATAAAAATGAAGTCAAATATCATCCCATCAGCTCGAAACATTTCTTATAAACAAAGCGTGGAATAATTTCAACGCATTAGCTGTAATATAGATGAAATGATATGAAGCATAGCATGAAGAACAAAAAATCAGCTGGAAGAAAGAAACATTTAGAATAATCAAATGATGAACAAAATACCGACAATCATCAGCAAGAGCTCATAAGCTTTCTTACTGCTGCTCAGAGCCCAAGCAAACATCTTAGCAATCTGCTTCTGGGACTCTAGGAACATCTTTGTACACCTGGCCTCCAGATCATCACGAAATCGCTCAGACTCTCTCTGCATCTGCAGTTTCATCTCTTCTAATTTGAGAAAGCACTCCCCCAAAGTGCGGATCACAGAGACCAATTTGAAGAGTGAAGTGCTATCAACTGGGGGCTGTTGATGCCGCAAGCTAGACTTTGAAGAAGTCCTATGGTTGAGGAATCTATCCATCTTGAAAGCCTTCGCGGCCTCATAGTCTATATTGCGGCTGCACTTCTTATGGAGAGATGTGTAAGAAGTATCATGGTCATCCAGAGACCGGTTGCGATACCAGCATTATCACTTATGGGACCATATGCATCTATGGCTAGACAGGTGGCAATGGTACAAAGCATTCCAAGAGCTGCAACTGTGATCCCGTACATGGCTGCTAGGGTATGGCTGACATAGATGGCAACAGCAATAGCAAATATTGGAACAATTACAGACTTGTAGCCAAGTGCCAAACCAAAGATGACATTGGTAGCAGCTCCTGTCCTGCAAGAATCAGCAACATCCTGGACTGGTCTGTATGTATTACTGGTGAAATACTCTGTAACGTAGCCAATTACCAACCCTGCCCAAAGCCCTACTCCAACACAAAAAAATAGTTTCCAGTTTTGAACCATCTTTGCACCACCGTTAGGATCATATATATAAAACATGGACGGTAGTGCCGGCCAACAAACAAAAGCTGCACCGAATGTCATTAAGATGGTGGATATCAGCATTCTCTTCAGTGTAGATTCAATATCCCTTAGATTTGAGATCTCGAACACATCAGTTGCGAACAAGGTTGTGATGAGGCACACCACAATGCCCATAGAGCTAATGAGTAGAGGGAAGCACATAGCAGTGAAGTCATGATTTGTGCCAAATGATGACATGGAAGCCACAACAAGAGCTGCGCAAGAAGCTTCAGCAAAGGAGCCAAACAAATCTGAACCCATTCCAGCAATATCTCCCACATTATCACCCACATTGTCAGCAATGATCGCTAGATTTTGCAGATCGTCCTCTGGGATATTCCTTTCTACTTTCCCAACAAGATCTGCTCCAACATTCGCAGTTTTGGTATAGATTCCACCTCCAACTCTTTCAAATAGAGCCACGGATGAGCATCCAAGCCCATAGCCAGTGATGGCCTCAAAAAGGCCCTCCCAATCATCCTTGTAATAAAGCTGGAACAATTTTATAGTGATGTATAAAACTATGAGGCCATTAGCAATAAGTAAGAAACCTATCACCGAACCTAATTGAAAGGCGATTTTGAATACTTTGCCTATCCCTTTTATGGCTTCCAAAGTTGTGCGAGCATTCGCATATGTTGCGATCATCATGCCCAAAAATCCCGACACTATGGACGTCAAAGCTCCCAATATAAATGCAATTGTAGTGAAAATCGTTGTAAAGAGAGCTCGGGCACATTCCTGCTTTGGATCGTATCTGCAAGGCTGGGTCTTAGTACTGAACCCCTTCACAGATCCCAGGAACAAGAAAATGATAGCAGCAAATATGCCCATGAAATAAACCAAATACTTGTACTCTGTCAGCAAAAACGATGTGGCTCCTATGAATATGGCTTGCTGAATTTCAGCGCATTTCCTAATAGCTGCTGCATCTGATTCCTCATCCAATCTATCATCCTCGTCACAATCAAGAAATCAGTGAAATGCCTGCTGGTTCTCACCCACAATGCCTGCATGTCAAATGCCTATTGGTTCTCGCCCACAATCAGGAAATCGGTGAAAAAGTAATTGCCCTTCTCGTCATTGTACTCAAAGGCATATGCCATGATGCTTCCTTCTGTTAGCCCTGAGCTTTTGCCAACTTTTATTACCCTCCTCCCCACGATGTTGTTGATGCTTGCTTGCAAGTCAATAGTTATAACATCTCCCATCTCACCTACCCCTTTGATAGTAGTTGTGACTTTGGAGACATCAAAATTGTCCCCGAATGGAATGAAAGCACCATCAGCTCGCACAAATGTCTCTGCCCCATGAGCAAACATCATCAAGTATCAATATTGTCATATCAAGAAACGGAAACCAAAATTCTTCTTTCAACTCACAGAGAAGTTTATAAAATGGACAATAAAGAATGCCTTAACAGCAGACAGCTCAAAAACAAGTAGCAAAGAGGGAAACCTGGATTCACACTTGTAAAAATGCCATATCACCGCTCATCTGTAATAAAAGACGTTGCCCTTTTCACTGCACCCAAATAAACACCAGGTCCAACATTTGGAGGCAGTGGATGGAACATCTTCTGGTTGGGGTAGTCCAAATCAACCGCAACATGTCGATTTGTCAGAAACCCAACCTGACGAGTCCCTGTCCTACTCTGTACTATGGCTCCAAGTGTACCAAATGTCTCATGACCTGCAATCTGTGAAATTCACCAAAGAGAGAAACGTATCAGAATTGTCAAACTAGTAATGATGCAACAATTATTTGTTGAACAGTGCACGAGGGAGACGTTGAACAATTATTTATTGATGTTGAAATGTAGAGAGAAAGGCAAGCCAGCCATATACATATCCAGTTAATCAAAAGGCTGGTTGAGGCGATCACTCCCACAGCTTCATGCGGATCCATTTGGCTCTCTTTGGGGTCTTCGTCCCCTGTACAGGTGCCACAAGATGCATTCCTCCAAGCACATCATACCAGATGGTGAAAACAACTGCAAGTTGGCAAGACCAATACAACTGAATGCAAGGCATTGACAAACAAGAACCATCAACAGTGTACAAGGACAAGAACCACCAACAAGATAAACATACATTATGATCAACAGAGATGAACATGGTTGCACAATGATCTACACGACAGTAAGTATATGGGACAGACTAGATACTGATTCCCAGGAAACTGCATTAACATTTGAATCCTTGTCCTTTAACTAAAGACAGTAACTAAAGACAGTAAGTATATGGGACAAACTAGATACTGATTCCCAGGAAACTGCATTAGCATTTGAATCTTTGTCCTTTAACTAAATTGAGGAGACCATACAATGATAGAAGACACAAACCTCTTTCTTTAGAGAAGCTCTACAACACCGTCCTGCAAAGGCTCAGCAGAAAGAAGCCAGGACCTGGTTGCCTTGTAAGCTTCTTTATAAAAATTCTCCCACTTAGACTCTTCATGTGTGCGTGTTCTTCTCTCTTTTTGACATTTTCTGAACCATATTTGAAGGACCTTGGCTGTTGTTCTTCTCTCTTTCTGACATTTTCTGAACCAGATTTGAAGGACCTTGGCTGCCTTTTCCTGCTCAAACAAGATATTCTCCAAATCCCTATGGATCCCCACATCTTCCACTTCCACTTTTGAGTTCACACTGTTCAAATGGGCATCCTCCCAAGCTTCAAAATCAGCTACATTCTCCAGCTGAATCTGATCATTTACTGGGGGCTCATTGATTTTGATTAGAGCACCATTTCTATCAACTTCAAACTTGGATTTCACAGGATCAGAAAACCAAGATGCCGATTGCTTTCCAGCTAATTTTACTGCAACAATAGGATCTAAAGTCTGCTGCAGCACCTCTAGAAAAGGTCCATAGAACTATGTAAAACTGGATATCTGAAGTAAATTTGAGAAATTCAGAACTTGCAATCTCTAGCTTGGCCACAATAGTTGTGGAAACATTCTCTGATACATCATATTTTGTTACTTTCTTGGAAGATGAGAGCAAGATAAAACAATGACAGTTTGAATTCGCAATACTGCTGCTATTTTCTGGTCAATGTAATACCAAAAAGACAATCTGTTTTCCCAAAAATAAAATGCCAATTCGCATATCGGTGGGGACGCGCACAAAGTGGAAGTCATGTGCCCTGATCTTGGAGTCGAAACAGGAGCCCGGGATGTTCGAAGTGGAGAGGCTGAGGGTGCCGTTGACATGGACCCAAGTTGGAGGATCTAGACAACACATACAGTGCCTCTCTGAGCAGAAAAACCGAGTAGAAAAAAAAAACATCTCCTGATTCTTACCAGCCCCTTTTCTTCTGGCTCTACATTTCTTACTACTGTGAACTGAAGAGCCTAGGGAACGTGGTGTAGATGCATTTGCATCCTTGTCTAACAATCCACTGCTAGCTGAAGAGGCCTGAGATTGAAGGCATGCACTCACATCTCTTTCAAGGACAGTGGAAGGGGAATTGCTCTGTTCAGGATTGGGAATGATCTCCTACGCGCAGGGAAGTATCCTTCTCTACCGTTAGGCAGTGTCACAAAGTACCCCACGGGGATGACGTCCTTGATGGGGAACTTCTCTGTTCAGGATTGGGAATGATCTCCTACGCAGGGAAGTATCCTTCTCTTCTCCCTGTAGTAGAATGTCATCGAGAAAGCTCATCTGCAAATTTGATGTCAATTGACCCTGGCCCTGCGCCATGGCAACTTCCACCGCAGCCTGGCGAGACTCCACAGATCCACGGAAGGGCATTGAGCGAGGGGGATCTCCTGCCCCCTCGTGAAGCAGTCTTGCGCACAGGAGAGAGGCTCCGATCCTTACCTGGAGGCGACAAGCTATGGTCTTTAGGAGATCGACTACCCCTGTCAGCATATGGCGATTCCTTCATGTCATAGGACGACAAGCTACGGTCTTTAGGAGATCGACTACCCCTGTCAGCATATGGTGATTCCTTTCTATCATAGGATCGGTGCTTGGGACGATCATCAGTACCCCTGCTAGGGCTTCTACTACGGCTCCGGCTTGGACTTCGAGCAGGGCTTCGGCTCCTACTACGACTAGGACTTCGAGTCAGACTGCGATTGCGGCTCCTGCTGCGTCTGCGGTAGGAATCCCTGTCCTGATCATGATATCGATCACGATCATACTTGTCCCGGCTACATCCATGTCTAGCAGCAACGGTTAGGTCACTACGGGGAGGCAGAGGCAAGATACATATATTGCAACTAAAAATCTGGCAATCTTCACCTCTACAGTGTCAAAAACACCATCAGTTGTTTAATTGATATATGATGAAGCATGTACACACTCTGAGCATTTCTCAAAGTTTATGGAAAGGAGGGGAAAAATGTGCGGAAAACATCTAATGACACCAAAAACACAAAAACACATGAGATGGTCATTTCTATTTTCTATACACAAATATGGACATCATCATGCTACAATTGAGTATATCGGTAAACAAAATGATGATAGATTCGAGAGTGATGCCCCTCGAATATCGATGTAGACATATCAATCTGCCACTAAACTGTACACTATCATAATGCATCAAATGCCCTCATTTGAGACTGTACTCTGCGGGTGCTTAGCAAACACATCCTGTGCTTCTGCAAGTAAGCCACACTTGGCGTACATATCAACCATTGTGTTGGTGACAAGCTGGTCTGTTTCCAGTCCCTTTTTGAAAACATCAGTGCTTAGTCATTGGCTTACTTCAATGGATTGCATATCAGCAAAAGCCTTGAAGCTACAGGCAAATGTGATGACATCTGGAGGTGCATCTTCCAATTGCATCTGTTCAAAACAATCCAGTGCTTCCTTACCAAGGCCATGTTCAACATATCCTCAAATAAGAGAATTCCAAGAAACTGTATCCCGAAAAGGAAGGTTTCCAAACACACTACATGCTTCCTCGGTACCATATGTCTCAAGCTATTTACTAGTTGCACCCCAAGTCCCCACCTTCAACAAGAAGGTTCACCACTTGCACTTGATTTTGTGAGAAGTTTGCAACAAATCAAACAACACTTTTGAAACTAATCAATGATCTGAATCAGACCCAGAAAAGATGTATGCCTTCACTAACCTATACAATGACATACAACACATCTAATCATACCAGTTAAGATTGTAAGGTATGCTCACATGTAACCTCAGGGTAGAATCAGATCCATTTAACATGGCAAGACAGTCAAAGGTGCGCTTAGAAAATCTGTGCTCTTACTGAATGTGTTGTATTGAAACAATTTTTACCGAAGACGTCCTGGGTGAAATATACTCCTCCTGGATCTCCGTGGTCAGCAAGAAGTGTATCATCGGAGTTCCACAAAACATTATCTTCCTGGACCAAGTGCTCCAAAACTCTCAAGTCCACCTTCAACAAGAAGTTCCACCACTTGCACTTGATCTCATGGGAGTTTTGCAGGATCAGGAAACCAGCCTCATCCCACTTTTGAGACAAAATCGATTATCTGAATCAGAACAGAGAAGTGAGCCACCTTTAGCATACATATCCACCAGACTGTTACCAATGTGTTGGTCATTTTCCAGTCCATTTTTAACAATATCAACATGTATGCCTTTGTTTCGTTCCATGTCTTGTAGCTTACTACGAGCTTTGAGCAGGGCAAGAAACGTATAATTGTTAGGTTGTATGCAAGCCTCTTGCATTTTCTGGTACAGATGGAAAGCATACTCTGTTTCCTCATAATTGATATAGCAGAAAATAAGGGAAGTCCAAGAGTACACATTGTGACAGGCATTTTCTGGTACAGACGGAAAGCATACCCTGTTTCCTCATAATTGATATAGCAGAAAATAAGGGAAGTTCAGGAGTACACATTGTGACATGGCGCTTCTCCACATTCTGCAGCGGCAGAGATGAGGGATGTCCAGGAATAGACATCGTGATGGGGCAGTTTGCCAAAGATCTACAGGGCATCGCACAGGGCGCAACACACTAACAATGCATAGCGCAACACATGAGGAACATTCCCCAAATCAGAGACAACTTCGTTCCCTTTTCTGTTGCACCTGTACCTTCCTTTCCATCAATAACTTCTGGATGAAGTGAGAGAGTAGATCCGTAGTTTTTCAGGCGCGAATCAGTGGTAAGAACTCGATATGCAAGAATGTGCCGATCATCATCCAGTAGTTCCAACACCTCGGTGCTTTTTGACCATGCGTCACGCACCTCTCTGGTCATACCTTCCCGGATCTTCCCATGAGTCCCAACCCGCTGAGCTTCATCCTGACACTAGTCCTTTTCAACATCTGCAGCACGGTCACTCTCGCTTCCATCGATTCCTTGAGGAGAGAGAAAATAGATGTGTTCCCCCTTAACAGAAGAACAAGGCACACTGCAAGGGAGGTCTCTGTGATTGCCACAAAACAGGGACTAATCATCCTTCAAAACATCATCGTGACAGATGCTCCTTCCCAGAGAGTTGGTTGTGGGTCTTCCTCAACATTTGCATTTTTTTTCCCCTCCATTGCTCCTCTTTTCGATGACGGAGAAAAGCTACATTAGCCACGATTGCAGAATTTCCCTGCGCCCCTAGAGAAAGCTTCCCTTCCAATTGACTAATAAAGCAGCCCCAAATTAGCTCTCTCTGAAAATACCCAACTTTTGTGTTGCATTTTCCACATTGATACTTGAGGTTTCCAAATCTTTCTATAAAGATTCTGCTCTGGAAACCTCAAGACTTAAGTCCAAGAAGGGATCATAAGTATTTGAACAATGTGAGCACTTAGTACACTTCACCTGGCTTCTAAGACGTCCACCAAACAATTGTTGGATGAGGCTTTCCTGAAAAGTTTTAGAACCACCACCAAGGTTCTTGATAGGGTAGCATTTGTGCAATGCCTCAATCAAATACCTCATATATTCATGAGCATCCTCTTGACGCCACATTCGAAATGACTGTGAAATGCACCACAGATTCTTGACAAGGTAAGTTGGAGAGAAGCTGCTCCCTGAAGCAGCCAATGCCTTCTTTACATGAATTTCTAATGCACACATAGCACAAATCCTGATGTACTTTTATGTAGACCACTCTGAAGATATGCCACAAGAGGTGCTATATATGTTAAGCATTGTAGCACAGAGTTGAGAAAGCATGTATTGCCAAAATTTGTCAGACCTGCCCCGATTTTTGGCACACCAGATTTTGCATACATGTCAACCAGAGCATTATTGATTAATTCCTCTTGCTCCAAACCCTCTTCCACATAGAACAAAAGTATAAACACAACAACTAAATATGTACAAAGTATCAAATCCCACACACAACTTTTGGGTGGTTTTCACACCGCGAATGCGCAGCAATACGACAGTGTGCAAGCATACAGGTGTGTAAGTGTTGAGCCATACACAGTCTTCTGCTGCCTACATTTCTGCAACAAGGAGAGGCTCGAGGCGATGGAGCTGAAGATCATGAGCATGGCCGTGATGCCGTAGACCCTCTTGCGGCCTAGCTTGTCGCCCAGCCAGCCGAAGAAAAGCTGCCCGATGAAGGCCCCCAGGAGGGAGATCCCGTTCACGACTGCGTTCAAGCCTGGCGGCAGTGTCCCAACCATGGCTTTCTTGTCAAAGCCATCTTCTCCCGTCAAGCCAAAACTGGGGAGAAGCAATGCGATAAAAAATGCAGATTTAATCCCCTCGGATTTGTCCCCCTTCTCTCATGGAACGCCAGATTCGACATGTTTTCGCGTATTGAATCATGCCTACTCGCGGAGCTTCAAAGTTGATGGACAGGACAACAAGGAGGAACTCAATCAGCTTTTGAACATCCTAGGGCTTTTAGAGGGGCCTGATGCATTTGGCATCTCTCCTGAGGCTTGGGAGGCTGGAAAACTACGGTTTGGATCGTTGGAGCAGTTTACCGGAGCACAGCACACTCGGTCCAGGTAGGTTGAGGAGCAGCATCAAGTAGGGTTTTCTGGTCGGACATCTGGCGCAGAGAGAGGAAACTCGCTTAGCTCTCAATTGCGACCATGTTGGAAACTGCGAGGAAGACAAGAGACGAAAGGAAGAGAGGAGAGAAGAGAGATATGAGACACTAGAAGTGGAACCCCAGAAGTGTGTAAACTGAGCACACATGATATATATAGCGCCCCAAGTCCCCTCTATATATTCCTATCATGTGTGCTTAGTTTACACACTTCTGAGGTTCCACTTCTAGTGTCTCATATCTCTCTTCTCTCCTCTCTTCCTTTCGTGTCTATATATAGCGCCCCAGGTCCCCTCTATATATTCCTATAATGTCTGCTCAATTTACACACTTCTGGGGTTCCACTTCTAGTGTCTCATATCTCTCTTCTCTCCTCTCTTCCTTTCGTCTCTTGTCTTCCTCGCAGTTTCCAATAGGCACTTGGTTCAAAGAGAGTGAGAAGTGGAAGAGAATAAAATGTTGATCCCCTTGCGAATAAGGCATCATCTCACATTAGCCCCCCAAAAATGAAGTTGAGCCTCATATATGTCCTACTAAATTTGGAGGATCATGTATTAATAACTCCATCTAATGTTTAAAAAAGCTACCCAAATTATTAGGTCCATCTAGCCATAGATGATTGGTCATCAAGATTGAGGTATTCTCACGTTCCTTGATGGGATTTATTTTACTTATCTAATTAGCAAAGGTACCATACTATTACAACATAAAAAAGCAACTTCCTTTTATTATCATGTTACATAGGGTCCATTAACACAACATCTAGCACATGACAAACACTTTGGAAAACAACATTCTATTGCACAAAAGATAATATATAAAAACACCATTCCATGAAGTAGTATAAAATCCATATCCCTACAGAGAAAACAATTGTCTAGCCTAGGATGTGAGCTTCCAACCCCATAAGATTGGGTTGTATGTGATTACACTACTTCTGTCAACAACACACAGTAGGGAACTTATTAACTTAGAGCCATGATAAGCTTCCCTCATCATTAAAGGTATCCTATATAATAGGGTCACTTGTCGTTTTGCCTTCTCAAGCACTCGTGTAATCAAAAACACCTATCTCCTAAAAGATCATGGGATCCCAACCCACTAGTGAGTATTTTGGCATCTTATAGGATGCTAAGGCATATTGGGATGGAAATGCCAATGGCTTGAACTACAATGATAAAAATTTTGTCAGATTGTTCCATGAATAATAATAATTTTAGAGAATAATTTCAAAATATTTGTTATAATTAGACAAAGTGATAATTTCATAGAGTAATTTTAAAATATTCGTAATAATGTTTTTTGGAGCCATAAATATAGTCGTTGGGATATGATCTTCACAAGTATATATGAATGGTCTTGCTAAAAATTCATGTATCTATTATTTCTAATGGTAGAGAAGGGATATGATAGTGCTCATGAATTTTCTCTAGTTGTTCCAAGATTTTTGGGAGCTTTGAATTACCTCTAAGTCTTGACTTATAGGAATAAGGGCTAGACCAAGTTAGGAGGGATTAGAGGATAGCATAAATAGACTTGTCATGGATGTTACACTTGATGTTTGTTATGACCACAAGATGATACTAGCCAAATAGGTGCCTATAGGAGAAGTTGCTACACAAGATTGCACACATCATAATTTTTGAATTGCCAAATGCATAGCATGATTGAAATCCTCACGGACAGTACATTAAGATCCTCTAGGGGTTCAGCCTCTCTTGTAGAGATTCAAACCTATGGTTTTTTACCCAACATGGAAGGTTTAAGATGTATAGGAGAGAATAGCCCAACATGCTTTCCTCCCCTCCTTGCTTTTTATAGTACTCTATTTTAATATTGGCCTTTTTGAGCATATTCTTAGCACAAAAAGCATGCCTTTCTTTTAGCTCTCTTATTTTTTCTCAAAAGATAAATTCAAAAATTTTCCAATCTTAATTTGATCTTCTTTTCCTCTTGTGTTTTCCTTTTATTATGATGCACTTTCAATGTTCCATTGAGAATTTGCAAGAGTTTCTACATTGTTTGAATTATTTCACCTACCTTTGAGATTGGTGAGAATTTGATATGCTCCCATCGATACTTTTCTATAGAATTTCTCAACTTCAAACCCTAATAAAATGAGAATATCCAATGAGGATTTCTTTGTTTTGGAGCACTAGTTCTTTGTAAAGGTAATATACTTCCACCCTTGTAAGGCTATTTAGGTGTAGCCTTCTCGTTATTCGAGTCACCTCATAGTGAACCTTAAAGTAGCTTTCCATCTATCATGTTGCAAGCTTCCACATAGAGCTAGCTACAATAGTTGGCAATCACTAGAATCCTTGGTACTTATATTTTTGTGTTAAGACATGAAGTTTATAAGTTTAGTGCTAGTTTGAAAGGTGATAATATAGCAATGTAGTTTGCTTTATTTTCTATAGCCACATGTTTTGGGCAATGCAATTTAGCTTTTTCTCAATATGGCTACGCGCTTTACCTTGGTGGTTCTTTTTTTCCATGTGCACTTCCATGACCAATATGGTCATGCACTTGGTAATGTGCTTTCCTTTTTAATATGGCTATCTAATTTTCATGATAGGGTATATATGATTGTGTGGTTTTCTTGCCATGCACTTTGAATGTTTGCTCTTGTTGCTCATTTGGACAGTAGGGAATATGATGTTAGTGTGTGGAGTTTCTATTTAATCCATTGGTGCAATATGCTTTTTTCTCACTAATATAATCATGAGCTTTGCAATAAGATGGATGTCATGGCCATGATATATGCTTGGTCAGTGTGGCCATGTACTTTGCTCAATTTTGTAAGTGTTATTGTTGCTAAATGCAATGACTCTATTGTTGGGGCCACACAGTTTGTGTTATTCATGTGTACTAAACATCTTTCTTTTAATTTTCTTTTTTGTTATTGTGATTACCTTTCAACAATTGTGGTATTGCTTTTGTGTCAATGTGAAAAGCTTAGCTGTGAGTAAGTATTATACAAATGTAAATGTCTAATCAATGAATATTTATTTACTAATTATACCTAGAAAAATCATGAGTTCCAAGTTAACTTGATAGAATATCTATAATTCCCTAGTTAGAGGATAGTACTTGCTAGTTATGACTAGTAAAAAAAAAAAATTCTAATTAGGTTGATATTATTACTAGTTATACAATAACTTGCTAGATAATGTTGCTAGATAGGGCTTCAATTTTCTAGATACTATCTAGGAAAAGGATGTTACTAGTTAGAAGAGACTAGTGATGGCAAAATTATCTAGTTATAACTAAAAAAATTTACATTCTTCCTAGTTTGGTTAGTAATCTTCCTAGTTATAATGTGAACTTTCTATATAGTAAGTGGTTTAGAGTTTCTTGTGACCTTTGTCCTTACCTTCTCGAAACCATCATTATCAACTTGAATTGAGAAATAGAGAATTGTGATAAACATCATCTTTATCTTATCCTCATTGTACCTTTAATTCTCTATTACATAAAAGTAGGGAATCGCATCCTTATAATTCTTTATGTAGGGATTTTCAAAGGAATGTGGGGAATGCTCTATATTCCCTATTATAAGATGTAGGGAACATAGGGACTTTCAGAGGAATGTAGGGAATGTTCTATATTCCCTATTATAAGATGTAGGGAATGCAATTTCCTAGTTATAGATGGGGAATACGTACTTGTCTACATAGGAAATATTGAAGAATTTCCTATATTTCACCAAATTGCCTATGTGGGGAATGATTGAAAGTTCCTTGTGATAGGCAAGGGGGGCAGCTGATGAAGAGAAGCTTGACGAATGAAGACAACACGACAAAGCTCGACTCTTCTGTGGAGAAGTCAACATCCGATACCACGTGATTCGCCGTCGGTCGGCGAGCTAACCAACCTGCGTAGCCGCTGGGACCTGCCACCTGCCTACTTCAATGACACGATTCGGACTGGCCAAGGTGATGGCTCGCACGACTCGCGTCGTGGCGGAGCCCCTCCACATTGTCGTGGGGCACATCTAGTGGGCAACAGAAGAAGATGAGGAGTCGACGTAAAGCTGATGTGCTGAACGAATTGCGGTTGCTGAGCGTTGACGAGGCATCGGCGATGACTACAACGGTTGAGGCCGTGAAGAAAATGGCAACTCTAGACTTGTAGATTAGCACTGCTTCGACTGCTACAGGGCGAGCTGCTTTAACTGAGCACTTCAAGAACTCCATGTTTGCGTGTGATTCAGATGATTAGTTCCCTTAAGTGTTCTCGTCACCTCGGATGGGAAGGAGACGAAAGTCGGTGGCCTGCAGATGATGACATATCGAAAAAGAGACCAAGTAAAGCGTCGCTGCAGAAGGAAAACAAGGTGATTGAAGACGACGAAGATGCTGCCGCAAAGGCTGGGCATCATTGGACTTCCGCATTGGACTTACCTCCAATTATCAAAGACATCCTTACTGTCTGCCTATCAAACCCACAAGCAATACTTTTTTTTCTCTATTGTGATCCTTAAAGAACTAGAACTCGAGGTTTGTAAATTTAATCTTGAAAAAGCTCTTCCACTTAGCCATTAAATTGTAATACATGAAGGCTCAAATCTTGTGCTCCTCTAGCAAACTTCCTTTGATTCAAATTTATCCCTTATTACTTGGAAGTTTCTTCTTCATCAATACCAAATATACTTCAATCGATGTTTTTATCTTGATTTGAGTAATCTTGATCTATCATTCTCATTTTGCTTAGTGTCCCTGCGACGAGTGACATTCACGAACTCCCGCACGTGAATTTCATGTGACACCCGGCAAACCCGACATGAAAGTGTCACTTCTGATTTGCTGAGATGGGAGACTCTTCAAATACTCCACCCACTTCATCATTGAGTGCTTCTTTCTTTTCGACCGATGAGATGAAGAATTTATTGCAAACTCTATCTTCGGCTATTATGATGCAGAATTAATAAATGCAATTATCTATGCAGTAGCAGCAACAGCTACATCAACAACAATTGGATCAACAACCAATGCTACATCAAGAATAAGAACATACACATGGAGCAACCAAAGTGATCGAGGCCATGGTAAGTGAACGTAAATTATTTGATGGCCGGAATGTCTCATCTTATCTTAAAACTTTTGAAGGCCAGATGCGCATTTTTGGAGTTCCTACCAACTGGAGCAATTATTTCTTACGGCTTGTCACGCCTACTTTGCGGGTTAGAGTGACTGATTTATTTGTGCAAGATTCAAATTGGAATGTCTTCAAGAAGGCACTCAAAGATGAATATTTCCTGGAGGATTATGGTATTGCTACTCGGAAGACGTTCACAAAGAATGTGTTATATCAATCCAACAAAGGTCTTGTTGCTTCCAAGTTATTGCGCGTGTTTGAAGAACATTACAACCAGTTGGATGCACTTAAACAAAGAGTCCTAAAATCACAGAAAGTAGAGTTATTCTTGCAGGCAGCTGATCCTACACTTCAAGACGAGTTGGGAGAGCTTCTTGAAAACCGTACACAACCTATGGGATTAAAGACGGATTGGCAAGATGTTGTTGATATGGTCTCCGCATTAACGAAGAGGCGAAGATGTAGGCTTGCATACAAAACTGTATGCAAACTGCCCTAATGATGTCTTCTCCTACCTCTACTCTCCTACTACTCCTTCCACTTCTTCCACCCCTCATCCCATGTTTATGCCTACTTCTATGCCTATGCCTATGCCTATTCCTACGGTAGTTGTCAGGCCATCTGCCAAACCAATAGTCGAAGACATGGTGGAAGAAATTTCAAAGAATTTGAAGGATCTTCAGATAAAGATGGCCAGAAGAGATCAACAACCACTTAACCCAGCTCCAATTTCTATTCCATCCTCTTCTACTCCTATGAATTCTTCTAGAAATGATTGTGTTCGTCGTTGCATATAGTGCAATATCTAGACCATGAGCGCAAGGACCGTCAAGACTTTGAAGAGGCGAAAAGACTGAAGTTGGTGGTGTGGAAGGACAAGATGATATGTTTCGAAGATACAGAGCAACCACTCAAAACGAATTTCGGCAAACGAGGTATGAAGAAAAAATTGGAGGAAAATCTCTTACGTTCTTCTTATGTGAAGCAAGAGGCAGCGAGAGAAGCTGCTGCCTATGGTCTTCAATTGGAGCAGTTATCGAAAGATAAGTCTCCTTTATGGTCCTATGCACTGCATGCGGAAAAGAAAGGTAAAGCATCTTCATCTGAACTTTCATTCATAGGAGATGCAATTAGAAAAGGAATCGGATGGAATGATCGTGTAGATATCTTCTCTATCTATACTTATATTGCAAAATCTCAAGGATTTGAAGCACTTGTTGAAGAAAAACGCAAAAGAGATAATGATCAACCTGAAGGTTCAAAGAAGAAAACTAGGAGGAGTGAGCCAGTTCTTCAGCCTTCTTCTTCAGGACTGGAGCAGAGTATGGTTGACATACAAAAGCCAAAAGTGCAAGAAGACCAAAAGGCCCCAAATTTAAAGGATTCGAAGTCGAAGAAGCAACTTGGATTCAAGCTACTATCCAACATCGAGACTTCCATAGACTTAAAAAAGGTACTTGAGGATCGAATTCTTAATTGCAAAATTGAATTTACACTTGGAGAAGTTTTGGGGATTGCCAAAGAGAGTTCCATGATGTTATCATTGACATCATAAAAAGAAAGCACCAAATTATTGAAGAACCATCACAAGATATGATCCATCGAGAGGCTTTAACTGTTGCCGAGGCTATTCTCTATGGATTATAGATTTAGGAGGTTGATTCTAAAGAAGAGATCATCGGGGAATCTACAAATGGAGCTCTATGTATGCAATCCAAGAAGTCTCTTCATCCTTTACTTCACTCTTTGCAGTATGATGAGAGCAAAGATGCACCTAGATTGGTGCCTCGTAACCATTTTTCTTGAAGTCGTTGGGCTCGTGCAACTATAGAAACTGTCGTCAAGCTTAGTGAGATTGAGACTCCTTGTGTTGCTCTTTTGGATCATAGTGCCGAGATTAATGTAATTGTGCGAGGTTTATATGATACTAGTAGATGGCCAGTTGATGTTGATCATGGTTGGTGCATGCATGTGACCAACAACACTGCAGGAGATTTATATACTGCTTGTCCAAATCTGAAGATTTCTATTGGAGATATGGATGAGTCCTATCATTTCTTTATACAAAACTCTTGTTCTTATCCTATTATTTTGGGATAGCCATTTATTGCTGAGTCTCGGATGGAGACTAAAGTTCTAGATGATGGGTTTGCATATGCACGAATCCGAAGCAAGGATGGGAAGAGAGTTGTTCAGCTCATGACTGTTTGTATTAATTATCAATAGAATAAAGATGCTTTGAGGGATTCCCCTCTTCCAATAGGAGAGCTAGATTTTTGCTAGGTACCACTATCTTGCGAGACGATGGTAGTATGACTCAGGGAAAGCTCTCGCCTCTCCTTGCATCGATAGTTTTTTCTCATGTGTTTATGGTGTATCCACTGAAATTACTTTGTGTTTTCAGCATATTTTTTATGTGTCTAGAGCTGCAAGGCAATATGTAAAAAGAAAAAAAAAAGAATTGATGATGGCAAGTGTTTTGCAGGAAGAAGATCGGATAGATGGTCTCTATGATGGCCTTTCATACTCAGATACCATGGAAGAACTTTTGGTTTTGCTAAATGCTAACAATCAAGAGATGTCATATGTCTTACAGGTTCATTCTCTAGAGATGTATTGTGAGATTGCTGATTTCATGCTTCAAAAGAATTTGGGTGTTGAGGATTCTTAGCAAAAAGAATTCCTTGCCAACATATTTCAATAAAAATATTTGGGTGTTGCTATTTATACACAGCAAAATTTGTGTTTACCAAGGTATTTTCTTCGAGGAATGAAATCTGCAAGTTGTAGCAATGAAGCCAGAGTTCAAACAAAATATAAGACAGTTGACAAGAAGGTTTGACCAATCGCATGTCCACTACCTTTGGACAGTGATAAGATGATTAGAAGAGTTGCTATGCAATCTCCTTTGCGAAATCCTATATGTATTGGACATAAGTTTTCAGCTGAGACATTGAAAGAGATGAAGATTGGGACCGAATATTTTCTACTTCCTCAAGAGGTAAGATGTTTTGAAGAGATGTTATGCATACATGAAAAATCTTTTACTTTCTTTCCACATGAGATTGGATGCATTGATCCTAGGGTTGTGATGCCTATGGTTAGTTTTACAATTCCGCGTGTCCCTTGGAATCTACGGCCTATTCCTGTGTCAAGGGCTCACTTGCCCAAACTGGTAGAGTTGTTGAATGAGTGGATCATGATGGGAATTCTAGAGCCATCTTCACCTCCATATTCCAATAGGTGGTTCACAGTTCCTAAAAAGAATGGTAGACTCAGATTCATATAGGACCTACAGCCAGTAAACAAGGTCACTATTCGAAATGTTGGTATAGGACCTATTATGGATGCATTTGCTGAGGCTTTTGTTGGACGTGCTATCTATTCCCTTGGTGGTCTTTATTCAGGATATGATTAGTTCCAGCTTGCCCTTGAAAGTAGAGATTTGACTACGATGAAGACACCTGTAGGTCTTGTCCGAATGTGTATGCTTCCACAAGGATCTACTAATTCAGTTGCCCATATGATGAATGGGATGAACAAGGTTCTACGAGATTTTATTTCTGAGCTTACTATGCCTTTCATTGATGACTTACCTATCAAGGGATGTTTGGAAGAAGGTAAAGATGATTCTTTAGATGATCATGGATCTAGATTCTTTGTGGCTTCGCATATTAGAGATGTTGGGAGGATTCTTTGTAGACTAGAAGAAGTAAATTTTACATTGTCAGGGTTGAAGTCTATTTTGGTGCTAGAGAAGTTTTGATTGTTGGTCATATGTGTGGGTATCATGGCAGGAAGCCTTCACCTGCAAAGATTGAAGCCATTGAAAGAATTGCTGAGACTTTTTTCTCTACTTTAGAGGTTCACAGGTTCCTTGGAGCTTGTTTGTTTTATCTTATTTGGATTCCCCACTTTGCTCATATTTCATATGATCTTTATCAGCTCTTGAGAAAAGGGCAATGTTTTTCTTAGGAGATAAAATATACTAAAGGCATGCAAAAACTGAAGAAATTATTGAGAGTTGCTCTGACTCTTGGAAAGGTAGATTATGAGTGTGGAAGACCTATTGTGCTTACTGTTGATACTAGTCCTATCGGTGTTGGATGGGATGTTGGCCAAGATGATGCTGATGGGAATAGGTATGCTATTCGGTTTGGGGCAAAAGTCCTAAATGAGTGACAACGAAGGTATAATCAAGTTAAAAGAGAGCTCTTGGGAGTTGTCACAGCCCTCAAGAATGACAGAGAGTACTTCATTGGAGCTGATGTGCTGGTTGAGATTGATTGTTTGCCTCTTCTAGGTATGAACATGAGTTGTTCTACTCCAAACATTGCCATGCTTAGGTGGATTAGGTATATAAAATCCATGAATCCTGAGTTCAGGCACATAGCAAATAAAGGCAACCCAATAGTTAATATGCTTTCATGAACGAGGTATGATGATTTGGATTTTTATTGCATTGATGATGCTGATGAAGGGGCTGATCTTGTAGCCATGCATGCTGATCATCTTTGTCATGAGACTACTTTGGAAATCTTTGGTAAGTCTTTGTATATAGGAGAATATTTACAGATTGGTAGTTATTTGAGTACTATGTCTAGATAGAATGGATGGTCTGATGCAGACTTCAAAAAGATTAGAAGAAAATCTTATGGTTTCTTCTTGCGAAGTGGGCTACTTTGGAAGCATCCACATAAGCGAGGAGGACAGCCATTGAGAGTTGTTTGTGATAGATCTTCACAGGTGCGTATCATGAAAGAAATCCATGAAAGCCTTTAGGCTAGGCATGGAGTTGTATGGGTGACGTATGAGAAGATTAAATAGCGCTATTGCTGGAAAGGCATGTATAGAGATATCTCACAGTTTGTTGAGACATGCCCTGATTGTGAGTTGTTCTCTTCAGTGAGGCATAGAGATGAGCTTCATTCTACCTACCCGCTATGTATTCATTACAAGTCGATTCTTGATTTCATTACTATGCCTATTGGTTTATGGCAAATGCCACTACAAGGGACTGGGGCAATAGCGATGCCGATTAGCGACGGCGTTTATCGGCGTCGCTATTGGCGTCGCTATTTGCGTCGCTATATGCGTCGCTACGCGTATAGCGACGCATATAGCGACGCCGCAGGGAAAAAAAGCGCGGCCGAAACCAGAGCGCCGTTTTCATTTTGTTTTCTTCGCCTTTTGAGAGCGAGAGCGAGGGAGAGAGCCAAGGCTTTGTGAAAGAAGAGGAGGAAGACACTTGTTGCCGCCGCCGCCGCCACCGCCACCGCCACCGTCGTTGTTCGCGAAGGAGAGGAGGAGCCCTCGTTGCAAAGAGAAGCCGCCCACGCTCGCCATATCTCATTGGTGAGTCTCCCTCTCTCTTTCTTTTACTTGTTGAAGGTTTAAATCGTTCTCTTTTGTTTATTTAGGAGAGGAAAAGAAAGAGAAGGAGAGGGAGAGGGAGAGAGAGGGAGAGAAAGAGAGGGAGAGGGAGAGAAAGAGAGTGAGAGTGCATTCTCTCTCTCTCTCTCTCTCCCTTTTGCTTGTTTAATGTTTAAATTACTTTCTTCTTTGCTTGTTTAGGAGAGGAAATGAGAGAGTAAGAGAGAAAGAGAGGGAGAGGGAGAGGGAAAGGGAAAGAAAGAGAAAGAGAAATAGAGGGAGAGGGAGAGGGAGGGGGAGGAAATAGGAGAGGGAGAGAAAGAAAAAGAGAGGGAGAAGGAGGGAGAGTGCATTCTCTCTCTCCCTCCCTCTCCCTTTTGCTTGTTTAATGTTTGAATCACTTTATTTTTTGCTTGTTTAGGAGAGGAAATGAGAGAGAAAGAGAGTGAGAGGGATAGGAAGGGGAAGGAAATGAGAGAGGGATAGAAAGAGAAAGAGAGGGAGAGTGCATTGTATCTCTCCCTCTCCCTTTTGCTTGGAGGATGTTTAAATCACTTTATTTTTTGCTTGTTTAGGAAATGAGAGAGAAAGAGAGATAGAGAGGGAGAGGGAGAAAAAGAGAGGGAGAGGGAGAGGGAGAAAAAGAGAGGGAGAGGGAGAGGGAGAGGGAGGGGGAGGGGAAGGAAATGAGAGAGGGAGAGAAAGAGGGAGAGGGAGAAAGAGGGAGAAAGAGGGAGGGAGAGGGAGAGGGAGGAGGAGGGAGGAAATGAGAGAGGGAGAGAAAGAGAACGAGAGGGTGAGGGAGAGGGTGAGAGAAAGAGAGGGAGAGGGAGAGGGAGAGGGAAGGGAATGAAATTTAAGATAATATACGTATCGATAATGGTATGCAATGTGCTTTGCATACGGCCACGTACTTCATCAAAATTAACCCAAAATTATTGTTATAGAAGTGGAGATCCCTTAAATTGAGTATAGGATAATTTCTCTCAGGTCTTATGACTATGAGTAGAATTGATTGAAATAAATTTTATTACTATAGTTGTAAAATTTCATAGATGGCGCGCATTAATTTTAAAATGGATTACTTATACTCAAAGTCGAGATATAACAAAAAATTATCTACCGGGACAAACAAATCGTTGAGCATGATACAAGGCCGAGATATAACATCGGAAAATCTCTCGACTACTATATACAATGCAAGGTTTATGGTCAACTTGCAAGTTGACGTACATCTCCAAAAAGCTATCCATTTAAGCCTCGTTTGCTGTAATGTAGATAAGATGGCAAACGAAGAAGGTCCTATTGTTCAAGACCGCGAGTCGTATCTTAATCAGCGTGTCCCATGTCCTTGCTCTCAATGCAAGTTGGCAATTAGACGAAAACGCCGATTGTCTATAGAACACGTACGACGATTTGGCGAGTTTCAACCTGAGATTATTGATCAGGCGATTGCAGATTTTCAGCAAACGGTATTTTCAAGTTAGCATTTTTCATGCATTGTACTCTCAAGCTAATTGAAAACCATACACAATAAGATTGGGTCTTGTTGGCAAATTTTGTGTCCAGGGGGGTGATGTCTCGACCCAAGGGGGAGTGCACCCTTTGCGGCCAATTAGAAGAGTTCGTGGACGTGAGATGGATGGATGGCAGGAGCCAATAGACCACTCGCAAGGCCCATCTATATCGTCAATGCCAGAGGAGACAGACAACCTTCCCGACTTGCCTACAATCTTGGAGCCTGAGATGAAGGCAATGATCGATGCATTGATTCCCATGGATGTTGAGACATCTGACCCGCTTAGAGAGGAAGCATCCATACCATTATATGATGGGTGCCGAGTATCTCGGTTGAAGACATTGCTTGCACTCTTAAGTGTGCAAGCGAAATACGGTTGGAGCGATACGAGTGTGACTGAGTTATTCAGGTACCTTGCATACAGACTTCATTGTTTTTTTTAAAAACAGTATTATTGTAAATATGGATGGATTTTTCAAGGTGTTTTATGATGTTTTCAGGTTATTGAAATATCATATATTGCCACCTGCAAACACCATGCCTGAGTCTCGTGATGATGCACGACATGTTTTACGGAAGCTTGGCATGGACTACAATAACATCCATGCATGTATCAACGACTGCATATTGTTTCGAGATGAATACGAGACTATGGAGACATGTCCAAAGTGTGGTGCTCACAGGTATCGACAGGACTTGCAAGGGCAGACCATCCCTCAAAAAGTCCTCAGACACTTTCCGCTCATCCCCCGCATAAACCACATGTTTCGCACGTCTGCCATGGCAAGCTTGACAACGTGGCATGTGCAGAATAGGTCTACGGATGGAGTGCAACGAATATCAGCAGATTCGCACGCATGGAGCCACATTGACTCTACCTTCCCAGGCTTTGCGCGAGAGCCAAGGAATCTTCGGCTCGGTCTCGCCATGGATGGTGTGAACCCATTCGGTCTGCGCTCGACTTCTTACAGTGTGTGGCCTATAGTGCTTGTCAACTACAACATTCCTCCATGGCTTTCTACGAAGAAAGGACATCTCATCCTTAGCTTGCTCGTCCCGGGCCGCTACAAAGTAAAAAATATGGACGTGTATCTTCGTCCATTAGTCGATGAGCTTAAGATTTTGTGGGAGGAGGGGGTCACGGTGCAAGATATGAGCAGGTGCGATGGTCGGCGGTCAGCCAACATTCGAGCCATTCTCATGTGGACGATGCATGACTTTCCGGGATTGGGAGAGTGCTCAGGTGAGCAGACCTTTGTTCACGCCGGTAATATCTATATTTTATTTCATTCAATCAAGTATTCACTAGGTCGTGGATCGCCTTGCAGGTCTCGTTACCTCAGGTTATCATGCATGTCCATTGTGTGGGCCACAGTTAGACTCCCGAAGGTCACGAACCATGAAGAAGATGGTATATCAAGGACACACCACTTTCTTGCCGGAGGATCATGAACTCAGGGAAGGTTTTCTTGGACGACCTCCAGCACGTATGAACGCTGCAAGCTGGTACGAGCTGAAAATGGTAAACCCGGAATCACATCCAAATGGAATGCGACGGTTCTCAGTTTTCTACGAGTTGCCATATTGGACCCACTTACAGGTCAACCACTTGTTGGATCCCATGCATATTTTCAAAAATGTGGGCAGCTTGCTATGGGACCACATCACAGGAAAGAGAGACACTATAGGGTCACGAATGGATTTAAAGGAGGTAGGTAAGATGGAGGCGCTTTGGCCGCAGTCGAGTGCTGAAGGGGGAGTGCAGCTTCCTCGCGCTCCCTGGGTTTTGTCTACCAAAGAAGAGCGCATTGTGAAGCAAGTAATCAAGTCTATCCGCACTCCGACGGGTATGATGCGTTCTCTCAGGTCCGCATTTTCTAAAGATGACCAAATGTCTGGGCTAAAATCCCATGATTGGCATAAGATATGTCAGGTTTGTGAACAGAATGGATTTTAATTAGCGTGGACATTTTGAAATTTGAAAAGTGACCATTATTCTTAATGCTTTCTCATTTGTGGCAGTTTGTCCTACCGATCGCGATCGCGGGATGCCTAACTCCAGAAATTCGCGGGGCCATTTACAAGCTGTCGACTTTGGTGCAATGGATCTCACAGAAAGAGATTAAGACGTCCTCTATTGAATCCGCAAGGCGGGGAGCAGTTGAGACGGTCTGTCTCTTTGAGAAATACCTGCCCACTAGCATGCTCACGATACAAGTTCACCTTCTTGTGCATCTTGTGGACGAAGTGGAGATTGCCGGACCTGTCCATACGCGATGGATGTTCTTCCTGGAGCGCTTCATGAAAACCCTGAAAGGCTTTGTGCGACAACGAGCTCGTCCGGAAGGTAGCATGGCGGAGGGTTGGTTGGTGTCAGAGGCATTAGTGCATATCTCACAATGGCTACCAACGGTGGAACCAGACTGAAATGCTATGGACGCTCAAGGACGATGACAGGCTGACTGGAGATGTGGTGGTTGGAAATGGGGTAGAAAAAAGAATGGATGCTTCAATGGAAGAGAAAGTGAATCGCTTTTGTATGTTGCACCATGCCTCCATGGAGACGTGGCTCGCCAAGTACCAGATTGCAAGGCAAGATCGAGAGGAAGCGCGAGCTGAATTCCGACGCAGTACGCGTCACCGACCGATTCGATATCCCGAAGGCATGGAGGAGATGCCGCGGTTTATGTCAACACGATGGTTGCATGGAGCCTTGATCGCAGCATCCAGCGAAGGGGCAGAGGTCTCAATGGAGGAGTGGGAGTTCTCGAGGGGATGTAGTCCAAAGGTAATGAGGGGTTTAGAATGTGTCGTATCTGAATTTGTTTGCTACATCTAATTTGAGTGTTTCAATGTGCAGTACAAAATATATAGTGCAGCGTGGTCGCGCGGACGGCATTTTCGGGTGGAGCGTATTGACAAAATGCGCTCCACAATGGACTGTGGTGTCATGGCAAGGTTTGAGCAAGAGAGCCGGCGACGAGCAACGGATCCAAACACGGTTGTGGATGAGATGGAGTATTTTGGGAATTTGCAAAGTATTATTACGGTGGATTACCGTAGCTTCTCCATGATAATATTCGATGTGCAGTGGTTCAAAGTGGTACTTGGAGGAGCTGGCGCAACGGTTCGACGAGGTCCATCTGGATTTCTCGAAATAGATTCCGAAAAAAAATGGATGGATTTGCGCGACACCTTTGTGTTGCCGGCACATTGTGAACAGGTAATCTTCTAGTCATTTGCTTGCTAATTGTAATACGACATGCTTTATGTCACAATGGTTTGAAGACGGTTTGTAAGTGTTTGTGAACAGGTAATCTTCTATCCAAATCCCCGACAACCTCGATGGTGGTATGTTATACCTTCAACTCCTAGAGGTGCGAGAGTATACGATCAAAGCGATGTTCCAGGCATAGATGAAGAATATATGCAAATAGAGGGATCGAAATTACAAGGGGTGGAGGCCACCGCAAGCTTGGAGCCCGCATCGGCTAACAATGATGGAAATACAGAAGTCGTAGAATTTTTTGAGAACGAGGCAGACTCGTTCTTTTGTGGTGACATGTCTATCGACCTTCCAGTGTATGCAGAGTTATGTCAGGAGATTAACATGGGACCATAGAATACTTCATTCTTGGAGAATTGTATTACTCAATTCGTTGTTTAGATCTTCCATAAAGGTAGATAAGATATGCATTTTAAGATGGATTTTTCAAAAATGATTTATATTAATGCGCTTTGTATAGTTTCAATTGATTATTCTAACATTATTTTTTATCTCTGCAGGTATCTTTATTTTCAGGATGAGTCGAGGGATGAGCGATGAGGAGTTTCAGGAGATGATGGCACGTATGTCTCCAGATCAGCTCGCGAGATTCAGAGAGATAGCAGATCAGGAGCTGTCTCGTTCTTCGTCAGGGCGCTCTGCTAGATCAGCTTCAGTGCGATCAGATGCTTCAGCTTCGAGCAGACGATCTCGACGCTCGCGACTTGGGCCAGAGGGAGGGACTGCGACTGCAGGAGGATCAGGGGGGTGCTGCTGTGGAGACACGGACGCGGTGTCTCCGTCTCATCGTTCAGCTAGAGCTCGGTCACCTCCAGGATTTGTCACACCTGTGGGGACGTCCACTCCAGTTACTCCGGCTTTTGCGCAGCCGTCGGCAGATGTCACGCCTTTTGGTGGCACTCCTTTTGGTGGCACCCCCTCTGGTGGCACTCCTTTTGGTGGCACCCCCTCTGGTGGCACCCCTTTCAGTGGCACTTCGGGAGAGGGTACCCCCGTCGGTACACCGGATGTTCAGGGGTCTCCTGGATATGCCCAGGAGCGTGGACGGAGATGGGAGAGGGCCCATACGAGGCACACTCCTAGGGATTATGGATACCTAGTGGATGGCAGGTCAGGAGCTATCATCATGAATGATGAGGGGAGGAGGGTGATAGCTCGCATGAGGGAATTGTGCCAACAAGTTTTTCGGCACAACGTCCTGGATCATTGGAGGAACATACCGGAGGGGAGCAAGGAGTACATAGTAGCATCCTTGCATGAGGAGTTCCCGGTGCCAGCCGCAGTGGATAGATTCTCTACGGGCTGGATGATGGATTGCATGCGTGCATACATGTCACATAGACGATCCGACGCACGCAAGGCAATCAAGAGTGGGGCTCCAAAGCCCGAGTGGTTAGATGCAGAGGACTGGCGCCGACTGAGGGAGGAGGCTACAAATTCGCCAGGACGTTGGAGTCAGCAGCGGGAGGCGGCGAGGGCACGAATCGAGGCCGGATCGGTACATCATCTTGGGAGTGGCGGCCATAGGACATATTTGGAGGACTTTGTAAGTTTCTCTTTTATTTTGCTTATTTGTTTTTTTGAGATATTATTTGTACTGACAATCATATTTCTAACAGTTAGCATTTTGTTTTCTTTGCAGCACTCCTTTACAAATCGTGATCCGCAAGGCCTTGAGACTCAATATGCAGAGAGGCACGGTCTCAGATCATTGATCGACCGATTGTACAGACGCGGCGGCCCAGTAAGTCTCTCATCTTTCATGTCCATAGTTACCATGAGATATTTGAATGCATTATTGTATGGTGGATTGATATGTTGTTTCTTTTTCTGCAGAATCCGTTTGATGCTCCTTTGCAGAGGGACGAGCTTTCGGGGGACGACGATTTGTAGCTCGCCCTCGGATCCTTAGCGCTCACATACCTTTAGTTTTTAGTCGCCCGATCTATGTAGACATTTTCTATGTATTAGTGATATTGTTTTATGATTGTACCAATCGCATTTTATGCGATATCATGTATTTATTTCATCTATCAGTTTTATGATTTCAGTATAGATTCTTTTTGTTTGCAAACGCTTTGTATGCAGCAGTGCAGAAACTATTTTGTATGGCTCTCATACAGCACACAGTGCTATATGTGGCAGGGCAGCTTGCTGCCCTGCCACAAAATTTTTTTTTCCTCTGTTACCGTCGCTATTTGCGTCGCAAATTTACTGCAGGCGTCGCTATTGTCGTCGCTATCAGCGTCGCAAATTCTCTGTAACCGTCGCTATATGCGTCGCTATTTGCGTCGCTATATGCGTCGCAAATGCGACGCATATAGCGACGCATATAGCGACGCAAATAGCGACGCATATAGCGACGATTCCATGGCGTCGTCAATAACGACGCTTTTTGCGACGACGGGGGCAAATTTTGTTGTTTGTATTTTCGTCGCTTTAAACGTCGCTATAAGGTCTATATCTTGTAGTGTGCGCTATATTGTTTTGGCATGAGAAGATCTCACAAATCAAGCATTACGAACAAAATCAACATTAGTAGCTTGTAAGTTTCTTTTGGAGGATGTGATTTGTAGGTATGGATGTATTGAAAAAGTTACTGCAGATAGAGGTAAGTTGGATGCTGATGAGGATAGGGAGTTTTTCTCCCACCTTGGCATCAAACTCGATTTGACTTCAGCTTATAATCCAAAAGGCAATTGGAAGAGCAAAAGAGGCCATCTGCCAATTGTGAAAGCCCTGGCCAAAGCATGCGGTGGATGGGTTCAAGAGTGGCCTAGGTTATTGCCCTATGCCTTATGGGCTGATCGCACTACTCACAGTGTGACTATAGGATATATGCCAGTTGAGCTGACTACAGGATATATCATGTAGTCACACTACTCACAGTGTGACTACAGGATATATGCCAGTTGAGCTGATGTGTATGGACAAAAGCCAGTAATGCTTACAGAGATTTACACGCTTACTTGGAGTGCTTTACCATGGCAGTAAGAAGACATGTCTAGAGAAGATCTTTTGACTCTTCGTATTTGTCAGTTGGAGAGAAAACCCGAAGATATTGAGAGAGCAATTCAAAAGCTCAAAGAGGCCAGAATTTGCAACAAAGACCATTTTCATAGCAAACACACATTGAGGCCTGAAGAGATTAAGAAGGAGATTGGGTGTTGGTCTATGACAATAGTCTAGACAATCAGTATAGTGCTATTCGCAAAGTTTCTAAATGATGGTTTGGACCCTATCTAGTGCAGCATGTCCATGACAATGCAACATATTCCTTAGCAGAACTTGATGGTACGACTTTTCCGATTCCAATTGTAGGAAAGATAATCAAACTCTTCAAGATAAGAGATGCTACAGCTTATGTAGTCGAGGAGTTGGATGATGCAAATTACGATGGACTTGAGCCAGGAAAGGATGAAGATGCAGATATGGACATTGAAGATGCTTTTGCAGAAGATGATGAGATAGCATTAACCATCGAGGTTGGCGGTGATGAGGATGGGTAGCTGTGGCCCATCCGAAGGATGTGCAGGTTTGGAGGGGGCAGATGTTATGATGCTGCACATCTACCACTGCAAACCTGAGGGTATAATTGTTTGTCAAGATTTTAGCATCATTTTAAGTTTTTTTTTTTAAATGTACTTTTTTGTTTGCATCTGCATGACGCACGAGCACATATAGTTAGACTAGGCACAATTTTTGCATGGAAGCATCACTTGATTGATTGCATAAGCATGGATTCTAAATGCAAATTTCCTGAGAGTTTGGGCACGAAGTTCCGTTTCATAGCATAATCTTGCTAGGACAAATTGCATGAAAAATAGGTTCATATGAAGAGAATGATCATTTCAAAGACTCCATAGGTTTGCACACCAATATTGGAGCTTAAGAAGAGTGTTTTTGGAAGAAACATGAAGACAATTTCAGTATGGTTGAAATACAAAAGATATGTTCAAGGTTTGAAAGGGTGGAGAGGTGTTAATGCCCCATCATGTTTGGTGTTTCTATGTTTTATGGAGTTGCAGTGGCGGCAACAAAAACCAAAAGAGGTAGTCCCTCATGAGAATTGGGAAAATCATAAAACATGTAATGACTCGATCACTCTGGACATCTGCCGGGGTCAATATAAGTCTACCCTCGTATGCCCGATTTGTAATAAATTCTCAGTTACTTTTTTGTCTTTGACACTATCATTCCACTACTTTTTGAACTCTAACTGTAACAATATTCATTGGTGATGGAACTGATGCTCCTATGTCTTATATTGTTACTGTATCTAAGCAAGATAGGTGCAGAGACTTGTCATAGCCAATGGAAAGGCTTGTAGTATGTGTGATGATGAATGGCTCATGTTAAAAGAGCTCTACGGTCATCATCAGTTCCGGATTTTGAAGGACTAATAAGAGCGCCAAAAGATCCTTGGAAGTTGGTTCTAATAAGATCATGTTTGAAAAATAAAAGCGATGATTTTTAAAGTATGGATTTGAAAGTGATGATGAATGAAGAATCGTAGGGTGACATGAATGACCTAAATAGCGACTAGACTAAAACGAATACAAAAGGATTGAAGGGAAAAGAGAGGCATACATAATGTCAAATGAACGTCATTGATTATGTAGACAATGTCTGCGTGAACATAGCAACAAAGCATGTGCGAGAAAAGCAGGGAATGAGAAGAATAATAGCTTAAAAGCTATGATGCTTTCTTCAAAATTTTGAGGTGGCGGGCAAATATAAAGAGGCAACCAGGAGGCTGTATAGTGGGGGGGGGGGGGGGGGGGGGAAACAAAACAAAAGCCTCATGAACAAACATGTCTGATGGATCGTGAGCACGGAAGACGTTGCAATATGAAGGGGCGCAAGATGATGCTGTGACAATAATGCTAAAGATGGATGAAGATGCTCAGGAGATTGAAGACGACGTAGCGGATTGGTAGGAAGTGACGATGAACAAAGAAGAAGCTGACAAGAATACGATGGTGCACTGGGAGGGAAAACTCTCAAGACAAAGCCAAAGGGATCAGTGAGCATGTCGAATGAGAAGGCCGATGAAAGAAAGGAGGGCAAAGGAGCTATACTGCATCCAGCGCCGTGACTAATAGTCGAGGGGGGAAGTTGATGAAGAGAAGCTTGACGAATGAAGACAATGTGACAAAGCTTGACTCTTTTATGGAGAAGTCGACATCCGATGCCACGTGATTAGCCGTGGGTCTGCGAGCTAGCCAACCTGCGTAACCTCTAGGACCTACCACATACCTACTTCGACAACACGATTCGGACTAGCCAAGGGCTATGGATAGATATCAGCCCGTACCAAGTAATTATGGTCCCACAGATTAAAAAGGCCCCTAAAATGAGGTTTGGTCTCTCCTCAACTGACTCCCTAGGCTTCGAACCCTGTGCCCTGTCTCTTAGAGGCAGACACTCAAAACCATGTGCCGCATAAGAAGATGATGACAGGTCTACATCATCCAAATTAATTATTTAAATAAATAAAAAAAATTAAGCGATCGGCAAGTCACCGGGAGAGAACCGACACGTCCGCAAAAATTTGGGGCCCATACTAATATTTATCTTCCGCCCTGGCCAAGGCGATGGCTCAGTAGGAGTTTGTCTTTGAAAATGGTGCTTGGTTTAGGTAGAAAGCGAGGGAGTGGGAGGGTGTTTGATCTCCTTTGCTTGATAGTTTAGGTATTTGAAGATTTAGGAGCATTAGTCAGATTAGTGGTATATTGTTTTTCATTAGTAGGATGCATTAAGGTTTGAGAAATAAGGAAAAAGAAAAAAGAAAATGATAAGTCTCTGTAAACAACCATGAAATAGAGGAACAAAGAAAGAAAGGAAAAATAATTTTGAATATTTGGGAAGGAAAATATATAGAAAGGGTAGAAAGAGAAAGAGCATTAAAAGGAAAGAAAAGGGGGGAAATAGCTCACTTGAGTTTGTGAGAGATTGAGAGAGAGCCCAACATGTCCAAGGAGAGTAGCAAGCCAAAGGAGCATAAAAAATCCATGTGTCCTCCCCTTCAGTGGTTCCAAGTATGCTCAAGACCCTTTTTTGTTGATGGACTAATGAATGAGGATAGGATCATAGCTAGGTATATATGTGGTTAAGTGAATCATTATTATCAAATTTTTACCATTCAGCATGACATTCTTTACATCACTCAAATAGCATCCCTAAGACTCGGACTGTTGAACCCTCACTGACCCTCACACATCTCAGTCACCTTAGTTCCACTCAAACAATCCCACTCAAACTCGAATAGTCCCACTTGGACACTCGGATAGACAAGTCCACTAGAACTTGGACAATTGAGTCACTTCAGTCCACTCAAACACTTAACAAAGTCCGCTCAGATAGTCCCTGCTCTCATACACTCAGACGACCAAATTGTCCACTCATACACATTTTTTAAGACTCAAATGAGAAACCCTATCCAAGTTAGAACCCACCATTTGGATAAGCCAAGACTACCATTCGGATGGCTAAATTTGGGACTCAAACACTCGTTTTGACGTATAGCTTAAACATTCAAATTGGAAGATTAGTAGGACCAAAACACTATCTTAGGGACTATCCATACCTCCCAAACACACTAAAGGCTATAAACTAGTTACCAAATGACCCTAGCTAGATTCCATACCTACGAGCATGACCATATAGATGATCAACAAAAAATTCACCTAGACATGCCTAAGAATTGACCAAATCAGCCAATCACTTGTTGTTGTAGCTTGCTACCTAGTGGAGACACTGTCGGAGTGCTTGGTGGGTGTGTAAATTATTTCATTGAAGGTTACATATTGCATTGTAGGCGCTTATAGGTGCATGATAAAAATTGAAAGCTGGATCGTGTATAGTTCACCTTGCATTGCACCATCCAAGTGTGTGAGTGAGTGAAAACTTGTAAAGTGACTTCCTTAACAAGGAACACAATAGAGGGAAAGTAAGCTAAGAAACAAACCCACCAATAGAACTTGTAACACCCCGTGGGACCATGGAAAAAAACCAAGAAACCCATCATAGAGAAGGGAATAGCCTCAAACCACTAGAGAACCTCGGGGAAGTTACTATATGTATATCCTCTACGCACATGCGTTCAAGGCCTATTTATCTTTATCCTTATTTGTGATTTTTTCTTGAATAAAACATAACCCTTTTCTATTCAATTTGTAAATAACCCCTTTATATTATACCCTTCTATATGTAAAATAATTATAAAAATTATATTTTAAAAATACCTTATTTTGAATCCACGTGATGCCCACATATATTCATGAGTAACTTACCCAATTTGAGAACTAAATAAAGAAAGGAACGAACCACAATTAGAGATGTATCCTTAGCCGACTTGATCAACCTCATTGACACCTTAATGGTTCAAGAGACCGCTAACATGGCAGGGGCTAGTACGAACACAGGCGACCAAGACATTGACCTAGGAGATTTTTTCGATCGACATACTGCAACTCATATCATGATACAACTGACAAATGAAAAGAGCACACCACAGGATATTTGTAGATGAAGTAACAACTGTCACAACTCTATAGAAACAGAATTTGTATCCTTTTTCATTAATTTATCTATATAATGATTTATTAAATTTATTTCCTTTGCACTAATTAGATATAAAGAAAAGTGCATTAGAGCTGGCCACTGATGAGTGGTCACAGGTTATGGTGGACCCACACGGTGGGTTAGAGAAAAGATAGTTCACACTTCCACCTATATGACCCGATTGGGCGCCTGTGACTAGAACTCACGCATATCAGGGTTAGACTCGCACACAGAAAGGATTGATGCCTTGAAGTGTGGGCTAGATCCACCAGAATAGACAGTTACAATCAACAAGATGGCATGATCATGAAATGCTTGTATAATGTGCATGTGTGGGCTGAAAGCTTGAAATGCACATTTCTTTGCATAGGAAAGTCACATGAAGATTCGGATACCATTTTTGCGATGTACACGGAAAAAGCTTTCATATGATACCCATATTGGGGGGGTAAAAATCCCTAAATTCTAGGAGATCCCTAAATTTTAGGAGCCTCGAATTAGCCTAAAAATGCTAGTCCTAAAAAATAGGGATGTCATTCTAAAAATAGTAAGTTCTGTACTCTGACTGTGCTTACTAAATTTGGTTGTTTCTATTCTTGACAGTATTCAACCCAAAAAGGAAGGCCATAAAGAAGAGACAAGTGTCAAGACACTTGTCACACAAGTTTCGAAGTGTCCCACCACTTGTCACATCTCATGACATGTGGCTGGACACTTGTCTTGTACTACTCCACTTTCTCCTTTTGTACTAGCTCTCCCCTCTCCTATAAATAAGAGCTCGTTTTTCTTCATTGAGCATCATTTTTCTTTGCTGTAAACTCATGTACAGCACCCACAGATAGCCAGAAACTGGCCCCATCCATCCCCATCACCATCCCCCACTTCTCCATTATCAAATTCCTCCATATTCCCTCTTCTATCACTGCTGTTTTACAAGACAGCAAGCCTGTAAATTCATTATAGCACCTCCTTCTTGAGCTCTTTCTTCCATTTTAGCTACAAGAAGCAAGCTCTATCCCTGTACTGCTCATCAACGATGGAGAAAGGCTGAATTCCCCTTTTTCTTCTCTCATACTGTAAAGAAATCAGTTCTTATCATTGCATAATAGATAATGCATGTGTGTTTGTACATCTTTGCATGATCTTGTGAGAGTGAGAATTACTTCTTCTCACTCTCAGGTTGATTGTAACTGAGCTCTTCCCTAAGGGACTTGGGTTGAGCAGAAATACATTCCTTCGGGGGGGTTTGCCCATCTTCAACCCTCAATCTTGTCTCCATTACTTTTACATTTTTATGGCTGTAATTTTGTGAGTAATTTTCATTTTCAGCTTTAAGTGTTCATTCTCTTTTCTATTAAATCTCGAAAACAAGCAAATATCATAATTGTTAAGCATACTACGTTGTTCGGGGCGTTTACAACAACTGATCTTGAGGAGGAGAGGAGGCTAGGAAAAGTTGCCCTACAATGCTTGGCTAGCTACAATCAGGAGCAATGTGATCAGAGACTACACCAAGAAATAAAGCTTAATGAGGTCCAATGAGTCCTAGCCATCACATGTAGAAATAGAGCTTGAGGAAATGCCAATAGGGGGAGAGAATTAGAGGCTGATCTTAGATTGAGTAAGCTTCTCACAAATCAATATTTTGGATAATACTGCCATAGAGCAAAGCGGAGCTGCCCTACCAACTTTTTTGCTACTGGATTGGGGATGATCCCAAAGGCTAGAAGCTAGACCAAGATACCTATAGTTGCAAAATAACTTGATAAGTATCAAATAGGTAATAATGCTTGTAGCTTCATTCAGCAGTTTGAGAATGTATGCAAGGAAAACAACCTCATGGACCCTGCTCAATGTGCACAAGCTTTTGGAATCTACCTAGGCGACAAGGGATAAACTTGGTTTGCTAGCCTAAACAACGCAAAGTGAAACAACTTCAATAACTTGAAGGGTCTTTTCATTGAAAGATTTTTTGAAGCAAGATACTTAGAATACCTCATTGTTAGGTTGGTAAATGTTAACCAAAAAGACAAGGAGGAAATTTGAGACTATGTCATGAGGAGTGTCTATAAGAGGATCCTAACGAGATGGAGCAATCTAATTAGAGAGCAGTCTCCATTGTGTTTATCAATAGAATCCACAATGAAGAAATCTATAAGGCCTTAGTCGGTAATTTGAACTTGCAAAGGGATATGTTATCCAAGGTCTTTGAAGAAGCAATATGTGTGGATGACTAGCTGAGAAAGAGAATCTCAAGAGCCACACCATAAGAGAAAAACACTTTGAGAAACACCAAGAGAACCATAACCCTTAGTGAGTGATGAAGTCATGGCATGTAGGATAAGGGAAAAAACATGGACCAAAACCAAACCTAAAGTTAGAGTTGTCCAAGCTATAAGAGATGTTGAGAAGGCCAGTGCGACCCCATGTGCAATGTGTGCATTGTAGTGGAAATCATCTTCCAGTTGAATATCCAAACCTTAGATCATGGCCTTGTGCTAATTGCGATAGGTTTGGACATGATGCATTACATTGATAATTTCTAAGAGGGCTCCCATATCCACAACCCTATACTTAGCCCTACTATCCAAGGAATAGGTAGCCTAACTTTGAAAGAAGGAGCTCCATTAGCTATACCATTGCTCAATCACTTGAAGCAATGGGCTGACACTAGCTCTAGGGCTTTAGTTGGGCCTCCTAAACTCACCTAAATAACCCCAATGGCCTCGCAATCAAGAGCATTTAGACACTATGAGAACTGATTTGTTGAAAGAACATGCTTGTAGATACCATCTCTAGATTATAGTCCAACCTAATGCCCTTCCCAACTCCAAGCACAAGGAGTACCCAAACATATTGATGCCTAGCACCTCATAACATATGAGTAACACAGATAAAGGGAGCACCCTGAGCTTATTGCTTTGGCCTCAATACAGCTCTCCTACAGCCTAAGGATTAGTTCTAGGATATGACATTTCAACATATAACACATATGCAACACAATCCTCTCTTTTAATAAAATGTTTCAAGAGATAATATAATCCTTAGAATATCAGTCCCCAAAGGAAACGATAACATTAGATCTACAGCTTGGAAGTCCTCACACTCAATGTGGGTCAATAATTCGAAATCAATTGCTATGCATCCTAGAGATAATTCTCTTGATATGACGTATGAAAATGTAGATGTGAAGTCAATGGCATATGTGCTCAAATAAGTAAACTTATAAATCAATTGGTGTGGATGTGCACAAATATCCCTTTCATGATTTCACTCTAGCATATTGCTTTATTGCTGTGCTAAAGCGACACTGGAATAACATGTGCTACTATCCTTTTAAGATTTAAATCAAATAAATCCTATATGCTAGAATGTGTAGCAAATCAAAATTTAGATAATACTTACTCCCACAATACCCTTCCCCCTACCATTTGAGATTTTTCATTCAATGGGTAGGTTAAAAGTGTATTTCATGTAAATTTTATTTCTGTAAAAAGCAATAAACACGCACTAAAACATAAAAAGAGAGATAAACCTAGGCAAGTCCTCATGCTTTACCTTCTTTATACTTGAATAAACATAGTCCTAATTTTTCACAATTTTTTGGACACAATTTTTTTTCCTATTTTCTTTGGCTCAAATTACATTTTAAAGTATTTTTTTCATATTTTATTTATATAAAATATTTTATTTTATAATATTTTGAGTCAAAAAACTAATTCACACTTTGAGCCATCATCACATTTAATATTATTCCATATAAACATGATTTGATTGTTTGAAATAAAGAAAAACATCATTTTTCGACTTAAAACACATATTTCATGTTTTAAAAAATTAATATCTCACACCCATGGACACAAGTTCTACATTTTATGATTCAAAAGCCTCAAACACATCACAATTAAGCTTCAAACAAATTTTCATGGCATATGATTAAGAGCACCATGAAATGTCAAAAATAATCCAAATTTATATTCAAAGGAGGCTTGCAATCATTTTTCGGATTTTGGGTCTCAAGAATTGATTTTACGGACAGTGATCGGACTTGCCGTTGATATCCAAACAGTGTTGATCATCACTCCTTAGTGTCGGCATGATCCCATATCAATTCGTTTCAGGTTGCGGACAACCAATCTCCATCTCGATCTTCCCTGAATAATTCTCGCATAAACAACCCATTGGAGGAGAGAGAGGGAGGAGAGAGAAAGGATGATTTCACATCTTTGCGATCATGCTACCAATTCCAGATCCGTGAATGATGAAATAGAGCAAAAAATATGAGGATCAAGTTGCTATGATTAGAGTATAAGCTTGTTTGTTGCCTCCATACCCCCTCTTCCCATTTCATCAGGTTGCTAGGAAGGGTGACTTTTTTTTCTCTTAGGATTGGGGGCCCCTAAGGGTCACACCCCATCCCCCACAAGTCCTCTTTACATTTCTTTTGGTCTCTTTGACCCTCTTCTTGCTCAGCCTCTTGCAACTTTGACTTCCAGGTGATAGGGCCAATTCTTGTACTAACAATTTTTCCATGTCCATCTTGTAGTCATGCACTACCTTGGGCTTTTCCACTTCATTTCAACATATGAAAAAATATTAAAAATTTGAGACTGGTTTAACTCAAATCTCATAGTGGATAACTCAATTTTCAAGGGAAATACATATTCTTCCCTAAATACCAACTTAAATGGGGTGTGGCATGTTGCTCTCTTGAATATAGTATTATAAGCCCAAAAAACCACATGAAGTTTCTTGTCCCAATTGTGCTTATCCTCAAATACAATTTTTGATAAATCTCTACAAGCTTCTTGTTGGTACTCTCTACTTGACCATTTTCTTGTTGCAATTTATATGGGGTGGTTTTATTACATTGAATTTTCAGAGCTTCAGTTAAGGCTTTGATGACCTTATTCAAAAAGTGTGTCCCATGGTTGGACACCAATTCTTTAGGTGGACCAAAATGGCAAACAACTTATTCCATAATAATACTAGCTGTTTCCTTGGTATTATCCTTCATTGTAGCTTGAGCTTTAGACCATTTTGTATAGTCCATCGCAACAATGATACAACGCTTCCGTGTAATAGATGAATGATGCACATATTCAACAAAATCAATGCCCACTTCTCAAAGGGAAAAGTCAAAAGAATAGGATTAAGTGGCCACTTACAATTTTTCCTAGTATAATGTCTTTGATAGATATCACAATGCTTAGTATACACAAAAGCATCACGGAAAATTGTTGGCCACGAATAGCCAACACGTAAAGCTTTTTGGGTGGTGAGTTGTTCAGAAAAATGGCCTCCACATGCTGAATCATGACATTCCTCTAGAATACAGGGTACCTCATTAGTAACCACACAACAATGATAAATGTCATCCACACCTTTCCTATATAAGACACTCACTATTATTGAAAAGCGAAGTGCTTATTGCTTAACCTTCCTCTTCTTGGATTTAAAAGAGCTTCTACCGGGTTGGCTATTTGATAGATAATGCATGATAGATACATACTACAATGGAGTAGAGGCTGCATCACACCACTTTGCATGCTTTTATTCATTCAAAAACATGGCTGTGAGATAGAAGATTTGTCAAGGGTAATGAACATTCAGCCAATACATTAATGAATTGACGATAGTACCCTACGGATGAAACAAAACTGTGAACTTCCCTAGGGCAAGTGGGTGGGCTTAGAGCCACAATAACAACACCTTTTTAGGGCTTATAATCTTTAGATCTCGTTGGTTTGCTCTGATACCAACTCTAACATGTCCGCTTGTCCATTTGTGGGACACATCATAGCAGCTCATTGGGAAGAGAGTCTAGAAAGTGCCCCCTGGCACTCGCAAGGAATGCCACAGGGTTTGCGATCTAGGTCTTCCCAAGTCTACCCCGAAGCGGAAGTATCTAGCTGTTCCCACTTAGGACAGACCTGAAGTCAGGGTTTTTTTTTTCTAACAGCCAAGTCCCTAGGAAGTAGCTAACGTCGAGCTCTAGATGAACCACTTTGCGTAGAAACAACAGGGTCGAAGCGGATTTATGCTGCACTTCATTCAAGGAGAATGGGAAACGAGAGGGATGTGAAGCTCAACCTCTCTGCCCATAAGGCATAGTCCCATTCTGCTCCCCTAAAATAGCATAAATCGAGATTCTAACTCTACTCAATCTAGGTCATCATAGTTTCGTTATCACTTCTTTTGAGAAAGTTCCCAGCTAACCAGGACCACCCTTCCGTAGGATGGACCCAAGTCACGTCCACCGAACTTTCCTTGGGTTGGTTAGTTATCTAATTACCTACCACATTATGTTTGACATGCAAAAGTAGCATCCTTAATTAACCAATTTAAACACAAGCTCCTTCATGTAACTTAGGCACTGACATAAAAAGAACAATGTCAAGCAATTTCCTTTTTCAAATATTTGATCTTTATTTATCATAGTCTTTGGAATACATCAAGTATCTTGCCAAAGGCTATCCCAGCAATCATCAGGATTGCTACTCCAAGTTTCGCCTGTAGACTAGTACACGGGCCTCAAGATCCCATCTCGAGTCACGTCGACCTCTTGTGCGGGATCCGGAGGCAAGGAATTTACAGCCAGAGCCTCCCCTGGCACCCAAGCGTCCTCCCGCTCCAAGCAGCACCCACGGAGAAACCTCTCGCGGCGGATTCGGTCCACGTACTCGGCGCGGCTAACAACCCCCTTGGATAGGCCTAGGCAAGTAGTCGGAGGTAATTAAACCTGCCTCTCCCTCCAAGCTTTTAACTCGAAGAATTAAGTGTTTCACCTTGAATTAGTTCCTTGAGCAAAGAAGTTCTAACAATGTACCTAAGTGTACAATCACGATCATTTCAATGGTCGTTCGTACAACCAACTGCTAAGGTGTGATTCGTTCTTCCTGAATGCTCCTAGCATTCGATCCTGGATCATTCGTGACTTGGCAAGATTCCAAGGGCTTGGAAAGCTAGGTTGCTTGTTTACCCTTTTTCCTTGGGTTAGGGTTTATACCTTAACCGACCCCAATTATCATTACATTAGGTTTCCCTGTACTACAGTCAAATAGATCTTGGACAACCCCGTCGTCCTTGGTTGGTCAATTTGCTTCTTGGCAATTCACAATTGCCCTAAGTTTGACAAATCAATCCCCAATAGAGAGTGTTTTAGTAGGGCGACTACTCAACTCTTAACGAATCTAACTTGTAATTAGAACTCGCCTTCCTTGGCCTAAGATGTAGTAGTATCATCTTATGATTTAATTGCAATAGCATATGACCTTGCAGACTTGTTGCACAAGATAGGTAGTAATACTTATCTTGAGGAATTACATCTTCTATCATATCGCATTCTTTGATTAAGAGTACCTTTGATCAAGGTATAGGATTTGGGAGTCCCATTGACCCCAATCCAAAACCCTAGTCCCACTAAGCTGAAGATTGATTTGGCTCTAGGATTTCGTGTGAGATTTTAATGTTTGGTCCTTCAATATTTAAGATGAGAACCCTAAGATCACGTCCTTTTCCCTTATGGACCACTTGTCCCTAGTAAGATTGTCTAATCAAACAATCCGATGATTGTTTGAAATTATCCTCTCCAAATGTCCAAGGCGTAGGCCTTGATCGATAATCCCACCTAGAGTTTAACCTATCAATTTATCTTGGACTAGGGAAATGTCCTTGTTCTGTAGTCTAAGGTCATAATGACAGTTTGCAAGCAACTCGCTTGGTCACTTAACATCCTTTGTTTGTCGATATTACTAGTATTCGTGTCCTAAGACCTAGTACCCTCTCTTACTCGCAACATAGAACGATCTAAGTACGAGAACGTTGGATTAACTCTACAAGCGCAATACTAAGAAAAATTTTAACTTAACTTAACCTATCTTTTCATATTTAATGTAACTATTATTTCATGCGCATTGCATCCTATATGCTTTTCATCAAATAGAACATAACCCTTTTTATTTTCATACATTTACTTATGCATACAAGTTGCTTATGCATGCAAGTTATGCTATGTAAATCTACAATGATATTGAAATAAAAACATAATCTTTTCTTTTCCCATGCAAGTCACGCAAATAAGAATGCAGTTGCTTATGCGAATTCTAATAAAATATAACTCTTTTTATTCCTCTCCATAGCAACTATCTATTCTTTAATTAAACATCCTTCTACGAATTAACCTATTTACAATCATAACAATGAATTTTTTATTGCATAAATGCATTGTATACAACATAATTCATTCTTTCCAACATAAATTACTCAATGCAAACCTTCCAATGCACAAGAAATTTGCAATATAGATTTAACCTATATGCGAGATGCAACTAGAACATTATTGCATAAGTGCATCTTATAACTCATGGACCATATATTAAAAAATGCAACAACCTTTCATCATGATGGTGCAAGATTTATAAGTATCTTGACATGCAATTGAAAAACTTTTCTAACATTCGTATGATCTTTTTAAAACAAAGCGCTCTAATATAGTAAATTTCCAATGCAATTAGGTTTTCCCTATGCGAATTTCTACTTAATGCACCCATATCATGTGAAAATGAAGAAGGTGAATTTGATGGAACCTGAACATCTGTAGGAGGGGTATTATCTATTCTCGCACTTCGGGTGGGGACTCCTACACGTGCTCCTCTTTCTCTCATGTGTGCTCCTCTTGCGTGGCGCTTTAGGGCCATCGCAATTGGGATTTGGGAATAAGTCGCACAAGTGGAGGGTGTGCATAATTTTTCTGCAAGTTGGCAGTCCTTCCTTCTCGCAAGGGAACTCCCTTCACAAACAAATTGTGTCCTTCACGTAATCTGCGAGTGAAGCACCCCTAAGAAGCTTTTAGTGGAAGCTTCTTAAGAAGCTTCTTTAGCTCCTTGCTTTCTGTCAGTCGGGCCTGACAGCATCTCCTCCTCCTCAATCGCATTGAAAATGAGGATGATTATGAAAATGATGTTGACGAGGGTATGTGGCTGGAGTTCGGCAACCTAGCGGTGTATTAGATGGAGCAAGGGGTGGCATTGAAGACGACGATCCACAGGGGGAGGGGGGGCTCCCCTTATATAGTGGGGAGGGGGTGGTTCATGGGTGGGGGAGACGGCCATTTGGCGGGCTGCCACCCCACACCTGGGGGGTGCATGCCCCCTCTCCCACTCTTACTCCCTCTCTCTCTCTCCTCGACATGCTATCGGCAGGGAGAGAGAGGGGTAAAAAAATTTGAGCTCATGTTAATTAAAAAGGTAGCTTTAAAATTTTGAAAAGGGGGGAGGGGTTCTTATGGGAGAGGCACGGGAAAGCATTTGTAGGGGAAATGTTACAGCTTTCTAGTACACATCATATTTTGTTGCCACTTCAAAAAATTAACATCTATGACAATCTAGCAATATTTCTTAGTGATCATATCCATATAATGCTTCATCATATCTTTTACTTTCTCTACAATTTTTTATGTAGAGGACTTATAACTAGTGGCTTCAGAAACTACCCTCTCACTAGGTTGCACAACTTGTAAAGGGGTTGCTACTACTTGGACTGACCCTTGGTTTACAAAGAGATTCCTTTGGCTAGTTTCTGGCTTAATGACATTAAGAGGACCTAGCAACAAAGGCACATTTTGCATCATGCTTTCTCTACCATTCAGGTTGGTCATAGCAGTATTGATCATACCTTGATCTCCACTAACCGATCCCAAATTATTTCGAGGGCTAAGGATTGAATTTAGATTTACCCTTGATGTATAGGCCACTTGTAAGAGCGTGACTCTATTTTCTTTGCTTGGATTATAGAAATATCTATATCTGCTAAAGGGACACTACTCAACTGCACTTGGATATTGAAGTCCAATCAATGGAAAAAAATATTGTAGTTGGGCAGCAAGTGGGATAGGGAAAAAGGCTTGCAACTTACGAAAGACCTCTTTCATCTTCTTGGCATATACTCAAGCATTTTCGTGTGGTTCTTGATGTGTCATATTTAGAACATCTAGCCAATATTGTCCACCTCTCTTAGGGGCAAGTTTCCTTTGAAAGGATACACAAAGAATAAATTGATTGTGGTTATGATAGTGGCTTCTAAGCTGTGATACCACATTGTAGCCGTCCCTTTTAGGGTCAGGTTAAAGAACATCATTAGATGTCCTTCATCGTGATCTCAACAATTAAACATATGTTTTTGGAACTCACTGATATGAAGCTCCACATCCTCCTCCGCTAACCCATTAAAGATGGGTAGAGGGAAACCTAAAGGTGAAAAAATCTGATGTTCCTGTGTAGGATTTGCAATAGATTATACCATAATGACAACCAAATTTGTTATAGGAGTTTGCAACAGTGTGACTACAATTCCACTTGAAGTGGATTGACTTACTAGGAGAAGGGGAGTACTAGAGATTCCTCCTCCTCCTAATGGATTCTTTGTGGCACTAGGGTCACTAAGATCTCTCCCTTTTAGGGGTATCTAGCTGCTACATTGAGGATAATACCTCCTAAATATTTTAGCCTATTGTCTAGCCCTTTCAACTCTTTTTTGTTTTTGGCTCTTGGCTTGATGGTGTTTATTGGGAGCTAATAAGTCTATGTAAATACTCTTTGGCATAAACTGACCGACTATTCCCTAATTAATCAAGATTCAAAAACCACAACTTATTAGTGGCTCTTGGCAAACGCACCACCTCTTGGGACCAAACTTATTAATCAAGATATTGGCTCTAGGGCTCTAGCCGAACCTCCCAAACTCACCTAAATAATCTCATGGCCTCATGGTCATGAGGATATAGACACTGTGACCTGATTTGCCAAAAGAACACATTTGTAGATACCATCTCTAGATTATAATCCAATGTGATGCACTTTCCAACTCTAAGCACGAGTACCCAAACATATTGGTGGCTAGCACCTCATAACATAGACAAAGGGAGCACTCCCCAACTTATTGCTGTGGCCCCACTACGGCTCTCCTACACCTCAGGGATTAGCCCCAAGATGTGCCATTTCAACATATAGTACATACATAACATAGTCCTCTCTTTTAATAAAATGTTTTAGGAGATAATATAATCCTTACCACATCAGTTCCCAAAGGCAATGATAACACTAGACCTACAACTAGGATGACCTCACACTCAACCTAGGTCATGCATCAAGGAGATAATTCTCTTGACAACACATATGAAAATGCAGATGCATATTGAATGGTATATGTGCTCAAATAAGAAAACTTATAAATCAATTAGTGTGGATGTGCACAAATAACCCTTTCATGATTTCACTCTAGCGTATTGCTTCATTTTGCTGAGGTCACACAACCCAGATAACCCATGCTACTACCCTTTAAGATTTAAATCAAACGAATCCTATATGCTAGAATATGCAGTAAATTAGAATAAAGATAATACTTAACTTCGACAATCCCCATCCCCCTACTTTTTAAGATTTTACATTCAATGCGGTAGGTTAAAAGGGTATTTCATGTAAATTTTCTTTATGTAGAAAGCAATAAACACACACTAAAACATACAAACAAGGGTAAAACAAGGCAAATCCTCATACTTTATCTTTGGTATACTTGCAAAAAATGTTAGAATATAAAGCTTCTATTACTCTTCAGTCAGTATATCTTTATGTGTGTGATCGACATTAGCTAGATAAAGCTATACTCGTGTGTGACATTCAATAACTCAGTGTAGTCAGTGACTTAACCACAGTTAGTCTTGGTTAAGTCATACCTATGTGTGTAAGTCTCTTTCAATTTGTATGATGCAAGAATAATGAAAGAAGAACAACAATGAGCTGAGGCTCGTCTTCTGCTCCCCTCTGTCTCTCCCCCTCTCTTCCAACATGGTATCATAGCCTGAACACCTAAAGCCTAAAGGCTTGGAAGTGGCCATTTGACATTAAGACATCAAATCTGAAGAAAACACCATCAAAGGAGACTGTGCCGCAGCCCATTTTTTTGTAGAAGCTATGTCTTGCTATAGAAATGGTTTTTGGAGAAACGGTTCGCGGTTTCTGACTATTTCGACATGGTCTAAAACTTTGTAGAAGAAAGTTTTTTTGAATCCCTCATAGATTTTGAGATATTTAGCACAGACCTATGCAAATTGGTTGTTTACTATAGTAAATAGCAGGTAATTCCAAAGCACTGGTGGCTTTCATCCTAACAATGTATATGCTCTTATTATCATGCATTTGAGCATGATATTGGAGTGTTAAATGCTCAATTTTGGAGCTTATTTGTAGGTTGGAAATAGTGAATTGGTTGTTGTCTTGAATTTGGAAACAATATACCTACAGGGTTGAAGTATCTATGATGCTTATTTGCTACTGCGACAGATGCTTCAATCATATCACTTGAGTGGTAGATGCTTTTTGGGATATTGTGAGCGCTGAAAGTCCAAAGTTTGGATTGATTTGTTGCTAGCTATACCAGAGTATTGACTGGTTCTTGTCTACAGTAAGGATACATATCATCTTCACTTGACATACATGTAATATATTCTGACTGGTTGGACATGTATCAACTCCTGCATAAAGTGGCAACTGAATCAGATGTTTTGGGACTATTTTTAGGTATGAATAACAAAGAAAATACTACTAGTTATAGTAGTGGGTTGGATGTATTTGGTACTGCTACTTGCATACAATACAAATATTTGATACTTGTATGGACATAATTTGTTGCTGGGATGTTTTGCCACTACCATAGCATGTTTTGAACTGATTTGAGCTTGGTTTATGCTTAGTTGACTGTGTTTTTTCATTGTTGCAATATAGTTTACAGCAAGCAGTTTGTTAGGAAAACTGTCCTAAATTGCAGGAAACTGTCATGAATAGCAAGAAACTAGTCCTGAACTGTAGGAAAAGGAGTTAGATACTTGCAGGTTGTATACATCATTGAATACCTAAGCTGAAACGATGGAAAATACTCAAGGCACTAACAATATCGCTCAAATTGTGGGAGAAAAGATGGAAAACAAAAATTTTGCTTTATGGAAGTTTCGTATGAAGAATTTTTTGGTTGGCAGAGGTTATTGGGACTTATGTAGAGGTGATGGGGCTGAACCTGAAATACATGAAAGGAATCCGACAAATGATCAAAAAAGGGCTCATAAGCTATGGATTGAGAGAGAATGCAAGGCGTTACATTAGTTTTCCTTATGTATATCAGATGCTACGGTTATATAGATTACTAGATGCAGTTCTCCAAAGGATGCATGGGACATACTCATGAAGAATTATGGAAATATAACGCATGTAAGAAAGATTCAGCTAAAGCAACAGTTCAATAACATGTCTAGGAATGATAGAAGCATTCAGGCCCTACACTATAGAGATCAAGAACATAGCGGATCAGCTTGCCACCATTGGATCTTCAGTGTCTAAGGATGATATGATTGTAATGACATTGAATGGACTTGGCAAAGAGTATAAAGCATTTGATACATCTATTTCTGTGAGAGTTGAATCCCCTGATTGGGATGAGTTGATTGCTTTGCTACTGCATGAGGAAGTTAAGCTTGGGATGACTACAGGTTCTAGTACGTCTCAAAGTAGAGACACTATTCTTTACTCTAGTTAGCGTGGTAGAGGCGGCAAAGACCATGGCTCTTTTCGAGGTTGAGGAGACACTCAAAATGCTTATGGATAGCATCAGCAGAATGCCTGGCATGGCAAAAATACATAGGGTCAGCGTGGATCTAGTGGCTTTAGAGGCAAGGGGAGGTCACCCCATGGTAGAGGTGGTGGATCTGGTTCATGGCAGTCAAATGATTAGTCAAATAGAGATAAGAACTGTCATTATCACAACAGATATGGACACATTGCAAAGGATTGTTACAAGAAGTAGGGAGATATGAAGGCAAAGGGAACATAGCATGGGCACTATGCATCTTCTAGCGGTGCTCATGATGAGGAGGTTGACAGATTGTTTGCCATGCAACATGTGTCTAAGAATGCATCTAGGCAGAACAGAGATGAGAGATGGTACATTAATTCAGGGGCTTCAAATCTTATGACACCCCATGGAGAATGGTTTGATGAGATGGTTGCAGGTTCACATGGTTATGTGTGTACTAGGGATGACACCCAACATGTCTCATGTGTAGACGGTACTAGGGATGACACCCAACATGGCATTCAACACGTAAGAAAAAGAGCTTGCATGATGTACTACATGTATCTATAATAACCAAGAATCTTTTGTCACTTGGACAGATGGCAGAACAAAATCTACAGGTGAGATTTAATAGAGATGGATGCTTTGTTGAAGAATATGATAATGGTTGCAAATTTATTGCTGGAGGCCTAAGAGATGGCAGAATGTTTACTCTTGATGTGTCAATTTTAGAATTGAAAGTAGCCATGTTTGCACATGATGATGGTGATATATGGGATGTTGAGATATGGTATAAGCGGATTGCCCATGTGAATGTACAAAAGTTGAAATCTATGCAATAGAAAGAGATTGTGCTTGGACTGCCTAAGTTCAAGTATCATGACTTTGGACATGTATGTGATGCATGTCAGTTTGGAAAGCAAGCACGGTTTCCATTTATGAGACATGTATGGAATAGCTCACAACCCTTGCAATTGGTGCATTTAGATGTATGGGGTCCATCTCATAATGCTTCGTTTGGTGGTGCTCGTTACTATGTATCCTTCATTGATGATTTCAGCAGGTATACTTGGCTTTACATACTAAAACATAAGGATGATGTGTTTGATGCATTCAAGGATTTCAAGAAGCATGTTGAAAATGAGCTGAGCTGTAAAATTTGATGTCTTAGATCAAATGGAGGTGGAGAATAGGTCTCTAATTACTTTGACATGTACCTTGCTAAACATGGGATCAAAAGACAGTTAACTTGGAGCTATACACCGCATCAAAATGGTATAGCAGAAAGGAAAAATAGGGTACTGAGGGAATCAGCAAGAGCTATGCTAAATGAGAAGAGTTTCCCAAATGGTTATTGGGCTGAAGTAGTATTGGTTGTTGTTTATGTGCTGAATAGAACCCCTACAATAGGGATTCATGATGTAACTCCATATGAGAGGTTGTATGGTTATAAGGGTGATATTTCACACTTGAAGATATTTGTAAGCATTTCATATGTGCGTGTTCCTGATAAAAAGAGGAAGAAATTGGATCCTAAAGCTGTCAAGAGTGTGTTCCTTGGTTATGCACAAGACCGGAAAGCTTACAAGTGTTATGTACCGTCTACACATGAGACATTGATTAGTAGAGATGTTGCTTTTGATGAGCTGGCATTGTGGTATGGTAATCTAGTTGCAGTGGCTACTGACAGATTAGTCAGCACTAGTAATGTTGAGAATACACCTAGAGTCAATACATCTATGAGTGGTCCTACAGGTGATGGGTCACCTACAGTAAGTCCTTAGTTAGGATGCTTGCAGAGTCGTACTCCTATGTCCACTGATACAGATATGTCAGTGAGGGGGAGATTGGACAAGGAAAAAGAAAATATTCTTGAGGATGTGATAGGTCCACTTATAACAAGTTATGAGTAAGCTAATAGCAACAGTTTTGATAGTGAGTTGCGCATTCCGTCTATTATGACGCTTGGAGCAAGGCAGAGTCATTATGTACCGCCTGATGAGAGGAGCTCAGAGTGAGCCATAGTTATGGAGATCTGAGAGATTCAAAAAACTAGTTGATAGGTTTATATACACTGGTTATTCAGCCCTCCATTATGCATATATGGCTAGTGTGACATGTTACAAAGAACATATAAAGTTTGATGATGCAGTTACAGATGATAATTGATGTGCTGCCATGGATGAGGAGTATGTAGCCCTGGCTAAAAATGAGACATGGGAATTGGTTGAGTTGCCTGAAGGCAAAGTCCCCATTGGTTGCAAATGGGTGTACAAGGTTAAGTGTAAGTCAGATGGTTCGTTAGAACGCTATAAGGCCATGCTGGTTGCAAAAGGGTATGCACAACATTATGGCCTTGACTATGAGGAGACTTTTAGTCCGATGGCTAAAATGGCAACAGTCAGAACTGTCATTGCTTTGATAGCATGCAAAGGCTAGAATTTATGGCAAATGGGCGTCAATAATGCTTTTTTGAACGATGATTTTGTTGAGGAAGTATATATGGAGCAGCCTGAAGACTATGTTCATTCGGACTTTCCTACACATGTATGTAAGCTGAAAAATGCTTTATATGAACTGAAACAAGCACCTAGAGCATGGAATGCTCGGATCAGCAGTTATTTACAGCAACATGGAATTAGATTGGGTGATGCAGATCACAGTCTATTCATGAAGAAGACAGATCATGGATATGTGTTTCTACTGGTTTATGTAGATGATCTTATCATCACTGGAGATGATGAAGAGGGCATTACTGAAATTAAATCATGTCTATAGGCTGAATTCAGAGTCAAAGATCTTGGTGAACTAAAGTTTTTTCTTGAGATTGAGGTAGTCTGTATACCTCAAGGTATATGGCTGCTATAGAAGCAATATGCTCATGAAATGTTACAAAAGTATGGTATGATTGAATGCAAGCCTATGGAAACTCCTCTTGATTAAAATGTCAAGCTGCAGATTGATATTTGGAATGAAATAGAGAATATGACCATGTATCGACAGATGGTGGGTAGCTTGATATACTTGACTATTACGCGTCTTGACTTATATTATATACTGGGGCTGATTAGTCACTTCATGCAGAAGCCTCTCAAACCACATTTAGATGCAATCAGGAGGTTCATGAGATATGTAAAGGGTACTACAAATTATGGGTTGCTTTATGCAAATGGAAAATCTCTTGACTTGATAGGGTTTACTGATGCTGATTGGGCTGGTTGTGCCTATGACAGGAGATCAACTAGTGGTTATGCATTTGGATTGGGTAGCAGTATGTTCACTTGGTAGAGTAAGAAACAGCCTACTATTGCATTGTCTAGTACAAAAGCTGGTGCGTGACCGACATTAGCTAGATACAGCTGTACACGTGTGTGACATTCAATAAGTCGGTGTAGTTAGTGACTTAACCATAGTTAGTCTTGGTTAAGTTATACCTATGTGTGTAAGTCTCTTTCAATTTGTCTGATGGAAGAATAATGAAAGAAGAACAACAATGAGCTAAGGCTCATCTTCTGCTCCACTTTGTCTCTCCCCCTCTCTTCCAACAAAAATATACTTTTAATTTTTTATAAATTTGTAGATACAAAAACGATTTTTTTTCTATTTTCTTTGCCTCATAAACATATTTTTTGGTAATGTTTTCTTATTTTCTTTATATAAAATGCTAACTTTTCTAAATTTTTGAGTTAAAAAACTAATTCACACTTTGACCCGTCATCACATAGAATATTATTCCATATGAGCATGATTTCATTGCCCGAAATAAAGAAAAATATTATTTTTCACTTAAAACACACATTTTAGGTTTAAAAATTTAATAACTCACACACATGAATACTTTTCTACATTTTATGATTCACAACCCTCAAAAATATCACAACCAAGCTTCAAAGAAATCTTCAATGCATGTGAACAAGATTTGCACCATGAAATGTAAAAAAGAATCCAAATATCTATTAAGAATAGACTTACCATCATTTTTTGGGTTTTGGGTCTTAAAAACTGAGTTTATGGATAGTGATCGAACCCTTTCTTGATATCCAAACAGTGTTGGTCATCACTCTTCAATGTTGGCATGATTCCACATCAATCCGGTTCAAGCTAGGAGAACTGATCTCCATCCCGATCTTCCCCAAATAATTCCCATATGAACATCCCATTGGAGGAGAGAGAGGGAGGATATAGAAAGACTGATTTCACATCTTCACGATTAGGCCATCAATTCCAAATTTGAGATCGGTAAAACAGAGTGAAAATTTTGTGGATCGGGTTGCTATGATCAGAGTATAGGGATGTTTGTTGCCACATACCCCCCCCCCCCCCCCCTTTCCATTTCATCACATCACTAGGGAAGGAAACTTCTTCTTTTGTCCATTTAAAAAAAACACCCCTCCCCTCACGTTAGTTTTTTGAGGGTTAAGGGGCCCTAAGGGTCATAGCTCTTCCCCCACAAGTCCTATTTACATTGCTTTTGGTCTCTTTGACCCTCCTCTTACTAAGCCTCTTACAACTTTAACTTCCTGCTGCAACCGATTCTCATGTTGAAAATTTTTGCATGTCTATCTTAGAGTCTCGTAGTGCCTAGGGCTTGTTGCACTTCATTCTAGCACTTGAAAATTTTATTAAAATTTTGAGGCCACTACAAGATCCATCTTTTGGAATGATTTTAAATTCAGCCAGTTGCTTAAAATTGTTGAATCTACATTCTAACGAGCTTCGAGTTTTGCCTCAAAACGATAAAATTTGGCACATTTTTGGCTTTCTTCTCCAGTTGTAAAATCCCACTCTCAATGAACATCAACACCATGGGAATCCCAAGGCCACTTGGACCCATAGTGACCCATCCACCGAGCGATGCTCCAATACACTTTGTAGAGGAGCCATTGGAGGATAAAGCATATGTGAATCCCTATGTCTCCTATGATCTCCGATAAGTTACTCATGAATATATGTATGCATTAGGTGGGTTCAAAATAAGGTATTTTTAAAATATGTTTTTTATATATTTTTTACATATAGAAGGTTGTAATATAAAGGGACTATTTACAAATTGAATAGAAAAAGGTTATGCTTTATTGAAGAAAACTTCACAGATAAGGATATTTATAAATAGGCCTTGAACACATGTGATGTAGAATATATACATATAGTAACTTCCCTAAGCCTATGATGAGGAGGGTAATCCTATACTGGTAGTGGTTATGGCTTTAGATAGGGGAAGAGATAAAGACCTAGGAGGGGGGCCGAACCAAGAACCACTAGCATGTTGGAAATGTGGACATTCTAGGCACATTTCATCTTGTTGCCCTGAAAACAAGTAAGCAAACACGGATAAGACTGCTAACTTGAGATGCTGCGAGTGTGAATTTACGCATTTGTATGTTGAATGGCCTAGACAAAAACCTCCACTACTATAGCAATTATGCCATCATCCCCACTTGGAATCTTTAGTGCAAAACACCTAATGATGAAGCCACACCAATCCCACTCAACATCATGACCCGAGCTCAAAAAAAGGATGCATGTATCTTATTACATGTACCTAGCAACTTAGATGCAACATTTGAGGGAAAGAAGAGACAAAGAAGGAGAAGAAAGAGAGCAGATGCCAAGATAACACTTAAAACAAATAGTGTCACTACACTAACCAAAGGAAAACAGGTTATGAATACAGAGGGAAAAACATTTGCTCTTAAGATAGTGCAAAAAGGAAGTGCCAAGGTTGGGGAATACCTCGACCCAAAACACCAATTAGAAGTTATGGACAAGGTCAAAGAGTGGGTGAGAGAAGCTCAAGCATACTTGCGAGATGTAGAGCCTATCATGGAGGATGAGTTTAATGAGCTCTCTAGCATGAGTCCACCAATCTCCCATACGCACTTGAGTTTAAGAGGCACATCAGCACCCCACATAGCATCACACAAGCAAAATCTAGCTGCCACAGATAGATAAACTGCCCAACAATATTGGTAGAAAGGCCTTAATTTAGAGGAAAAGAAAAAGGTTGGAAATGTTCTCACAACATTGGTATCAACTCCTATAACCTTGCCATTAGGAGAAATACTTAGGCAAAAACCCCACACTATGTCAAGTATTGAAACAGTAGGTAGAAAGACCTGACATAGACATGGAGTAATTGTAGTGGGAGCTCACACTCAACTGCAAAGACCCATAGACCGCTTATTGCTTCAAGCATTTCAAGCGAGCATGAATGGCTATCTCTCACCTAGCCGATGCACCTTCGATCCTATGGGGTTTTAGTGAGCTTATCTTCATGCCCGAATGAGTAGTCTCCGCCCACAAGCAAACCGGTAGCTCCATGATTCAAGATGCGAGCTCAAGAAACCTCAAGCCTCCACCTCTAAGCTCCATCCTCCATAGCTGTGCGTAAGAAGAAGAAGAAGAAGGAGAGAGGAGATGATGGAGAACTTCTTCTCCAAGATCCCTCACCCTCACACACTCACTCCTTCACACTCCCTCTCTCAAGCACACACAAGCAAGCAAGAAGGAGAGAAGAAAATAAGAAGAAGATATCACTTTTTCCATACACAAAAGAATGAGCTCCTCATTCACTTTTCAGGTTTATATACAAGCCTTAAATCCCTTGGGCACTCTTCCCCTTTTTTACATGATTGGGCATCTTGCCAAGATCCTTTTTTCCTATTCCCTTCTAGTTTCCTTATCCCTTCACCTATGTCCATTTAGACTTTACAACTTGCACTGGAGGGAACCTCGTGCTCTTATAAAATGAATTACATTGTGCCCTGCACTTTTCTTGCAAGAGCCCTTGGAGTTTCTCCTTCATCCTTGAGAGGGCCTCCTTCATCCTTGAGAGAGGCCCTTGCTAGAATGTTTAGTGCTTTTCTTCATCCTTGAGAGCACCTTCCTAGAATATTTTGTGCTTTCCTTCATTCTTGAGAGCATCTTTCTAGAATATTCGGTGCTCTCCCACATTTTTTCTGAGCTTGCCTTCTCCTCCACTTTTCTTGCTCGGTCAGAATGAGCTTCTTCATTCACTTTTTTACTTGGGCTTCTTGGATATTCCTCTATTTCTTTTTGGCTGCATGGTCTATGTCCATGACATATCTTGTAACATTACCCCCTCCTAGATGAGTGCCAGTCCCATGGCACTTGTGGGTTTGAGCTGATGAAGATTTGTTCATTTGAATGACGATCATGTGAGTCAATGATGATGGGGCCTTCAAAGTTGATAGCTTGCATTGTTTGGAGTTGCCTAAAAAGAAAGGAAGGTGCACTGCCTGGGAGTGTGTCTACCTTACCGTGATGCATTGTGCTCGTACTAGTGGAATTGGGAGTTGGGTCAAGGTAGTATGCCTGGGTGTTGTCCCACACTTCAGGACCCAGTTCTTGCCTAAGGAGGTGCGATGAGTGTGGCTTAGGGAGATAGGTCTAACCATAGGCAAAGGTGACCTCCCTAGGTATGTTCTGCCCTTAATGTGCCCTAAGCGTGATGTGGGGAATCAAAATGGGCTACGGGGCTAGGGACGGAGCTGGCCAACCTAAGCCACCAGATGTTCCTAACTTGAGGAACCCTAGGTGCAGTGGCCATGGCCTACATGTAACAAGATCATTTGGTCGCTTCCCCTATGATTTCCTTCTAGTGATCTCTTTTTCTTTCTCTTTCTTTTTTTGTTTTCTTTATATTTTTTCTTCTTTTTAAAATAAATAAAATACATATAAATAGACAAAGATCTAGTCCTCGTCATCAGAGTCATAAGAAAGGGAAGTTAGAGACTTAATGGATTTGCTAAGAAATATCTACTTTGGATGTATCCTTTTATGCCTATTCAAGCATTAAGAGGAGTGATGGATATGAAGGAATGGTTGTAGCTAGTGAAACGGATGTCGCTCATATCCTTTAAGAGGGCTACACCTCGAGTAAGTTACTCATGAATATATGTGTGCATCACGTGGGATCAAAATAATGTAGTTTTAAAATACTATTTTTTTACATTTTTTACATACATAAGGGTGTAATATAAAGAGATTATTTACAGATTGAATAGAAAAGGGTTATGTTTTATTTAAAAAAAATCACAAATAAGGATATTTATAAATAGGCCTTGAATGCACGTGATGTAGAGGATATACATATAGTAACTTCCCTGAGGGCTACGCAAAAAGATGGCAGGAGGACATCTCACATCATTAGCCTAGCCATTGCACAACTATCTATATCAACATTGAGATTAAAAAAGAGTGGCGGGAGGTGGTATTCCTGTGGCCTAGTCTCCTATCTAAGTAGTACCCTAAGTAATCTCAGATAATTACAAGTAGTAATAAAGGCAAGATTTGGGCAAAAAGTGAATTCATTGAGAAAATGAGAAATTGAGTCCCATAGGTCAGTTTTGGAGAAGGTCAGCGGGGCATCCTCCGACTTTGTGGCATTGACGTTGTATATCTTTGGAAAATCATATTTGCCATGGATGTCAGGGTTGAAGTCCACCCCTACCCTTCTTGGATATGGCGTATGTGTGGGGTCATTTCTCTCGAAGGGTAGTGTGTTGCAAAATGACATCCAGGCATCCATGTTGCCATCCCAGATTCTCCTCCTCCACTTTGGTTGGGACTCGTAGCCTTGTACTGTCTGGGCACCTCCATGACTTTGTTTTCCCAATTTTAGGGTGCTTGTGTTCCCCATCGTGATGAGTTCTTTTCCCTCTCCTGGTTCCACCTATTGATTTGTCAAGCCTTCCTCCCACGCTTATTACTATCTCCTCCACCACTTTGGTCGATCATTCAAGAGCTCAATTTTATCTTCCGTAGGATCTTCAATAATCTCTCTAAATCACGACCCCAACTTATTACCTGTATCTCTAGAAAAAACTACTTATGGAAAACTTCGTTATTCATTAACTCATCTGATAATCATTTAAATTTTCATAACAAATTTGTAAAGGATATAAGAGGTTCTTCTTCAGATTTCCACCATAGCCTTTCCATCCACCATCAATAGTTTGAAAAGAGCTCTCGAACAAATTATTCTCAATCAGCACGAACTCATCACATACAATTATTACAACACACACAAACACTAAACACACCCATATAAATGACACCTCCAAAAATAGAGATATATATCATTAAGAATCATCCAAAATACATTGCAAAGGCATCAATGAAGGTGATCCCTTTTGAAGGCTTGGTGGTTTCGAAAACGATCCATGGAGAAGGACTCATCCACAAATGTCTTTGGAGGATTTTGAAAGAACTGCAGGCAGCACATCCTTTCTAGTAAAACAAGGTATCTGCTAGGTGGACATAGGGCATGAAAATATAGAACATCCAACTATTGGGAATCAATGTTCACATTGACATTCATACAAAGCTTTGGAATGGCCATTTGATCGTTATGGGAATGCCTATGCATGTATGCTAAATACCAAGCAAAATGAGCTGTCAATCTCACTGAAGGATCTAGAGATTGTGAATATTGGTGAGAAAAATGAAGGTAATTCTGGTATGCTTGACTAGCAGTTGTCCAGTCTCCTGGAATTAATGGCCAGCTAATCTGTGGTCCTGTGAGAGAATCACTCGAGCTCCATCCTTTTCTTCTTGGAATCTGCTGATCAAATTCTTTATACGCACTAACCAACTGAGGGGGTTGAGAAATAGAAGTGGCAGGAGATGGAAGTGGAACAAGTAAAAGAGGATGAAGAGATGGGTAGAAAAAATCATAAAAGGAGGAATAAGATAAAGAAGGAGTGGCTGAAAATTTAAGTGAATCTGTTAGGAAAGGTGTCAATTGATAAACAGGAAAAGTAGAAGGTATATGGATAGATGGTGAAGGGCAAGGTGGAGAAGGGGAAAAAACTTGATCTTCGATGAAAGAACAATAGGTAAATATAGGAATTTGAGAAAAACCTTGAGGTTGGAAAAGAAGAGGTAAGATAGTTACTAAATTAGATTGATAAAGGGAAAGATAAGTATCATAGCGATGGGCCATTTGTTGATAGTACAGTAGGCTAGGAACAGAGGGACCTAAAACAAATCTTCTCTGATAGGCTTAAAAAAAGGATGAATCAAATGGATGGTTTTTGGAAAGATAAGCTAGGAGATCCACCCTTAGTTAGTTAGTGCTCTGCACATAAGTAGAAGCTATATTCTGACATTGATTCAGGACCATAGAATCAATCATTGAATGCCATGAATTGTCAGGGCAAGTAGCCACTTTTGAAGAATAACATTGGAACATGTCATCTATCTGCAAATCCAAATAATTGACATACAAAACAGCTTGCAAAACCACGTCCCCCACATACCATGCCAGATCTACATCGTCTGAAATCAACAGATCATCTCATAGACACATGTAAGACAACAATATGGTATCCATCGTCACAGAATCTTCAAACACCATACAGACCACTTCTGTTAGAAAATCAGGAGACCAAGCCCCACTCCAACCATCCTCTGGTAGAGGAAGATCCATCATTGAAAGCTTCATATAAAAGGCCAACTTCTCCAACTAATAGTGGACAAAGAAAGAATGGTTCATAAGAACATACTCCTGAAAGTGCTCAAATGTAGACCATAAGAAATCCATCCTGGACTGCAATCTTTCCACTTTATCTTGAAACAATAGACACAATGTGGCCTATCTCTGGAGAACTGCCAAGTCTTGCTTAGAGATAGAAGGAATAATAGGAACATTGGGGATTGGAAGAACGGACCGTGATTGCGCCAGTTGGTCTTGCAACTGCTTAATCTGGGAAGCTTGTGATTCCAATGTATTATGAGCAGTCTGTAAAGCTGACAGTTTTGCATCTAAAAGAGTCTGAAACTCTTGAGCTTCTTTGGACATCCTCTCTTTCTCCTCCAAGATTTTAGTGACTTGTGACTGAGCTTCTACTAATTGAATCTTCAAAGAAGATATTTCTTCTCTTTGGTTCTCAATCATTTGGGTCTGTTGCTCCTTTTGCTTAAACAGATCTGCAAGTGTGTCTTTAGCAGAGGCTAACTCTAAGGTTGCCTTATGCAACTGGTCTTTTGGACTGCATCAGTTCTTCATAGAAAGAAGCATACAGCTATTGAACACAAGCTGTCACTGAAAGTTCAATCGAACTCTGGATGTCATTACAAAGGAATGGAATAGCATCTCCTGAAACTAAACTATTCAGTGAAGGGACTGATATTTCCAAAGAACCCTCTCTATGTGCCCTTTACAAATTATTACATGTGAGGTAAGCAGGGAGGTCACTGCCAAAAGTAGCAAAAACTGTGATTGAAGGAAGAACCGAAGGAGTTTTATCTGCCACATGCTTCAAGCGCTTCCGCTGAATGACCAATGGAGGAGGGGAATCAAGATCCTCTATGTGAATAGGTTCTGACTCTTCTGAAGGTGGTGGGGAAGGAGCTAGATTAGATGGAGGAGGTGGAAGCATACCTTTCTTAAGGCCTAAGTATGTCAAGAAAGCATATAAGTAGGAACCATAGGTGACATTTGTGACATTCCCTCTGGTTACTTTGACAAAATGTTGGTCAATCTTTGTAAGCAGGTAAGTACTCCAATCAACGGCCACCCCTTTTAACACCATCCTCGAAGCTGTGAAGAGCTCTTTGGACAAATAATGAGATGGTGTTTTGGCAGGCATAAACCTGTCTTGGAGGAGCTAGCAGACTAACTTCCAAAGAGGATCAGTGATCATGGAAAAAGATACTCCTGAAGTGTTTATCACTTTCTTGACATCCAGAATCTCTTTGGTCTTCTTTTGTAATAGCTTGAAAATCTCATTGTTGGAAAATAATTGTCTAGCTGTAACAAAGGGCTCTCCTTTGTAGGGAAGAGACAAAGCCTTCCTTAACCCTCGGGGTGTCAACACCATGGAAGCACCATGAACCAGGCCCGACTTCTTGCTATATGATGCAAGAAACTCATCACATAGAGATGCATCATCTGGAATCAATGGGAATGAAACAGCCATGAAAGTTCCAAGTCCTGCTTTTGCTATAGGCTCAAAAGCTAGTAGGAAAGAATAATTCCTATTGATCAATGGGACATACTAGATTTGAGGAGGAGCGTGAGGTGCCATTTAGATGGAAAACACACATACCACAATACAGACAATCACAAAGAATGCCTGCAAAACAACCAAAATGGCTATAAAAAAGAAATCAATCAAAAGAAGTACACACATAGATGTAACTAACCAATTTACCACCCCAAATAACCCACATCCTAGAAAAAATTTGGCATGACCTCTACACATATGCGACCGAAAACTTCATGCAATGCAACAAGCAGGCACTCTAAACCCCGTATTAGGCAAAAAAAAGAAAGAAAAACTTTAAACCGCACCTGTTATCATAGCACATAAGCAAACCATAATACCAAAAAAAATCCAATCAAGACCTGACCATAACTTTGACCAACAATTTCAACTTAGAGGACTTTACGCGCCCATCTCATGAAGCGTGTTTATTAAAAAGGGAAAAAAAAGTGCAGTGAGGGAAATGGTTTTAATGAAGGGTTCATTTTAAGAAATTATTAACAATGGGCAACATTTTATTAGGTGATAAACCTTAATAAGAAAACAACGGTTCCTTCTTAAAATTTAATTGCAATTTATTAGGGTAAAGCGGTGCTTTATCGAAACCGGGACTACGATTCCCAGACTGGGGTCTCTAAATGAAAATTCATAAATTAAAAATTAATAGTGATGTGGAGGCTTTTTTGCCAACGCGTGCTGTTTTGTGACTCCTGGTTCATTTTTAATATTAATTAAGGTGTCTCTTAAGCACACGTAGCGCATGCAAAGTGAACTTCTGGTTGATTTTAAATTATTAGAAACTTGTGTGTTTAGCGCGAGCGTGCATGAAAAAGTATTTGAATATAGTTCATTTTAGTAATTAATTATGATTAACGGATGATGAAAATAAATAAAGCTCATAAAATAAATACCTGGTAGGGGTGTGTATGCAATAGACTTAAGGCACACGGAGTAGTATCCCAAATGCAAGGAATTCAGTAAAAAAAAACAAACACCAGACTGGAAAAAATAAAATACCTTAGTATTTTTATTTGATTTTTATTTTTTAAATTTTATTTTTTTGTGGTTTTTTTTCAAAATTGTATTTTAGGTGTGTTTGTATTTTGTATATGGTGTGGTTGTGTTTGTTTGTTTTGTTATTTTTAAAAAAATAATAAAATCAGGATATAAGACACATGAATATGTTTGTGAAGTGTAAGGGTGAAATTTCAGCAATCCAACAAGTGTCAACAATGTGTTGTAATTTATCCATGATTTTTCAGCTGATTTTTGGAATTTAAAATGAATTTTCATGAGGTGAAGTATTAAATTTAGGATTTTGGCTTCAAATAATATTTTAGCCATTTATGGAAGCATTTCTAATTGAGAAATTAGTAGCAAAAGGGGCAAGGGGATTTGTGAAAAAAATTGGAATTTTTTAAGATATTTTTTTGAATTTTTACCAAATTTTAATAAATTTTACTCATTTTACATGTATTTTTCTTCTCCTCCACCTCCTTCTTCTCTCCCCCTACTGTCGATATGCGAGCGCCGCCTGTCTCCCACACCTACCCTCGGCCGCCTCTACTCTAGCCGCCCCGCCTGCGGCTCGGTTTCCCTCCCTCTGCCATGGACGCCCGTCCGACGCCCTCCCCGTCGTCGCTACCTCCTCCACGGCGTCGCTGCTTGATGCCGCTATTGCGCCTGCACTATCCGTCCCCGATGCCGCCTCTGACGTCGGCGTCGCCTGTCTTGCACGACTACCCTGCCCGCCTCTTCCTCCCCTTCCTCCTCCCCCTCCCCCTCCTCCTCCCCCTCCTCCTCCTCCTCCTCCTCCTCCCTCTACCACCTCCCCCTCCCTCCACCAGCTCCTCCTCCTCCTCCTCCTCCTCCTCCCCCCACCACCTAACTGCCCAGGTCAGTTAAACTAACCCACCTTTAGTTAAACTAACCCCCCTTTAATTAAACTAATCCCACTTAAGTTAATTCACCCCACTACAGTTACACTAATCTAACTAGGGTTAGTCCCTACTAACCTAACTGTAGTTAGGTTCTCACTAACCTAACCTTAGTTAGTACCCTTTAACCTAAGTGTAGTTAGTATCACTAACCTAACTTAGGTTAGTTCCACCCCCCACTAACCTAACCTAGGGTTAGTTGACCCCCATTAATTGACCCCAGTTAGTTACCCACACTAACTTCACCCCTAGTTAGTTTCCACCTTTGCTAATTGAACCCTGGTTAGTTAGGACTTGACTAACTACCTTAACTTGACTAACTAACCTACACTAACCTAATTGACCTACCTAGCCTAGACTAACTCAGACTAACCTAATCAACCCTGACTAACCTAACCAGACTAGACTTGACTTAAATGACTTACCTAGACTAACCTGACTTAGTTGACCTAACTTGACCTCACTTAACCAACCAACCTGATTTACGTCATTTACTTGATTTAATTAATTTCAAAAATTCATTTCAACTCAAAAAAATTATAGAAAAAATTCTACAACTTCCTCCTTATTTCTGCAAATTTTTGGAATATTTGTAAGGTGGAAATTTAAATAATTTTTTAAATAAAAAATTAACAATTTGAAAATTCATACAAAATTACTTGAAAAATGGATAAAATTCATTTAAAATTAGTAAAAATACATAAATAAATTCAAAAAAATCTCAAAAATTTCCACCCATCCCTTGTCCTTTTTCCACCAATTTTTCACTTAAAATATTTCCATAAAAGGCAACAATATTATTTGAAACAAAAAAACCCTAATTTTTATACTACCCATCATCAAAATTTATTTTAAATCCTACAACCCATTTGAAAATCGTGGTTGAATTAACCTAAATTATGGCCATTTTCTACATGGCTAAAATTTTATTTTTTTCGCCTTCATCACATATTCATGTGTTATATATCTTGATTTCATTATTATTATTTATTAAAAAACAAAAATCAAACCACAAACAATAAAAAATTAAAAAAAACACAAAAACAAATAAAACAACTAAACCAAACAATATACACAAAACAAACACACCTAAAATACAAAACAAACACAATACAACAAACAAAAATTAAAAATAAAATACAAATCAACAAACACACTAAGGTGTTTTCTTTTTTATTCAGTTAGTAGTCTTTGATTTTGTTTGATTGGATTCATTGCTTTTGGGGGACTCCTCCGTGCGCCTTCAAGCCATTACATACACACCCCTACCAGGTATTTATTTTTTTGAGCTTTATTTATTTTCATTACCCCCTTAATCACAATTAATTGCTAAAATAAACTATTTATTCAACCACATATTCCATGTGCATTCACGCTAAACACACAATTTAATAATAAAAATGAACCAGTCGTTCACTTTGCACACGCTATGTGCGCTTAAGAGGCACCTTAATTTGTAATAAAAATGAACTAGCCGCCACAAAAAAGCACGCGCTGGCAAAAAAACGCTCCACATCACTTTTAATTTTTTATTAATGAATTTGCATTTAGAGACCCATTTTGGGAATCGTAGTCCAGGTTATGATAAAGCACTGTTTCACCATAATAAATTGTAATTAAAATTTTAAGAATGAACTGTCGTTTTCGTATTAAGGTTTATAACATACTAAAAGATCACTCATTGTTAATAATTTCTTAAAATGAGCCCTTCATTAAAATAATTCCCTCTCACTACACTTCTTTCCCTTTTTAATAAACACGCTTCGTGGGATGGGCGCGTAAAAGTCTTTAAGTTGACACTGGTGATCAAGGTTATGGTCAAGTTCTGCGGTACACTTTTCTGGTAGTCTGATTTGTCTATGTATTACGATTACGGATATGGTATGTAGTTCTTTCTTTCTTGCCTGATACGGGAATTTGGGTGCCTGATTGTTGCATCGCATGAAGTTTTCACTCGCATATGTGTCAAGGTCATGCCGAATTTTTTCTAGGATGTGTATTATTTGGGGTGGTAAATGGGTTAGTTCCGTCTATGTCTATATGTGTGTCCTTTTTTGATTGACTTCTTCTTGATAGCCCTTTGGTTGTTTTACAGGCATTCTTCGGGATTGTCTGTGTTGTGGTGTGTGTGTTTACCATCTGAATGGCGCCTCATGCTCCTCCTCCTATCCAGTATGTCCCACTAGCTAGTAGGGATTACTCTTTCCTATTGGATTTTGAGCCTATCGCGAAGGCATGACTCACAACTTTTGTGGCTACTTCCTTCCCCTTGATTCCAGAAGATCCATCCATGTGTGATGAGTTCCTTGCCTCATACAGCAAGAAGTCAGGACTGGTTCATGGTGCTTCCATGACATTGACACCCCGAGGGTTAGGGAAGGCTTTGTCTCTTCCCTACAAAGGAGAGCCCTTTGTTACAGCTAGACAACTATTCTCCAATGATGAGATTTTGAAGTTGTTATAGAAGCAGACCAAGGAAATTCTCGATGTCAAGAAAGTGATCAATACTTCAAGAGTTTCCTTTTCCATGATCACTGATCCTGTGTGGAAGTTGGTTTGCCAATTTCTCCAAGGCAGGTTTATGCCTGCCAAAATGCCATCCCATTACTTGTCCAAAGAGCTCTTTACAGCTTCCAGGATGGTGTTAAAAGGAGTAGCTATTGATTGGAGCACTTACCTACTCACAAAGATGGATCAACATTTCATCAAAGTAACTAGGGGAAATGTCACAAATGTTATCTATGGATCCTACCTGTATGCTTTCTTGGCATACTCAAGCTTAAAGAAGGGTGTGCTTCCACCTTCTCCCTTTGATCCAGTACCTCCCCCTCCACCTTCAGAAGAGTCAGAACCTATTGATATAGCAGATCTTGATTCTCCCCCTCCCTTGGTCATTCAGCGAAAGTGCTTGAAGTGGATGGCTGATAAAGCTCCTTCAGTTCTTCCTTCAGTTACAATTCCTGCTACATCTGGCAGGGACCTTCCTGCTTATCTCACATGTAACAACCTGTTCAGAGCACATAGAGAGGGTTCCTTGGACATATCAGTCCCTTCACTGAATAGTTTAGCATCGGGAGATGCCATTCCATTCCTCTATAAAGACATCCAAAGTTTGATTGAACTTTCAGTGACAGCCTGTGTTCAACAGTTGGTAGGCTTCCTTTTCTGAAGAACTGATGCAGTCCAAAGACTAGTTGCATAAGACAACATCAGAGTTAGCCTCTGCGAAAGACACTGGTAGATCTGTTTAAGCAGATGGAGCAACAAATCCAAATGATTGAGACCTAAAGAGAAGAGATATCTTCTTTGAAGGTTCAATTAACAGAAGCTCAATTAAAGATCACTAAAATCTGAGAGGAGAAGGAGAGAATGTCCAAAGAAGCGTAAGAGTTTCAAACTCTTTTAGATGCAAAACTCTTAGCCTTACAGGCTGCTCATGACACAATGTATTCACAAGCTTCCCAAATCAAGAAGTTGCAAGACCAACTGGCGCAATCACAGTCTGTTCCTCCAAGCCCTAATGTTCCACTGATCCCTTCTCTCTCAAAGTAGGACTTGGAGTTCTCCAGAGATAGACTACCTTGTGTCCTTTATTCCAAGATAAAGTCAAAAGATTGCAATCCAGGATGGATTTGCTATGGTCTACATTTGAGCATTTCCAGGAATATCTTTGTGACATATCAAACTTCCAACAGCGCGTGAACCACTCTTTTTGTAAGGATAATTCTTTAGATAAAAGATAATTTTTTAATATATAAATTCCCCTTCCTCCAGCCGACTGTCGAGCTGGAGGAAGAGAAGAATAGCATGTGTAGGCAAGCTCCTGCTGGAGCTTGCCTAGACTATTGATCAATGCGGGTCGACGCTTGGGGGAGGGAGGATCTTATCCCCTCCCCTATTTAACCAAGGGGGTGTGCAGGCTAAGGGAGGTCGCCACCTGCTGTTACTGTGAAGGAAGAGGTTGAAGAAGGGAGAGGCTGTGTCGAGTTGCTGAGGATAGTCGTGTCGAAAGAAGGGAAGAGGTTGCGACAACTGCTGCAGAGGGACGTCGTGGAGAGGAGGGTGCCGAGGAGCTATGTGGCCGCCGCTCGTTGCAGAAGAGCCATCTCCTCTAACTAAGGCCGCTGCTACCATCACCGTGCTGGAGGGAGCTGCGAGCTGAGAACGCCACCAGCTCCGCCAAAGTTGCCAACGCCGCCATCTTTTGACAAGGGAATCTTTCCCCCCCCCCCCCCCCTCATAAAAGGTTTTACCCTTAGGGCTCTATAAACCCTTTTTCCCCCAAATTCTCCCTACTATTCCCCCCCCCCCCCTGTATTTTATTTCCCTAAGCCCCTTTTCACCCCCTTATAACCCTTTTTAACCCTTTCCACCCCCCTCATAACTCTTTTTTTTTCCACAACCCCCTAAGTTTTTTCTTAATCCCTCATATCCCTATTATTATTTTTCCCCCTTGAACTTCAAAATCCAAATCATCATCATGACCTCGAATGATATCCCGTAAGGAAAAAGTAGCCGTGAGATAAAAGATAGGGAGGGAAAGTAGAGGGACTGAAAAGAATGAGTGAAGGAGGAAGAGTGGGAAAAGATAAAAGATAGGGAGGGAAAGTAGAGGGAGTGAAAAGAAGGAGTGAAGGAGGAAGAGTGGGAAAAAGATAAAAGATAGGGAAGGAAAGTAGAGGATAAGGAAGTGAAGTAAAATATAAGGAAGGGAAGTAGGGAGGAGTAAAGGAAAAAAGGAAGTAGTGTGAAAGAAGTAGAGGGTGAGGAAAAGAGAAAGAAGAGTAAGAAAGGGGTAAAAGAGTTAGAAAAGAGAAGGAATAGAGGAAGGGCATGGAAAGAGAATAAGTGCCTTATATTCCTTTACCCCAAGTCAAAGTCCTCCAAGGGTTCCTGTGGTTGCAAAACCACACTCACCTATAAACTTTTTTTCTTCCAAAGAGACGGTGGAATTCCAAAAGAAAGAGAAAAAGGCTATCTCACATTCGAACTACGATGCCGCCTAAGAAATTCCAAGGTGTAGCTATGGGAGGGTCATCTCTCGGTATCCATGTGGATATCTCACCCCAAAACCAGGTTTTTCTTCTTGGCTTTATTTCAGTTTTTAAGTCGATCATGCAAAGAGAAATTGTTAGGGATAGGATATATTTGTCCGAGTTATTTGTAATGAAGGAGTTTAGCTTATTTGAATGAATGATAATGAATAGAACTTAGTTTCCTTCGAGTTGCGTCAAGCATTATAAATTACGAGCAGGATTATCCATTTACTATAGTAGTATATTTTAGTCCTAAAGGTGTAGAAATAATATCTTGCACCATTAGCCTTATTCATTTCGCAACGAGTCATTGTAAATGATTAAATTCACGAAAGGTTTCTTTCGTTGCTCAAATTACTAGGAAGTTATCATTGCTAATTGCACATCGTAGCAAGGGAAATATTTGTTATTTGGCATGAGTTCATCTGCAAGGAAAAATGAAGTTTAAATGGAACTGTATTGACTGAAAAGTAAATTGTCACAAGGATAGCAAAACCGTGACAAGACGATTAATATTACCTTCCAAGAGTTAACTAAACCAATCTAAACATAGAAATATTCATACCCTAAGCACTTGACTACTTTCCTTATTGTAGGGTCAATAAATTCGTAAAGATAAGAGAACTAGGGTTTGTCCCTAAGGTTCTTAAAAAAGAAACCCTAGGCCCGTCATACGTTAGCTTAAAAGATCTAAAACGGATTATTCCATCGCAGGACTTACGCAGCAAGTACGAAATCATTTAGTCTTGTGATTGATTCACAAGGAGAAAGGGTAATAACCCTCAATAAGGATGGCAGATCCCTACACAAGTTATCTTGCAAAAAGACGTATTTTTGGATATCCTTCTAAATAAGGAAAGTTGTAAACCGGAAACTAGCATATCTAAGGAACTTTAGGGTTAACCAAGTTGGGTTAATAAGGTATGCCCTACACCAGAATGTAAAAGGTCTTGCCAATTTACAAGACACCTTGGGAACGAGTGCTGATACACTCAAAAAGGAAAGAACACTTCCTTAGCAGTTTGCCAAACAACTGGGTTGATTAATGGAAATGTTTGTGCTTGCTAGAGATTTTAGAGCTCTGTTTGAATTATGAATTACAAATTAAATGAGTACCTATACTTCAGGTTAAAGGCCTGAAGGAAGAGGAAGTTTTAGTTACTCCCGACTACCTGCCTAATCCTAACCAAGGGGGTTGTTCACCGCACCGGGAACTTGGACCAAACCCGCCGCGAGAGGTCTCTCCGTTGAGCTCTACTTGGAGTAGGATGACGCTTGGGTGCCAGGGGGCTCTGGCCGTAAATCCCTCGCCTCCGAGTCCTACACAAGAGGCTAACGTGACTCGGAATTGGATCTCGAGGCCCGCATACTAGTTTACGGGCGGAAGCTTGGAATAGTGATCCCTGAGGATCACTGGATAGCCTTCGAGCAGATTATGGACAAGCCTATGGGCGGAACTCCTTGTATTTCAAAGATAAAATGATGAAATGTTGAAAAGAACTTGCTTGATATTGTTTTTCTATGTCACGTGATAAGATTACGTGAAGGAACCGGTGCTTAACAGGATTAATTAAAGAAGCTGATTGTTATATGTCAAATTAATGTGTTAGATAATTACATAACTAAAACAAACCGAGGAAAGTGCGGAGGATGGGCCATGGGTCCGTCCTACGATTAGGTGGTCTCGGTTAGCCGGGAACTTTTCTCAAAAATCTCGAAGAACAACGGGATGATCATCATCATCAAAACGAATAACGAGAACGATGACCTAGAGTTACGTCTTACCCGATTTACGCTGTTTTAGGGGAACAGAATGGGACTATGCCTTATGACAGAGAGATTGAGCTTTGCATCCCTCTCGTTTCCCATTCTCCTTGAACCAAGTGCAGCGTGAATCCGCTTCGGACCTAGCATTTCTGCGTAAAGTAGTTCGCTCGGGTCTGACGCTAGTTGTTGTTAGCTAATGACCAATCAGGAAAACCCTAATTCCGATCGATCCTAAGTGGGAACGGCCAGGATACTTCCGCTACATGGCAGACGCGGAAAGACCTAGATTGCAAAACCCGTAACATTCCATGGGAGTGTCGGGCGGAGTTTTCTAGACATCCTTTCCGATGGACTGCTAAGACGTGTCCTGGATGATACTAGGGGACACGTTACAGTTGGTATCAGAGCTGACCAACAACAAAATTATTTTTATGAGATTTCAATGAAATGAAGAAAAGAAATTGTTGCTGTCCAAACATTTTCTCATCTTCAATGCTGTCTTGCAGAATTATGAAGCATGGAACAAGTTTCTGGTATTTCGGGTCATGTTTATGATTGCAATGCATTCCCCCTTTATAGACAAAGAATTGGGATGATGAACATCCTAGAGCAGATTTATAATCCATCACCTCTTTACATTGAACGAAGATGGACGGGGTCTTCAGGAATCTACTATATAGCCGCCCACTGGTTTGCTTATCTACAGACCAACCTAAAGAGGATCAAGTGGTTGGAAGACTTAAAAGTTGTGAAGCTGTTCATTTTTGTGGAAGCTCACGTAAATTCGATTTTACATATTCAAGGTCAGAGGGTTGAAATGAACTCATATGTATATGAGGAAGTAACGCGTGTAATCCCAGCCGACAGGATTAAAGTGTTGGGCCGCCATGAGAAGTATGGATTCCAATGGAAAGGGTATCCTGAACTTCCAATGAACTATCGATTCCTAAATATCCATGACCCAAAACCCTACTATTACACAATTCATGTAGACAAATGCAATACAACGTTGTTCTCCCCGAACTGAATGTAATGATTGGCTTATCATCACATGAAACATTGTATTCAAAAAGGCTATGCCCATGTAAATACAAATAAAGACTTCTTTTTATCAATATCTGGCTGTGCATAAGAGTTGTTAAAAAGTTAAGTAGCTACATTATTTACAAGATAGCTAAACTAAAAATTAAAGATAAGCTAACGTCGATTATCATATAATAATGTTAAGAAAACTTTTATCCAGGCACAACCCCAGGTACAGGTTCCAAATTCGCCTCCTACATCAAGTACTGCTGTGACCCAGGAGAAGAAGTTCCTCCTCAAGCAGATAAAGCCACACGAGTTTGACGGGAGAGGCAGATTCATCCAGGCTGATGCTGAAATTTGGATTGAATCCATGGAGGATTACTTTGAAGCAACTGGTACTGCACCTACCAATCAGGCCATGCTCGCCAAGTTAAAGCTCACCGGTGAAGCCAGACTTTGGTGGAAGCAATGGTGCAGGGATCAAGGGATTTCAGAGCGGTCCGTTACCTGGGAGAAGTTGAAGAAAGCCGTGCAGGGAAGATATTTACCACCTGCATATCGTACGCAGAAAATGAATGAGTTCTACGAGCTAAAACAACTAGGACTCACTCTTGACGCATACTACTCTAAATTCGTCTCACTTTTAAAGTATGTGCCACAGATGGACATGATGCAGCAGGTGTCCAAATTTTGTGCGGGCTTAAATCCACCCGTAAATACCTGTCTCGAATCTATGCATCCATCAGATCTTCAGGATGCACTCATTCGAGCGGCGCCTATAATTCAGGAGGTGCAAGCTAGACCAAGGGGTAACAAAACTTGGTCCTATAGTGACCCGAACAGAGGAGCATTCAGACCTCAAATGAAGAGAGTTCAAGGTCATAATCAGGGACAAAGGAAGAAAGCAAGGACAAATAACGTCAACAACTTTGTTCCTACTCAATGTAATGGCCGAAACCTCCATTGTTTCCACTGCAATGAACCCGGTCACTTCAAGAGGCAATGTCCCAAGCTCAGCGGAGGACATCGTCAAACGCCTTTCCAAGGTGCAGGCTGTGGTCAAGGAGCCGTTACCCGTGGAAGAGGAAGAACCACTTGCATTGCCAATAGGCAAAGATGCGAAGATGAAGAAGAGGAAGATCCGACTATGGAAGCTGAATTCGAAAAAGCGACAGTCCATGCCGCTTTACACAAGAAAGGTCCGAATCGCCAGTTTTCGGTGATTCAGACACCGTCGGACTATCAAGGTAAAGGTTTCAAAACCTTGATTGATTGTGGTAGTACACATTCCTTTATCTCACCAGCATGTGCAAAAAGTTTAGGAATAACCACAGTAGAAGCACCTACCTTGCTTGTGGAGTTGGCAAACGGTCGTGAGGTAACTTGAACCAGGCAAACTGCTAAGGTGGAATTCTTTCTCGGAGGAAAGAAGACTTCAATCGATTTCAGAGTCATGAATTTAGGTATCCATGAGTGTCTACTCGGGATGGATTGGCTTAAGCCCAACGACGCCCACATCCACTGTGGAAAGGGTCAAGTTTCCTTTCGAAACTCTGAAAGGGAATTTGTCACAACCCAAGGTGAGGCAGGAGTGCCAAGAATCCAATTAGCCAAAGTATCTCGGATCATAAAAGGAGTCAGAAAAGGATTACCTGATCAAACTCAACAAGTTAGATCAAAAGCAAGAATCTCATGAAGGACCTTCTTGGCTAAAGGAATACGCTGATGTATTCCCTGAGGAATTGATTGAACTTTCGCCTCAAAGAGAAGTAGATCATGAGATTAGGCTAGTGCCTGGAGCTGCACCAATTGCAAAGAGACCTTATAGAATGTCCATACAGGAAGCAATTGAGTTGAAGGAACAACTCAAGCAACTGTTAGATCAGGGTTACATCCGGCCTAACAACTCACCGTGGGGAGCTCCAATACTATTCCAAAAAAAGAAAGATGGGACACTTCGACTATGTATTGATTACTGAAGGTTGAATCAATCAACAGTCAAGAACAAGTATCATATTCCTAGAATAGATGAGCTTCTTGATCGTCTTCAAGGTGCAAAGATCTTCTCCAAGATTGATCTCAGGTCAGGTTACTATCAGATAAGGATCAAGGAAGAAGATATTCCAAAGACAGCCTTCAATACAAGATATGGGCACTTTGAATTCCTGGTTATGTCATTCGGGCTTACAAATGCACCTGCCACCTTCAATATATTAATGCAAGATATCTTTAGACCATATCTTGATGATTTCGTACTTATCTTCTTCAATGACACTTTAGTCTATTCTAAACAGGAAGAAGATCATGAACCTCAACTTCGGATTGTCCTTGAGACAATGAGATCTCATAAGCTGTATGCAAAAATGAAGAAGTGTGCATTCTTCAAGCATCAGATTGAATATCTGGGATTCATAGTATCATTAGAAGGAATATTAGTAGACCTAGCCAAGGTCAGAGATGTGCTTGAAGGGCCAATACCAGTATCTGTCAAAGAGATACGTAGCTTCCTTGGATTAACAGGATGGTATAGGTCTTCATAAAAAACTATGCTTTGATTGCAGCACCTCTTACAAACTTACTAAAGAAGCAGACTTCCATTACATGGTCAACTTCCGAACAAATTAGCTTCGACAAATTGAAGCAAAGTTTGGTATCAGCACCTATTCTAAAACTTCCTGACCTCAATAAGGAGTTCGAGGTAGTAACTGATGCTAGCATTCTGGCCTTGGGGTGTGTACTTATGCAGGAAGGTCATCCAGTAGCATACTCTTCAAGGAAATTGAAGAGTCATGAAAAGAATTATGCCACGCATGATCTGGAATTAGTAGCTGTCATCCATGCTCTAAAGCTTTGGAGACACTACCTGTTGGGTAACAAGTTTACTCTAGTAACAGATCATAAGAGTCTCAAATGGATTTTTACCCAAAACGAGCTCAACATGAGACAACGTCGGTGGATTAAAGTATTGGAGGAATATGATTTTGAAATCAAGTACCGACCAGGGAAGGAGACTGTAGTTGCCGATGCACTCAGTCGCAAGGCATTCCTAAACTCCCTAATCTTGCAGAATCCATCAACGGCCAGATCTCTGGCTACAAAAGTATCTATGCCAAACAACCCTATACTTGAACTAGCTAGAGAGGAAGCATGCCATGATTTGGCCTACCAAACAATGATAAAGGAAATATCTACCAAGGAGCAGAATCAGAAGTTGCAAGCTAAGTATCAGGAATTTTCCATTGATAATGGACTTGTCTACTACAGAACAAGGCTGTGTATACCAACAAGCCAGTCACTTAAGCAGAAGATATTATGGGAAGTTCATGATTCTCCTTTCGCAGGACATCCTAGCTATGCTAAGACTCTTAATGCAGTTAGGAAGAGCTATCATTGGGAGAGGCTTAAAGGTGACGTTCTCAAGTATGTCAGTGAGTGTTTGTCTTGCCAACGTATCAAAGCCGAACATGTCATGATGCCAGGGAAACTGCAACCGCTTGACATTCCCCAAATGAAATGGGAATTCATCAGTATGGATTTTGTTGTGGGCTTACCCCAAGTCCAAGGGGGATACAATTCCATTATGGTTGTGGTTGACATGCTTACCAAGGTTGCACACCTGATTCCAGTAAAGACAAACTATAAAGCCTCCGACATTGCAAGATTGTTTATCAAGGAGATATTCAAGTTACATGGGTTACCTAGAAGAATCATTAGTGATCGAGATTCTCTCTTCACATCACACTTCTAGAGAGCTATCTTTGAAGCTATTGGGACTCAACTCTATTTTGGAACCGCTTACCATCCCCAAACGGATGGCCAAACAGAGCGAGTAAATCAAGTCATCGAGGATATGCTTAGGGCATACTGCTGTCGAGAGCTGAAGAGGTGGATTCAATACTTGCCTTTGGTTGAATTTGCCTACAATGCTTCTTACCAGCAGAGCATTCAAATGACCCCTTTTCAATCATTATATGGTCATGATTACAGAAGTCCCCTAAACTTTTCTGATCGAATCCTAAGAGTTGAAGCGTCAAGACAGATGTTGGAAGACATGGATGATCAAATAAAGTCAATAAGACAAGACATACAAGCGGCCAAGGATAGACAAAAGGCATACGTAGATTTGAAACGTCAAGAAAGAGTCTTTGAAGAAGGAGACATGGTCTTCATTTGTGTACGCCCTAAAAAGAGTCCCCTATCCTTAGGAGATTACAAGAAGCTAAGTCCAAGGTATTGCGGACCGTACAAGATCTTCAAATGCCTAGGACCTAATGCTTACAGATTGCAACTCCCTGAGAACCTAAAGGTTCACAATGTATTCCATATCAGCCTATTGAAAAAATATGTATCCAACCCTAATCATGTACTTGATGACCAACAAATTGTAATGCCTAGTCAAGGAGTCCTTGAACTAAGGCTGGATAGGATCTTAGATGTTAGAGAGAGACAATTAAGATCCAAAACCCTGAGAGAATACCTCGTCAAGTGGAAAGATTATTCCGAAGAGGATGCCACTTGGATAGATGAAGGCACTCTCAACCATCAGTATCCCTAGTTTATCTCGAGATGCGGACATCTCGATTCCTCCAAGGGGGAGAGAATGTGACATATCAAACTTCCAACAGTGTGTGAACCACTCTTTTTGTAAGGATAATTCTTTAGATAAAAGACAATTTTTTTATATATAAATTCCCCTTCCTCCAGCCGACTGTCGAGCTAGAGGAAGAGAAGAATAGCATGTGTAGGCAAGCTCCTACTGGAGCTTGCCTAGACTATTGATCAATGCGGGTCGACGCGTGGGGGAGGGAGGATCTTATCCCCTCCCCTATTTAACCAAGGGGATGTGCAGGCTAAGGGAGGTCGCCACCTGCTGTTGCTGTGAAGGAAGACGTTGAAGAAGGGAGAGGCTGTGTCGAGTTTCTGAGGATAGTCGTGTCGAAAGAAGGGAAGAGGCTGTGACAGCTGCTGCAGAGGGACGTCGTGGAGAGGAGGGTGCCAAGGAGTTATGTGGCCACCGCTCGTTGTAGAATAGCCACCGCCTCTGACTAAGGCCGCTGCTACCATCGCCGTGCTGGAGGGAGCCGCCAGCTAAGAACGCCACCAGCTCCACCAAAGCTGCCAACGCCGCCATCTTTTGACAAGGTTACCACCATTCTCTCCCTTTTTGCCATGACGATCATCATTCCCCCCCCCCCCCCCCCCCCCCCCCCCGGTGTTTTATTTCCCTAAGCCCCTTTTCACCCCCTTATAACCCTTTTTAACCCTTTCCAACCCCTCATAACTCTTTTTTTTTCCACAACCCCCTAAGCTTTTTCTTAATCCCACGTATCCCTATTATTATTTTTCCCCCCTGAACTTCAAAATCCAAATCATCATCATGACCTCGGATGATATCCCGTAAGGAAAAAGTAGCCGTGATATAAAAGATAGGGAGGGAAAGTAGAGGGAGTGAAAAGAAGGAGTGAAGGAGGAAGAGTGGGAAAAGATAAAAGATAGGGAGGGAAAGTAGAGGGAGTGAAAAGAAGGAGTGAAGGAGGAAGAGTGGGAAAAAGATAAAAGATAGGGAAGGAAAGTAGAGGATAAGGAAGTGAAGTAAAATATAAGGAAGGGAAGTAGGGAGGAGTGAAGGAAAAAAGGAAGTAGTGTGAAAGAAGTAGAGGGTGAGGAAAAGATAAAGAAGAGTAAGAAAGGAGTAAAAGAGTTAGAAAAGAGAAGGAATAGAGGAAGGGCATGGAAAGAGAATAAGTGCCTTCTATTCCTTTACCCCAAGTCAAAGTCCTCCAAGGGTTCCTGTGGTTGCAAAACCACACTCACCTATAAACTTTTTTTCTTCCAAAGAGACGGTGGAATTCCAGAAGAAAGAGAAAAAGGCTATCTCACATTCGAACTACGATGCCGCCTAAGAAAGTCCAAGGTGTAGCTGCGGGAGGGTCATCTCCCGGTATCCATGTGGATATCTCACCCCAAAACCAGGTTTTTCTTCTTGGCTTTAATTCGGTTTTTAAGTCGATCATGCAAAGAGAAATTGTTAGGGATAGGATATATTTGTCCGAGTTATTTGTAATGAAGAAGTTTAGCTTATTTGAATGAATGATAATGAATAGAACTTAGTTTCCTTCGAGTTGCGTCAAGCATTATAAATTACCAGCAAGTTTATCCATTTACTATAGTAGTATATTTTAGTCCCAAAGGTGTAGAAATAATATCTTGCACCATTAGCCTTATTCCTTTCGCAACGAGTCATTGTAAATGATTAAATTCATGAAAGGTTTCTTTTGTTGCTCAAATTACTAGGAAGTTATCATTGCTAATTGCACATCGTAGCAAGGGAAATATTTGTTATTTGGCATGAGTTCATCTGCAAGGAAAAAGAAAGTTTAAATGGAACTGTATTGACTGAAAAGTAAATTGTCACAAGGCTAGTAAAACCGTGACAAGACGATTAATATTACCTTCCAAGAGTTAACTAAACCAATCTAAACATAGAAATATTCATATCCTAAGCACTTGACTACTTTTCTTATTGTAGGGTCAATAAATTCGTAAAGATAAGAGAACTAGGGTTTGTCCCTAAGGTTCTTAAAAAAGAAACCCTAGGCCCATCATACGTTAGCTTAAAAGATCTAAAACGGATTATTCCATCGCAGGACTTACGCAGCAAGTACGAAATCATTTAGTCTTGTGATTGATTCACAATGAGAAAGGGTAATAACCCTCAATAAGGATGGCAGATCACTACGCAAGTTATCTTGCAAAAAGACGTATTTTTGGATATCCTTCTAAATAAGGAAAGTTGTAAACTGGAAACTAGCATATCTAAGGAACTTTAGGGTTAACCAAGTTGGGTTAATAAGGTATGCCCTACAACGGAATGTAAAAGATCTTGCCAATTTATAAGACACCTTGGGAACGAGTGCTGATACACTCAAAAAGGAAAGAACACTTCCTTAGCAGTTTGCCAAACAACTCGATTGATTAATGGAAATGTTTGTTCTTGCTAGAGATTTTAGAGCTTGTTTGAATTATGAATTACAAATTAAATGAGTACCTATACTTCAGATTAAAGGCCTGAAGGAAGAGGCAATTTCAGTTACCCCCGACTACCTGCCTAACCCTAACCAAGGGGGTTTTCACCACGCCGGGAACTTGGACCAAACCTGCCGCGAGAGGTCTCTCCGTTGAGCTCTACTTGGAGTAGGAGGACGCTTGGGTGCAGGGGGGCTCTGGCCGTAAATCCCTCGCCTTCCGGGTCCTACACAAGAGGCTAACATGACTCGGGATTGGATCTCGAGGCCCGCATACTAGTTTACAGGGCGGAAGCTTGGAATAGTGATCCTTGAGGATCACTGGATAGCCTTCGGGCGGATTATGGACAAGCCTACTGCCGGAACTCCTTGTATTTCAAAGATAAAATGATGAAATGTTGAAAAGAACTTGCTTGATATTGTTTTTCTATGTCACGTGATGAGATTATGTGAAGGAACCAGTGCTTAACAAGATTAGTTAAAGAAGCTGATTGTTATATGTCAAATTAATGTGTTAGATAATTACATAACTAAAACAAACCAAGGAAAGTGCGAAGGATGGGCCATGGGTCCGTCCTACGGTTGGGTGGTCCCGGTTAGCCGGGAACTTTTCTCAAAAATCTTGAAGAACAACGGGATGATCATCATCATCAAAACGAATAACGAGAACGATGACCTAGAGTTACGTCTTACCCGATTTACGTTGTTTTAGGGGAACGAAATGGGACTATGCCTTATGGCAGAGAGGTTGAGCTTTGCATCCCTCTTGTTTTCCATTCTCCTTGAACCAAGTGCAGCGTGAATCCGCTTCGGACCTAGCATTTCTGCATAAAGTAGTTCGCTCGGGTCTGACGCTAGTTGATGTTAGCTAATGACCAATCAGGAAAACCCTAATTCCGGTCAATCCTAAGTGGGAACGGCCAGGATACTTCCGCTACGTGGCAGACGCGGAAAGACCTAGATCGCAAAACCCGTAACATTCCATGGGAGTGTCGGGCGGAGTTTTCTAGACATCCTTTCTGATGGACTGCTAAGACATGTCTTGGATGATACTAGGGGACACGTTACAATGTTCCTCCGGACCATTCTTTCTTTGTCCACTATCAATGGTAGAAGTTGACCTTTTACATGAAGCTTTCAACGATGGATCTTCCTCTTCTAAAGGATGGTTGAAGTGGGGCTTGGTCTCCTGAGTTGCTGACAGAAGTGGTCTATATGGTGTTTGAAGATTCTGTGATGACGGATACCATGTTACTGTCCTACATGTATCTACGGGGAGATCTGTTGATTCCAGATGAAATAGATATGGCCTGGTATGTGGGAGACGTGGTTTTACAAGCTGTTTTCTATGTCAACTATATGGAGTTGCGGATAGATGACATGTTCCAGAGTTACTCTTCAAAAGTGGCTACTTGCCATGATAATTCCTAGCACTCAATGATTGATTCTGTGGTCCTGAATCAACATCAGAACACAGCTTCTACCTATGTACAGAGCACTAACCAACTGAGGGTGGATCTCTTAGCTCACCTTTCCAAAAACCATCCATTTGATTCAACCTTTTTTTATGCCTATCAAAGAATATCTATCTTAGGTCCCTCTATTCCTAGCCTACTGTACTACCAACAAATGGCTCACCGTTATGATACCTATCTTTCCCTTTATCAAACCAATTCAACAGCAATCTTACCCCTTCTTTTTCAACCTCAATCTTTTCCTCAAATTTCCATATTTACCTATTGCTCTTTTATCGAAGATAGAGTATTTTCCCCTTCTCCACCATGCCCTTCTCCATCCATCCATGTACCTTATACCTTTCCTATTTATCAATTGACACCCTTCCTAACTGATTCCCTAAAATTTTTAGCCACTCCTTCTTTAACTTATTCCTCATTTTATGATTCTATCTACCCATCTCTTCATCCTCTTTTACTTATTCCACTTCAATCTCTCAACCCCCTCAATTGGTTAGTGAATATGAAGGGTTTGATCAGCAGATTCCTAGAAGAAGAGGATGGAGCTTGACTGATTCTCTTACAGGACCTCAGATTAACTAGTCAATAATTCCAGGAGATTGGATAACTGCCAGTTAAGCATACCAGAACTACCTTCATTTTGCTCACCAATATTCACAATCTCTAGATCCTTCAGTGAGATTGACAGCTCATTTTGCTTGGTATCTAGCATACATGTATAGGCATTCCCATAATGATCAAAAGGCCATTCCAAAGCTTTGTATGAATATCAATGTGAACATTTACTCCCACCAGTTGGATGTTTTGTATTTTCATGCCCTATGTCTACCTGGAAGATACCTTATTTTGCTAGAAAGGATGTGCTCCCTGCAATTCTTTAAAAATCCTCCAAAGACATTTGTAGATGAATCCTTCTCCATGGATCACTTTTGAAACCACCAATCCTTCAAAAGGAATCATCTTCATTGATGCCTTTGTAATGTATCTTGGATGATTCTTAATTATATATATCTCTTTTTGGAGGTATCATTCAGATGGTTGTGTTAGTGTTAGTGTGTGTGTTGTAATAATTATATGTGATAAGTTCGAGCTGATTGAGAATAATTTGTTCGAGAGCTCTTTTCAAACTATTGATGGTGATGGTGGATGGAAAGCCTATGGTGGAAAGTTAAAGAGAACCTTTTATATCCTTTACAAATTTGTTATGGTTTTTAAATGATTATCAGATGAGTTAATGAATAACACAATTTTCCTTTAGTAGTATTTTTCTAAAGATACAGGTGATAAGTTGGGGTCGTGGTTTGGCAAGATTATTGAAGATCTGATGGAAGATCCAAATTGAGCTCTTTAGTGAACTTATATTCTTTTTTTCCTTAGGTCGTGAGGACACTTCCTTTCTAAGTGTGGGGATATGTTGAGAGTGGAAAAAGACTAAATTTTTTATTGATTTTTGTTGTGTTGAGGACTGAATGATTGACTTTTGATGGATTTAGAGTGATGTATGGTTGTTAATGGAAGTATTTGAGAGTGTTTTTTATGATATTGATTATGTTTTGGAAGTTCATGATGACTCTCAGTAGAGATATGAAGCTTTATGATGTTCTGTTGAGGTTCTGATTGGTTCTATATAGCTTCTGTTTTGTTCTGATTGTCTTCTATATGAAGCATGGATTGATGATTGATGAAGATTGAGATCTTTTGAAAGCTTATTGAATAGTTTTTGATAGTTTGAAATGGTTTGAGTATGAGTTATGAGGTTCTGTAACCCTCTGTAGACCCTTTGTAGAGCCTCTGTCTCTACTCTGTCCCTGCTCTATCTCTGTACTGTAACTGTACTATAGCTGTTCTGTCTCTGTACTGTAACTGTTTTGTAGACCTTCTGCAAGTGTTCTGTAGAATGTATATATGACTTTGGGAAATTTTTCTAACCTTTGGAAAGGATGAATCAAATCTAAGTCCAAAAGAGCTAAAACAAGTGGAAGAAGCAACTGCTGAAGACTGAAGAGACGACTAAGTGACAGTGATAGTAGTGAGCTGTGAAAAGACACTGTAGTGACTCTAGTGACTCTTCATATCAGACATACCTCTTGGGAGGTGCATCCACGACCTAAGAAGGATTATTGAGGGTTATTATGAGAGTATTGTAGTGAGGATATGATGTACTATTGATAGATAAAGAGAGAGAGAGAGAGAGAGAGCCAGAGATAGTCAATTCTATAAAAACAGTGTAACTGTATATAAGAGATTGAGAGAGAGAACTATGAAGATATTGAAGATGAATAATATGTGATTGATTTCCATTCAAAGATGGTGTATTCTTTTGTTTTCTTTGTTATATTGAAGAATTCTATGAAGATGTTGAAGCTTATGGTTGATTTTATCAAATCCATGGGAGATATCTACTATGATGCTGCATGAAGAATTGCTGTTTTCTTTGTTTTAATAATCAAAACAATGAAATAAAAGCTTGTTGATGTTACAAGATAGATTTTCTTGCAAGAGAATTCCCTTTTCCTTGGTGTTCCTCTTGGGGCTCTAGGTTGGCTATGTTTGCATACCAGGGAGTAACTATTTCAACTAGAAACAAAGAAGCATCAGGAAGGTCTCGATCATCCTGTTCCTCTACTTCTGTTTGAGGGATCCATGATAGATGATCGGCTAGGACATGGGAATGGCCAGGCTTAGTGACCACTTCCAAATCAAACTCCTGGAATAGGATCAACCATCTCATCAGTCATCCTTTAACATCTGCTTTGTTCATCAGGAAGGACAGGGCTTCATGATCCACGTAGAACTTGAAATGCATTGACAATAAATAGTATCAAAACTCCTTCATTGCCAAGCACTTAAGCTCTGTCACACTGTGTAGTTTCATTCCCTATCAGTGACCTTTCAGCTTGCATAATAAATGGGTTGATCTAATTTAGAGGGGCCCTTTTGACATAGGACAGCACCTAGCCCTTCAATCAATGCATCTGTGTGCACATGGAACTCCTTCATCCAATCAAGAGGTTGTAAAATAGGTGCTTTGATAAGGCACTATTTCAGGGTATTAAAGGCTTCTTCATAGGCATCAGTCCAAAGGAAATCAACATCTTTCCTTAGGAGCTTGTGCACAGGGGCTGCCTTGGTTGCAAAATGTGCAATAAATCTTCTGTAGTAGTAGCCCACATGGCCAATAAATCCTCTCAATTTCTTGAGGTTTGTTGGTGTTGTTAAGGCGGAAATCTTCCCAATCTTTGCCAGATCTATTGCAATCCCTTGTGCAGAGACAATATGGCCCAGAAGAACTCCTGATGAGACACCAAAGACACATTTGTCGAGGTTGAGAGAAATCCCATACTCTTGGCATCTATCAAAACATTGCTCTAGGTGTCCCCAATGCTTACGGATTAAGATATAGACACAAAAGTCATCAAGATACACCTCAATGAAATCATGCAAATGATTCTGGAAGGCAGCCATTATTACTCATTGGAAGGTAGCAGGAGCATTACAGAGCCCAAATGGCATCACTCTATAGGCATAGGTCCCCCATTATGTGGTGAAGGTCGTTTTAGATTGGTCCTCTTCTGCAATTTGGACTTGGTTATATCCGTTGAATCCATCCAAGAGGGAATATAGCTCATGACCTGCCCAATGTGTCCAACAGTTGGTCTGTAAAAGGAATAGGGAAATGATCATTCTTCATCTTCGAATTGAGCTTTTGAAAGTCTATACATATTCGAAGTTTCCTGTTCTTCTTGGGTACAACCACAATGGGCGAAACCCATTCACTATTAGCCACAGGATAAATGAACTCTACTTCAAGAAGTTTCAATAATTCAGCCTTCACCAGAGCAGAGTAATTAGGATTCATATGTCTTTTTCTTTGCCTTACAGGTTTGGCACCAGGCTCTAGGTCAATGTGATGTTGGCATACTATGGGATCAATCCCCCTTAGGTCTTTGTACAAGCAAGCAAACACATCTAAGTTCTCTTTGAGTAGGTCTCATAGGACCACTAGTTCTTCTTCTGGAAGATTGAGACCCACTTCCAGGTGATGTTCAGTACCGTCACTATCTAAGAATGTTACTTGTCTTTCACCTTCCACTTCACGGATAAGTGTCCCACGGATGGCTTCTGCCGACTCTTTCAAGAGAGTAGTGTCATCATCTGATGTTCCACTAGAACCAGTGTCCTCCTTCTGAACATATGACTCATTCATTTGTTGAGGTTACTGGAAGGGTATCAGAGCTTTGTTTGCTTCTATGTGAGTGGTAATTTCTTCTGGACTTAGAGATTCATCTTCAGAGGAGGCGTCCAGGAATGCCACATAGCATGGACCTTCTAGAGGCCATGGCTCTGAGGGCTTTGGCTTTTGTTGACAAGGAGCATCATCATCATCTTTTCTCTGGACTGAACAGTCAAGGCGACATGAGCCATTGATGAATTTAATTTTTATGCTTTTAATCCATTTCTTATATAGATTTTGCATACTTTGTGGTCCATTGGTTAATCCAAATGGAACCATGGTCATTCCATCCAACACCCGGAGATCTTGGGCCTTTGAGTTCTTTGTAGGGACATCAACAAGATCATCTACTATCAGAGAAAATTCTTCATCTGCACTCTCATAACCTGCTTCATTTTCTTCTTTATCATTTTCATCCTCTTCCTCTAGAGGCTCTGTCTCCGCTTCTGTAGAGGCTATGTAGGAGAAGAATAGATCTTCTACCTCTGCATCTGCTTCTGCTTCTATTACAGTCACTGTCTCTATGAGACTGTTTCTGGTTCTGTCTCTGACTCTACTTCTGCTCTGTGTCTGTTCTGCATCTGCTCTGTCTCTGTATCTGTTACTGCTCTATATCTATTCTGTCTTTGTTCTGTCTCTGCGACTGTTATGTAACAGGGAGAACAATACATCCATGCTTCTATTTCACTATCAGAGGTGATTTCAGAAGATAATTCTTGTTGAGACAGGAGGTATTCTCCCATGGACAAGGACTTTGCTTCCCTTGGTAGTTGGCTTACAGTGCCCACTGTTAGGGATTGTGCCTTTGTTTTCTTAGAAAATATCTATTTAATAGCCTCTTCGTCTCCTAATGTACCATCTGTTACCTCGTTGGAGGAGTCAGTGATGACTTCAATGGATGTGGATCCATTGCCTTTTTGCGATCCATACAGCTTTAACACCGCTTTGTTGGGTTCTCTGCCTAGGGTTAGGATTCCTAGCTCTTGCTTCAAAAAGCCAAGGTCTTCCCAACAGCAAAGTATATGAGGTCCCATAAGAATTTGGTTTAACCACAAAATATGTCCGCCAATAGTCTCTTCCTGCAAGGGTTGTTTTGACGTATGGGAGGATGCCCAACGGTTTGATTCTGCTTTGATCTGCCAATCTGATAAGCCACTATGTAGGTTGAATTCCTTGCAACCCTAAGTTCTTCATTGTTGCATCTGCCATTATGTTTACTGATGAACCTCCATCCATCAATGCATCTCCTAGATCTCTGGTCCTATTTTTGGGACTATCTCTGTAACACTCTGTGGCACTACAGTGCTCTGTACTACACTGTTCTGTCTTGTACTACTCTATCCCTCTGTTGACAAGTTGAACTTCACAATCTTGGCAAGAGAATTATTTTCGTTTTGAACAATTGGTTCCTTCTTCTTGGTGTGCGTGACAGTGAAAATTTCCAACTATACCAAATTGGAGGCATGCTCTTGTATCTTCTGTTGGCTATCAGTGCCATTGGCCTTTATAGGGGCTGGACTCGGACAGTCCTTTGCAGTGTGGCCTTCTCCTTTGCATCAGCTGTATAAGGGCTTGTAATCCACAAATCGTCTAGGGTTTGGACAATTCAGGGATATATGACCCTTTTCTCCACACCTATAACATTCCACCTCTGATCTCTGACCATCGCCCAGACTGTCGTCCTTTGTAACTTTGAGAGGGAAACCTCCTTGGGACAAAATTAGGACCAAATTCTCTAGGCTTTGGTCCAATATCATGTGTTGTCATTTTGGATTCTAGCAAGTTGAATCTTGCATTTTCATCATTCTGTCTTCGTTCATGCATCTCTTTCAAAGAGAAAATATCCTCTGTATGGTTCTTCCGCAAACAGTAGGAACAGAAGGCTCCAGGAATGGTTGGTTTTCGGGTACATTCAGTGGCTAAATGTCCCACTTGATGATACTTTCTGCACCATGTATTAGAGTGCATCACATCTCTTCCAGCTCCCACAAGAGTAAATATATTGGCGGTATTCACCTTCAGTGTCTGTAGCTACTCTATAATCACATTGAGAAGCTCTTTCTTGATACTTGCAACTGAGTTGGATAAGTAGTCCTTCAGATTTTCACCTCCTGAAGTACTTGTGGTAGGGTTTTGGGAAGCTTCTATAATTACTGCATACACTGGTTGGGTTGATCCACAGGGTCCTCTATTCTGGTTCTAATTCAGAGCTCCTGCTGAGACTTGGGGTTGTTGATTCCAATTGGTAGGGTTCCACTATTGTTGAGTCGCCATTGGAGGAATTATTTGAGGCCACTATTGTTGTGGTTGAACCATCATTTGAGGAACTGTCGTCTATGGTGGACACATTGGATTAGATGCATTATACCGCAGTACTGTTTGCATCTGGGGATAGGGGTAGGGAACTGTCCTTGGGACTGCATTTGGTGGGTATACCATTCCTGGCATGGGAGGAGGTAAGACTCCTCTTCTTGGAGTAATTGACAACCTTGCTTCAACTTCATCATATAATCTTGCACCTTCCACTGCAGCTTGCAGATTGACTGGTCTTCTCAATTTCACGAACTTGCGAACCTCTGGTTGTAGGCCTCTGAGAAACACTCCACCTTCATCCAAATGATGGTTAGTCCATCTCTTCAGGATGGATTCCATTCGTGAGACATAAGATTCTCTCTTTGTCCAAAGGACTAACTTAGGTTCATGAACTCCTCTTGCATCCGCTCTTCAAAACCGTCACACTTGAATTTAGTGAGGAATGCCAACTTCAAGTCATCCCATGTGCCAAAAGTTCATGCTGCTTGTCTCTCATACCATTGAAATTCCGCGCCCCTAAAAGTGGCGGGGAATATTGCTAACCAATGCTCAGGGGTTCTGGCATTGTTAGCCACACATGCTACCATAAATTTTGCTACATGAAGATCAGGGTCTTCATTGTACTCTCCCTTAAAAACTGGCAATGGGACTACACTTGCTGGCCTGTCATCAATATTTCCAAAACGAATCTAACTAGAAAGGGGACCTTGGGTTGCCACAGGGACTTCTGTAAAGAGTGCTTTTAGGGTGTCAAAGGAGGCTTCTGCTCTGCTGCGAGCTCGTTCTCAGCTTTGATTTTTGCCTTCTCTTCTTATGTACCTTTGGACTCGTTCTAACACTTGCCTCTTGATTGTGTCATTCATCAGGGGGTTGGCTCCAACCAGTTGGTCTGTACTCAATAGTATAGTATCAGAGAGGGCTTTAGTCTCTGGAGGATTCTTTGGCCAACATATCTTCTACTTCCTTCTTTTCAACATCTTTGAATTCGACTTTCAAACCACTACAGAGGGGGAGGATCGTTGTTGTGCCATTATAATAATGCCAGCTTCTAAGGGTTTCAATAGTGTATGTTGTGAAAAACACTCTGTTTACCAACTTCCAGTGGGTTGCTAATTGGACAAACAGAAGATTGTTAGTGCATCAAGCATCCCACGTATCTTGTTGTTGAGCATCCATGAACAAATTTCAACTATTTTCCTTCTTGTTTTCGTGAACCTCCACAAACCATGACTCCTGAAGCTTCTTCACAATCTCCCACTTGATGATGTCTGGAAACTTCTCAATGAATACCAAATCTTCCATGGATAGTCATTCTCTCTATTTCTGCTCATCAGTTTGTTCCCAAACAGTTTGCCACCAAGATGCAAGTTTCTATACTTCAATAGGAAGAGGAAACAGTCCACCACATAGAGCCAGCATCATGATGGTGATATGTTTCTGCTATTGTGGGATGAACTTCTTGTGGAAAGTGGCTTTGATAATGAGAATATCCAACTCTTCAATGGAAGAAGGAACTTTGCAAACATCCATTGAATTCTCATCTTCTTGGCAATGCCATTTCCTTCATTTTCAGCCTCTTCTAATGCTTGTTGATGGCAAGTTTCCCTAGCTACACACAAAAAACATGGAGCCCCAAGAGGAGCACCAAGGAAAAGGGGATTCTACTGCAAGAAAATATATCTCGTAACATCAACAAGCTTTTATTTCATTCTTCTGATGACCAAAACAAAGAAAATAGCAAATCTTCACGTAGCATCATAGTAGATATCTCCACGGATTTGATAGAATCAACTATAATCTTCAACATCTTCATAGAATTATTCAATATAACAAATAATATAAAAAAATACACCATTTTTGAATGGAAATCCATCACATAGTATTCATCTTCAATGTCTTCATAGTTCTCTCTCTCAATCTCTCAATCTTCAATGTCTTCATAGAATTGGCTATCTTTGGCTCTATCTCTCTCTCTCAATCAATAGTACATAATCTCCTCACTAATACTCTCATAATGACTCTCAATAATCCTTCTTAGGTCGTGGATGCACCTCCCAAGAGGTATGTCTAATGTGAAGAGGCACCAAAGCCACTACAGTGTCTCTTCATAGCTCATTACTGTCACTGTCACTCCAGTCTTCTCTTTAGCCTTCAGCAGCTGCTTCTTCCATTTGTTTTAGCTCTTTTAAACTTAGATTCATCCTTTTCTAAAGTTAGAAATTTTTTTTAAAATCACACATACTTTCTACAGAACACTTACAGAAGATCTACAGAACAGTACAGTACAGTACCAGAGTAGATACAGAACAGTTACAGAGCAGAGATAGAGCAGAGACAGAGGCTCTACATAATGTTTACAGAGGGTTACAGAAGGTTATCAGAACCTCATAATTCATACTAAAACCATTCCAAAATATCAAAAAATATTCAATAGGCTTTCAAAAGATTCGAATCTTCATCAATCATCAATCCATGCTTCATACAGAAGAAAATCAGAACAAAACAGAAGCCATACAGAAGGTATACAGAACTAATCAGAACCTCAACAGAACCTATTAGAACATCACAAAGCTTCATATTTCTACTAAAAATATTTATGAACTTCCAAAATGTAATCAATATCATCCAAAACACTCTCAAACACTTCCATTATCAACCATACATAACTCTAAATCCATCAAAAATCAATCATTCAAACCTAAAAAACAACAAAAATCAGTCAAAAATTCATTCTTTTTTCACTCTCAACAATATCATACGCCCATGATTTGAGGTGGCTTTGAAATTGATTTGAGGACCGATTTACTCAATTTTGATAGTGAATTTATTGTTGTAATAACCAAGGCTAAAGCCTCTTTGGTTACCGTATGCTCTACCAATTGGTCATGGGTGCTTTCTAGGTGACTCATATGACTACACGGATGCATACAAAGGTTGGGACATGTCTTGCATTGCTCCGGAATTCCTTTTGAGATTTGATCAGGCTCCATTTTGGTTGGTGTTTGATTGATATTGGTCTTCAATGTCATGCTTTGTGATAGTCAATATGCCTATGGTCTATGCTTGACCCTTTAGTACATGCTTTGATGTATATGTAAGAAATGCATGGTTCTTGCATTGTTTGTGTTTGATTGCCACTTGGAGCTTCAGTTAGGCTTTCCTTTGTATACTTTGGAGCTCTTGGATGCTTATTTGGGTTGTTAGAGATTTGACATTGATTGCTACATGATGTACTGGATGTTATAGGTGATGCTTGATCAATCCCTTTCTCTGGATGCTCCATTGATATACGGTCTTGGGTCCATGATGCCTTATGTATTTACATGCTATCTTTGATCTTGGTTTCTCAATTGACATTGATCTTTCTGCCATTGGAAGCTTCATGCTATCTTTAAATATTATAGAGCTTGTGGGTTATGTAGTTGAGCTTCTTGAGTAGATGAGACTGGGATCTCTTACATGTCTATGCTCTTGATAGATACCTGTATGCATTGGTTTTTTTTGGGCTAATTTGACCCATATTCTCTTTGAGCATACACCAACCTTTGTCAGGTCCTATCAATTAGGTGTGCACCTAGCTTGGCTTACTCTCCAAGTTCTTTATGTCAGGGCTTGTATCCTTCTTCTAGCATCAATTGCTCTAACACATTTGGGTATTTAGCTCATGGTTCTTAGTTTCTACAGTGTTTTTTACATGCCCACTTCATGCAAGATATGACCTAGTTGTCATACTTGACTGTGGATCATTATCAGCTCTCTTTTTTTGTGATTTATTATAGCAAGTTGTGTTATGCAGAGACTGTGATGTATTTACTAAGCTTAATCATGTCATTTTGATACACTTTTGGTACTATTTGGTGGATACCTGGCAGTGGTTTTGGTCTGTTTATTAATGCTAACTACAGTAGGTTTTTTTCCACATATTTTGCCTCTATTTGACTCATTATGGCTGGTCATCTCAAAGACATGGATTTATTTAACATTGCCAAGTTAGATGGCACCAACTATGGCCACTGGAAGTCTCAAATATGGCAGGTTTTGGTGCAAAAATTACAGATTAAGCCACTAAGAAACAAAAATATTAAACCTGAGAATATGGATGATGATAATTGGACTGATTTAGATGCACTATGTAAGTCCACTATCATTTTATCACTCTTTAAAGAGGTCCACAATAATATTGTTGAAGATGAAGATCAGAGTGCATGTAATATATGGGAAAAGATTTAGGAACTTTATGCAAACTAGAGCCCTACTTCATATATGTATTGGCTTAAACAGTTGATGGATCTCCACATGAAGAAGGGGACCCCATTGTCTACTCACTTTAGCCAGTTTCATTCTATCATGAAGAATCTACTTCGACATGGTATTGAGTTTCAAGATAATTTGCATCCTTTATTTCTGCTTGGCACTTTACCTGAGTCTTGGGATGTATTTTGCATTGTGATCTATACCAACAAACTTAATGGGTTGAAATTGAAAGATGTAGAGAGTGCTCTTTTGACTAAAGAAATTTATAGGAAAAACAATGATGCTTTCTGTAATTCACATGCTTTATCCATTAGAGGTGGAAGAAGTGGAAAGAAAGATAATCATCATCATGGGAAGGACTCTCAGAAGTCCCGGTCTAAGTCAGGTGGATGCAACAAATCTCGTGGATGTAAGTTTGATCTTACATACCACTATTGTGTGAAAGAAGGACACATATAGCCGTAGTGCCATAAGATGCATGATGACAAGCACAAAGAAAAGGGGAAAGAAAAAGTGCAAGAGAAATAAAATGATCACAGTATTATACCTGCAAAGTCCAGTGTAAAGATTGAGGAGATAAATGCCATGTAGCTTGAGGAGTTCGATGCTGAGTACGTCTTTTCAATCCGGCTCAGTCTATGCATACATAGTTTTTTCTCTTGGATTTGGGTGCATCTTTTCATGTAACCCCCTACCATGAGTGGTTTCATACCTATCACAGTGTATCTGGTATTATGTGCTTAGGTGATGATTGGTCTCTTGCTATTGTTGGCATTGGTGATGTCACTCTATAGTTTCCTTCTGGTGGTGCTTTTGTTTTGCATAATCTACGTCATGTACCTACCCTAACTAAAAGACTTATGTATGATGATGTGGGAACCTTGATGATGTAGGTTATCATATATGCTTTGGTGATTTTTCATGGAAGATAACTCATGGCAAGCTAGTTCTTGCAAGAGGTGCCAAGTCTGGTAGCCTCTACCCCTTGGTTGTATCTGGTACTATTGTGATAATGTTTTGTTAATGGGTTCTATCCCACATGTATCTCTCTGGCATGCTCATCTTGGGAATATGTCGCTTAAAGGAATGAAAATGCTTAGTGCTTTGCAATATCTTTCGCCTTGGCTATGGATCCTAAAGTGTAAAATGCATTTTCCTTGGCTATGGAGATGTAGGTGAGATGGGATATCATCTCTTTGGGATCCACAGGCATGAAAAGTGATCCACATCCATGATGTTGTGTTTCATGAGGAAAAAATGCATATGCAACCTGAGAAATTTGTTGAGATACATATGGTTATCTTTCAGGACAAATCCCCTACTCCTGCATAGCCAGCTAGATAGCCTATACCAGCAGTCAATCCCTCATGGCCAAGATGTTAGACAGGATGTTAGACATGATGTTGGATAGGTAGCACAACCTGCATTGAGGCATTCTACTAGAGATAGATGACCTCCTAAGATGGCTATGGGCCCTCGATAAATTATGTCTTGGTTCCAAATGCAGGAGAGCCTCTCACCCTATGATGAGGCTACGCGCAAGGGTGACAGTCACTCTTGGGAGAGGACTACATAGTCGAAGATTGACTTGTTGCATAAGAATCATATTTGGAATTTAGTTTCCTTGACTAGTGGCAATAGGGCTTTGCCTTTGGAGGTATTAGGGTAAGGTCTAACGGTAGTGGATCTAACTTTTGGGTGATATATCCATTGAGTGTCTGTGGATTGAGCATCTTCTTATTTAGACAGCCACACCAAAGTGCTGCCATCATAGAAGCCTTAAGCACACAATAAGGCTTTTGGTACCCATCATGGTTTGGTGGTTTGCCTATTTGTGTAACACCAACTTTTTCTTTTAGGCCTAGTGTAGAGGACACAAGAGCCATGAAATTTTTTGGATGTACCCTTGGTAGGTTTGCAATTTTTTTTCGGAAACTCACTTGGTTATCAAAGCTACAGCTTTGGTTAGGTCTTCCAAGCATTGCAACTATTTTCCACTTGATGTCTATGTAGGTTCACTACCCCCTCCTTAGGGATGGCATTGGGTTTAACCACCGATTGTGCTATGGGCTTTGGTGAAGCCACAATACCCATGCTAAAAGATGTGACTATCCTAACATTACCTATGGCAAGGTGGATGTATTAAAAGTTATAGTCCACATTGTAGTGAATTTGTTTTTTGAAAGCTTGACTCTCAAAAGTGATTCCTTGGCAATACCATTTTTGTTAAGCAGTACATAAAAGTTGATTGGGAGGCTCTTAGCCTCAATAGAAACCATTACTTTGCACTTTTCTAATAGATAATAGGGCTACCCCCCAAATGGGCTGAGTCTACATTATGAAGGGAGTCGAGTCCTGAAGTGGAAGCACGAGCGAAAGCAAGAGCTATGGTGGAAGGAGCAAGAGCAAGAGAGAGAGACACACACAATGTGGGAACTCCAAAAGTCACAATGTGTAACCGACCTTCCCTTTATTCAAATGTCACTGAAAGAATAAAGAATGAAGTGACAGTGATGGGTGCCCGACATGTCTGCAGTGTGCAAGCATAGGTACTGTCAGTATAGTAATACACAGGCGGCTAGGTAGAGGTACCTTTATCTTCAACAACCTCCCACTTAAAGGAAAATCTGCCTCAATGAGGAGTGAAAAGAAAAAAAAGAAAAGACAATACAACATATACATAGATACAATAAGATGAGGAAAGATGCCATCTCATCCACCACCCATAAACTTCCTAAGGAAGGCAAAGTGCTCTATAGAGAGGCTTTTCGTGAGCAAGTCTGCAGGATTCTAGTCAGTTGAGATCTTACTAACAAGGTCAACAGACTTGTCCTCTCAATGATCTCATGAATGAAGTAATACCTCACCTCAATGTGTTTTGTCTTCGTATGGAAGACTGAATTCTTGGCTAATTGGATAACATTCATAGAATCTGAATGCAATGTAAGGATAGCATATGCAATACCAAGTTCAACAAACCAAATGACCCCACCAAATGGCCTCCTTGCAAGCCTGAATGGTGGCTACAATATTCTCGGTCTTTGTGTGTAGTAGAAAGGGCCGTGCATTTCTACACCCTGGACATCCATGAAATAGCACCTCCAGCAAAAGTGAACACATAGCTAGAAGTAGACTTCCTACTATCTACATGTCCTACATAGTCAAAGTCAGTGTATCCCACAACTCCTATATCCTAGTTGTCTGCCATAACATACACACATATCAGCAGTGCCCTTCAGGTACCTCATGATACCCTTCACGGAATCACAATGCCTCTTGCCAAGTGTAGCCATACAACGTGCCACAACACCAACTGCAAATGCAATATCTGGATGAGTGGCTATCATGTCATACATAAGACTGCCCATTGCGGATGCATAGGGAATGCGGTCCATACGTCTCCGGGTAGAGCTCTATAGCTCCCCTACATTTTGGTTCTGTTGCCGGGACAGACGAAATCAAGCCTTGAGCACCATGCTCATTGGATCGAGAATAGCAATAGGGTTTGCAGCCTGAACCGGTGCTTGAGATAGTTAGGAGATTTAGGAGGTTTTAATCCCTAGAGAAAGTAAGTATTTTGATTTGTTGTTGAATGTTAGAGTAGGACCATCTCTCTCTATCTCTATTTTTTATTTATGTTGCATTAGGTTAAGTGTAGGATAGGAAAAAGAAGGGAACAGAAGGGTTTTACTGCTGCTGGAGATAGGGAAGTTGGGGCACAAATTCAGACATCTGGCTGGAAGAGTGTGTGAGATTAATCTCTGAGTCTACAACAGGCTGAGATTAGGTAATAAGGGGCCCAAGAAACCAGGGGATGCCACATTTGACATTCTGCCTTCTGAGAAGACTGTGAGCTTGTGAGCCTGAGAGCCAGGGAGAGAGCGAGAGAGAGAGAGCTGCGGGAAATTGCGAAGTGCTGATCAATTCGGGCGCCCCTTCGCTTCGAGGTATGCTAGACGGTTCCCTCTGTTGCTCGCATCTATTTGGAAGGCACGTCATGATTCGATAGAGTAGACTTTTTTGACCTAGAGGCATTGCACGCAACTTGCGGGCCGTCATCTGTGCCGTCAGACCAGTGCGTCCAAGTCCCAGAATAGGACTATCCGATTTCAAGAGTTGGACAGTTCGATTCCCAGAATCGAACCAGTCGAAAACCGGACCGTTGGTCCAATCCAATTCTTATAATTGGACCAACCCATCAAAGTCAGGCCACGTGTCCTAGTCTCAGACTTGGACCACTCGACCCATTGCAATAGTCGGACTTGAGTAAAATTGGACCCGCTTGTCCGATCGCCATAATCGGACTAGCCCATCCCAAGAATCGGACCATCCCATCCGATTCCCAGAATCGGACCATTCTGTCCGATTCCCAGAATCGGACCAGCTCACCAGAGTTTGAATAGAAGGTTTTTAAACTTGTCCCACAGTCTTGGGCACCTCGGGCACATCTCTGATCCCCTAGGGAACCCAGTTTAACCTTGGAAGCTAGAGGCCAGACGGGGTAACCAAAGATTCACCCTGAACAGCTGGACACTGGGCAGCAGACCAAATTGGAATTGGATGTGATGTTCGGCGACCAACCAACCAACTAACCAACCCTGAAGCAAAATAGAGAATGCAGTAGGGTCTTTCAGTAAAACTTTAGATCGGCCAGAACCTGCTCTTAGAGCCACATTAGGCTACGAACGTAAGGGGTAGGATGGAGTCTGCATTGGACATTTCATGCATCCTCACCTCACCTTTGATTTCATCACCTAGGGTGCACTACAAGGAAAGGAAAAGCCTGTTTTTGCACAGAGCACTAGAAAGCATGAACCACAAGATGTGGATAAGATTGACGACGGTTTACAATAACAAGGAGCTCATCAAGAAACATAATAACATCAAGGAATCTACTACTAGGAGAAGATCCCAAAACATAGCTAGCTACTAGAGAACCTCATCAGAAAGCCCTAAGAGGACACAAAGGTCCGGAAGGCAACAACATAGAGGATCGGATGCTGCCGGAGTTACTCAAGTTGATTGATGATCTTGTGGAGCTGGAAGTGGGAGCAATGTCAGGATCACAAGGCGGACGAGGACTAGACTTGGGAGAATTCCCAGTCATGGTGCAGGAGTTAGTCAACAAGTATGACTTGTTGTCTAGGATGATAGTTCAGGGTAGGCCAGTAGAGGAAGTGGTAGCAACCCTAGAAGAAGAAAAAAAGGCAATCAGAAGGGCGCTAGAGAGCATGATCCCCTATAACCACGATCAAAAGGCTAGGAAACTCCAACAAGACTTGGATATGTACGAGGCCCGGCTAGCCTTGGCTAGAGCAGCCAAAGCAAGACCAAATGCAGAGAGAAAGAGTGGGCAGTGGAGGCTGACTTATCATTAAGTGAACTTGTAGCCAAGCGTCTCATGGACAACACGTCCGCTAAGCAGAGCGCAGCAGCCTTAGCCACAGCATTACTCTTGGGATTAGGGGTCACGCAAGGGGCAAAGGGGCAATCTAGGATCCCTGTAACTAGACAAGTATGAACCTAGCAACAACCCATATAGCTTTGTGGAGCAGTTCGAACAAGTTTGTGAGGCAAACGGCCTCACAGACCCTGCACAACGCTCCCAAGCTTTTGCACTGTGCTTAGGTGATAAGGGGAGGGTTTGGTACACTAGTCTAGATGCAGCCGAGCGCATGAACTTTGCCCATCTTAAAGATCATTTTATCAAGAGGTTCTCTGAGGCAGGATACTCTGACAACCTCATCGTCCAATTGATGAATGTCAGTCAGAGGGAAAAGGAAGATGTAAGAGACTATGTTACTCATGTATGTAGCCTCTTCAAGAGGATCCCGGCCGTAATGAGCAACCTAACAAGAAGGTTGTGTTTATAGTGTTTATAAACGGAATCCGAAACGAGGAACTCTACAAGGTCTTGGCTAGTAACTCCAGCCTACACAAAGATGTACTAGCTAGGGTTTTTGAAGAAGCAATAAGGGTGGACGATCAGCTTAGGGAGCGAAGCATGAGGAACTACAGTCGGGACGGTACAAGCCAAAGAGCTTCAGAGTGGGCAACAACGTCGGGAGAGAGAGAGAACTCTAGCATACGAGATAAGGGAAAGGGTGTTGACCAAGGCCAGGACTTGGCTGAGGTGAGAATGGAGCTTGCATGATTGCAAGAATAAATAAGAAAGCCCATGCGGACTCACATGCAGTGTATACACTGTGGTGAAAACCACCTCCTAGCCGAGTGTTAAGTTCCCAGATCTAGGCCATGTTCAAACTGTGGTAGGTTTGGTCACGACGCGTTGCACTGCAAATTGCCCAGGAGGTTCCCATATGTGCAACAATACAACCCTCCATACCTAGGCAATAGGTCATCTAACTTCCTTGGCAGGGGAGCCCAGCTAGCGCTTCCAGCACCAAATGACTCAAGACCAGCCATCCCTAGGCTAGAGATGAACCCAACAGGCATACCCAGACCACTAGGACCCTAAGTAACCCAAACACCGAGTGACACTCCTATTCACTATGTGGAAGATCCTAGTGAAGAAGAAAGCTACGTGAACCCATACATCTCCTATGATGAGGAAGGCAATCTAGTCCTGATGGAATATTGACCGGTACCGGTGATGGTGCTGGGCAGAGGAAGAGGTAGAGGCTTTGGAGGACCAAGCCAGGATCCAATCTCATGTTGGACTTGCGGTCATCCAGGCCATATCTCATCACGCTCCCCAAAAAGGGAGCAGGCAAACCAAGACAAGGCTGACCTTCAATGCGCCGAGTGTGGGATCATACACCTGTTTCCTAACTACCCTAGATGGAACATGCCCTCCGTGCCCTTGGGACTATTTGGTGTAGAGACCTTTGGTGGGGAGGACACGCCCTTCCCACTGCATGTCATGATGTGAGCGCAAACAAAACGAATAGGCATCTCGCTGCCTAGGCCAAGTAACCTGGATGCAGCCTCGTTGGGAAAGAAAAGCCAAAGGAGAAGGAGAAAGAGAACAGATGCAAGGATCACCATTAAGACTAAGGAAGCTACAACCTTAGTGGTAGGAAAGGGTGTCACTGATGCCGAGGTAGAGACCTCAGCTCCCAAGACGACAGAACTAGGGAGTGCCAAGGTAGGGGAATACCCTCATCCCAGATGGTAACTCAAGGCTATAGCCAAAGTTAAGGAGTGGGTCAAGGATGCCCAAGAACACCTTAAAGATGTAGAACCCATACTGGAGGATCCGATGGAAGACCTTTCTAGTGTGAGCACACGTGCTTTGCCATCGTGACCTCAATCGGGAAATGCGCCCACACCATGAGAGGTGCCATAGAGGCAAGACCAGGGAGAAGCTTGTCAACAAGCTAACCAAGACATATGGCCAAAGAATGGTGACCAAGGAGGAAGCCAACTACCCAGAAACCTCCTCACCACCTTAGTAACCACCCCAGTGACAGTGTGCCTGGGAGATTTGCTTAGGCAGTACCCTCCATTATGGCAAGAATTAAGGCACTGGGTGGAGGGAAAGGGATTTTGTGCTACCGCTGACTTGCAAGAACAGGACGCAGTCACACAAATTCCAAGTCTAACGTTGCACTCAGATCCAAGGTCACTACACATCAACGCTTTCTGGGAAGGCACAGAGATGCATGCAGTCCTACCTATCTTAGCCTTGGGGGGACGTAACAAAGAAAGGAATTGTAGACACTGGCACCGGGGTTAGTGTCTTGAGCCACGCAGTTCTACAGGCCTGGGGAAACCCACCTGTGGAAGCGGCTAGGTTTAATGTACATTGGCCAATGGAATGAAGGTGAGACCATTCAGGGTCTTTAAAAACTGGCCAGTGAAGTTCGTAGGAGTACAGTTTTTTGTGAACTTCATTATCATGAAGGGTGTGGACTACGACATATTGCTAGGCCGGCCCTGGATAAGGAATGTCCAAGTGGTTGAAGATTGGGGAAACAATCTCATATTCTTGGAGAATAGGATGGAAGCGGTAAGGGTTGAGATGGACACCTGGAAGAGCACCCGAGCTGACCTCGGTGCTATCTCGACCATGCTAAAAGGTGATGCCCAGGCAAGCAATCCCTATGGGACACTGACCAAGTACATCCCCTTCCCTGAGGACGAGAGGGATTGGATGCATGTCTTGGCAATCGTTGACCTACCATTCCCAGATGAGGAAGAGCTGTATAAGCAAGCTGCTAAATCACTAAGTATGCCAGCAAAGGAGCCCACGGTGCCACTCTCCATGATGGCAGGAAGCTCACGGGACCCAGGGAGACCGGTCTCGTTCCACATCCCCACCAACAAGCTCAAGCTTTAGCAAAACATACAGTGCCTGACAAATAAATTGAAAGGCAACAAGGCGGCTTATCTAAAACCCCTAAGTGATCTCTTGGCTTGGCCTGAATGGAAATGGATCAAAATTCACGATCTTAACCTATTATACAATTGGGGTTTAATCACCGATGAAGAGGAGATTGGAGAGGAAAACCTGGGGGATGGCGAGCAGTCAGAGAGGCAAGATTTCGATGACAAGGGGTACAAGCACTATTGCTCTGAGATGGACGAGAGCGAAGAGGAGTTAAACACAATAGAATATGACACTGAAGGGAGAGCAATTGAACAAATCGACGCAGACTCTAGGCCTAAAAAGAAAAGGGCAGGCAGGAATGAAAAAGGAGTCATGTGGATGGAGTGTGATAGGACCTGGCTGGAGCACATGGGAGCCATGGATTACGAGCAGGCATGGGTGGCGCAATCGCTGGTAGCCCCAATATTGAAGAGGGATTCACCTATTGAACTACGACCCCCTGGCGAAACTCCTTCCTCAAGTGAGGGATGCGAGTTCAACTCGGAATCTGAAGTCAGTATAGAGAGTGATCCCTAAATACCGCAACCCTCTAAGGTTAGACACACCAAAGGGGACTTGCCAGTCCACTTAAGGCGCAGATGGATAAAGAAGGAGGCTAGGAAGCAAACTAAAGAATCAGAAGCAGAGAGGAAAAAGAAGCCATAGGACCTCCCCAAACACTTCACAAAGTTTAAAAAGGGTGATAGAGTGGTGGTTTTGCTAGGAGCAAAGAGACAAGGGCAAGCCAGTGAACCAATTGAGGGCCCCGCCAGGGTCAAGGAAGTTGACCTGGTAGGTGAAGGCAAGAAGCCTCGGCCTGTGTTCATTGCTAACGACCTGACCAAGGAGGAGGAGGCTAGACTGGTTGCTCTCCTGCAAGAGTATGTTGATGTGTTTGCCTAGTCCTTGGAGGAATTGAAAGGAGTCGATCCTAGGGTTGTGACCCATAATATTCCATATTGGAAGAGAGAGGGAGAGAGACAATGTAATGGAGTAGCAACCTGACCTTCAGGTCGTTCATCATCTTCCATTATTTCATAGACTACTAACATAACATAAGTGTATACAATAGTACTAAGGTCCTAGGACCATTCACACTGGATCTAAGACCAACGACTTATTTAATGTCCCACAATTGCTAATACAGCTAGACACAGCTAATGTCGGTCATACATACTAACAGGAGAGTAATGGGAGCTTGATATTCTAACACTCCCCCTCAAGCTCAAATCATTTGATGAACTCCAAGTAGCTGTCTGAAACTACTAAACTTATCTTTACCCAAAGACTTGGTAAAGATATCTGCAACCTGTTCATCAATCTTCACATGCATAAGATCGACTCTCCTTGCAAGAACCATCGCTCTGATAAAATGGTAGTGTACCTCAATGTGTTTTGTCCTAGCATGGTATATTGGATTCGTTGCCAGGAGTACACTACTGAGATTGTCACATAATAAGGTCACTGGAGCATCCACCTGAATATCCAAATCAGCCATAAGCTTGAGCAGCCATGAAATCTCGCATGCTGCCAATGCAGCACCCCTGTACTCTACCTCAGTACTAGACAATGCAACCGTTGGTTGCTTCTTGCTGCTCCAGCTGATCATGCCACTTCCAAGGCCAAAAGCATAACCACTCGTAGATCTACGATCATATGAGCATCCTGCCCAATCCGCATTTGTGTATCCAACTAGTTTCAAGGGCTTATCTCTCATATAGAACAACCCATAATCTACAATGGACTTAACATATCTCATAATCCACCTAACAGCATCCAAATGTGGCTTCCTGGGCTTATGCATAACTGACTTATGAGCCCAACTTCCTAGTGATGGTCAAGTAGATCAGACTTCCAACCATTTGTCTATACATAGTCACATCCTGAATTTCAGCTCCAGTGCTAATGTCCAGCTTGACATTCTGATCAAGGGGTGTATCCAATGGTTTGCATTCAGTCATGCCATACTTCTTCACCATTTCCATGGCATAATGTTTCTGCATCAGCCATAAACCATTTTCAGCCTTACCCAAAAAGTATTTCAATTCACCTAGATCTTTCATGTCAAATTCAGAGTTGAGATGACAAGCTCAACACATGCGGGCATTGATGATGGACCGCCTGGTTAGATGGGTCCACACATCTACACATAGCATGTTGGTGGTCATTATGACTCTCACATGGCCACTAACTCACTACTTATTATATTTAGGTTGTTACACCTATTTACAACTGGCATAGTTATAGCACCAGTCGATTAGTGTAGTCCGTTATGCATTGTTTGACTTAGTAGGCCACTTTCCTTTATGTTGTATCTTATCTATACTTTGTGTACATTGTAAAGTGTGTGGAAGAAGAAGAAGAAACTAGCAAGAAAACGTTTTGGCCTCCATCTCTTTTCTTGTCTCTTGAGTGAGCTTCTCCTTGTGCATTCTGTGTGTGTTCGGCGTAGCATCTTGAGCAAGTCTCCCCACCACGCGATTCTTGACAGTCATCATCACCAGTGATTATCAAATCATCAACATATATGACCAGCACTACCAAGCCACTGTCGGTCTTCTTTGTAAATAGGCTGTGATCAGCCCTACCAACACTAAAACCCAACCTCTGCAAAGTAGTTACTTATCCTAGCATGCCAAGCTCTCGGAGCCTGCTTCAGCCCATACAGTGCCTTTTTCAGATTGCATACATAATGCTGAAAATCAGGGCGAACATACCCTTCTGGCTGAATCATATAGACATCCTCTGCCAAGTCACCGTTAAGAAATGCATTCTTAATATCCATTTGCTGTAATTTCCATCCTCTAGGAGCAGCCAAAGTAATCACAGTGCATATGGTTGCCATTTTGACAATAGGGCTGAATGTTTCCTCATAATAAAGTCCATACTGTTGGGCATACCCCTTAGCAACGAGCCTGGCTTTGTACCTTTCCACACTGCCATCTGACTTGCATTTGATTTTGTAGACCCATTTGCAGCCAATGGTCTTTTTTCCTTCAGGCAGTGGCATAAGATCCCATGTCTTATTTTCAGCCAAGGCATTCATTTCTTCATCCATAGCTGCACACTAGTTCTCATTTTCCATTGCTTCAGTATATGTACCTAGTTCTTTGATCTCCATCACTTTTGTCATGTAAGCATAATGCTTTGTAGTGTAGCCACTATATGCCAACCTGTCAACAGGGTATCTAACCCTCTGTGAGTGTCTAAGCTGTGGTGCACTGCTCGATTCTCCTCTCTCATGAGGCGGAATGTACCTGCTCTGCCTTGCACCAAGCGTATAGATAGTAGGAATACCAAGTTCACTGTCTAAAGTGTCAATAGACTCATATCCAGAAGTCATCCTACTAGGTGTCATCATCCCAGATACATCCTTAGTAACTTTCTCTTTTCCTTTGACCGCAACATCATATCTCCCCCTCACTGACATACTAGTGTCAATGGATGGTGAGCTCCTCAATCTCCCTGTCCATGGAGATACTAACTGACTACTAGGTCCTGTCATAGCAGTGCTCTGCTGCATATCAATTGTAGATACATGAGTGGAAGGCATATCCGATGGCACTGTTGCCGGTGATACATACCAAGAACCCATCTCATTAGAAATAACATCCCTGCTCACCAAAGTCTCTCTGGTAGAGGGATCATAGCATTTGTATGCCTTCTTCTCTTGTGAATATCTAATGAAGACACACTTATGCGCTTTTGGATCCCATTTCTTCATTTTTTCATCTGGAATATGCACATAAACAAGACAGCCAAAGACCTTCATGTGACTTACATCTGGCTTATAGCCATACAGCTTCTCAAATGGTGTCATCTCATGAATACCTGCAGTGGGAGTTCGATTCAAGATATACATGGCTGTCATAACAGCCTCAGCCCAATAATAGAGTGGCATCTTCTTCTCATTCATCATGGCACGAGCAGCTTCCATCAAGACCCTGTTCTTCCTTTCAGCTACCCCATTTTGCTAAGGAGTGTAACTGCACCTAAGCTGCCTACATATGCCATTTTCAGCCAGAAAGTTGTTAAACTCATTTGACACATACTTCCCACCGCTATCTGACCTCAAGCAAGAGATATAGTAGTCAAATTCCTTTTCAACCTGCTTTTTAAACTGCTGAAAAACAGCAAACACTTTATCCTTTGTCTTCATAATGTAAACCCAAGTATAGCGACTGTATGATGAATGTAACATAATACTTCGAGCCTCCCATGGATGCATTATGGGCTAGCCCCCAAACATCAGAGTGTACTAACTGCAATGGACGTGTAATCTGCCTTACATGCCTGACAAACGACAACCTTGACTGCTTACCAAACTGGCAAGCATCACATACATGACCAATATCTGAATATTGGAACTTGGGTAAACCTGTAACAAGCTGTTTTTTCTTCATAATTTGTAGCCTTTGCAAATTTACATGCCCCACTCTCTTGTACCAAATTTCCAAGTCTCTCATAGTGCCAGAACCATGGGAAAATATGGCTGAATTCAGCTCTGGCAAGGTAGCATCAAGAGTAAACATTCTGCCATTCCTGTGACCACTAGCTATTAACTTGCATCCATTACCAAACTCTTCAATAAAACAACCATACTTGTTGAATCTAACCTGCAAGTTCTGCTCTGTCATCTGACCAACAAACAGTAGGTTCTTCGTAATCAAAGAAACATGCAATACATCATGCAAATTTTTCTTTTTGCCATCATGAACCACAAGAGGCACTTTGCCTTTATGCTCAATGCTATGCTGCATGTCATCACCTGTACAGACATAGCCATTTTTTTCAGCCACCATATCAGTGAACCAATCACCATGAGGAGTCATATGGTTAAATGCCCCTGAATCAATATACTACATCATCAGTGGATTTTTCAGCAACTCTGTCTTTTATGTACTGCATGGCAAACAATCTATCTCCTGAAGTATCATCTACCTGACTAGATGTAGCAAAATGCCTATGTTGTTTGCCTTTCTGATTGCTCTGCTTCTTCCAGTAATCCTTGACAATATGCCCATACTTTCTGTAGTAATGGCAATCCTTATCCTTATTCGGATTGTCATATGGACGCTGCTGTTGCCGGGAGCCTCTACCTCTAGGGCTAGATCTCCCCGTGCCTCTAAAGTTTCCACCACCTCTTGCATTCGATATCTGCTGATTGTTATTGCCATAGGATGCATTTTGATGGCCTCCTCTGCTAAATCCATAGCCTTTACCACGGTTTCCACGGCTACGTTGATTGGAATAGAAAACTGCATCCTTGTTTTTAGAACTTCTAGATCCTGTAGCCAAACCATGCTTAAGCTCTTCATGGATAAGCAATGCAACCAGCTCATTGAAATCAGGCATTTCAGCCCACGCAGACACAGAAGTGTCAAAAGACTTATACTTAGACTTCAAGCCGTTCAAGGTCACAGCAACCATGTCTTCATCTTCAACCTATGAACCAACAGATGCCAACTGATCCGCAATGGTCTTAACCTCTGTGACATAATCCTGTATAGATCTGCTCTTCCTCTCCATGTTGTTGAACTTTTGCTTCAACTGTATCTTCCTGGCACTTGTGATTGTGCCACAATACTTGACCAAAATGTCCCATGCATCCTTAGGAGAGATGCAGTTCATTATCTGCATTACCATGGCATCTGAGATACATAAAAAGAGCCAGTGCAAGACTCTACGAGCTCTTTCTATCCAAGCTCAGTGTAATCGTCTCAGATCAGCCATAGATCGATCTAGGAGCTCAGGTTTAGCTTCCACTCCAGTCACCAACTCCCAATAGCCTTTCCCTATTAAGAAGTTCTCCATGTGGAACTTCCATATGGCATAATTGTACTGGAAAGCTTTTCCCCCACTATCTGGGTTATGTTGTCAGTCCTTTCTGCATTAGCCATATTGTACCAGACAATATCTAGTCATTGCCTAAGACTTTCTGTAAGCCAACAAGTCACTCTGACCAACTTCAGTCCTTGATTGTTTATGACAGTTTTCTGCAACTATTCTTTGCAAAAAACCAGGGTATTTTAGCCCTTTACAACCTCAAAAACATCCACAAACATGTGGTATAACCCATAGGTACATCAGTCAGTACATAGACTTTGCAGGTACTGTAACTCTGTGTCATGCAGGCTTATTGCAGTAAAGAGAATACATAGTCTGAAACTTGCAATTTTTCAGTTAACTAGCAGTGAATTTACTGTCAAAAACCACTTTAAAACATGTCATACATGCTCCAAACTTTCCCAAACATTTGCTAGTATATGTAGGCAACTAGACATAGTCATATGGGCACAAAACAGTGCATATCCAGCAAGTACAAGTGACATAAATCTGCTCACAGATTGTATACAGCCAATAAACTGTCAAACCAAGATGTATTTCAGCCCAAGAGATCCTCAAGCCACTTCATACATATGCCACTGTGTATAGGGATCAATACATAACCATACAGGCATTCGCAAACTCTCTGTCTTCAAGAAGTAATGTCAAAAAGTACATGGACTGCTTATGACCAGTCAATACATTGTCAAAGCATTTGTTCTTTGATTTATATTTCAGTTTTTAAGAGCCTTCAATGCTCATCTCAATGCTCATAGCATTCAACAATCATATCCCGTACCATACAACTCCCTGTAGGTAACAAAAGGCATGTATTTCTTCAAGTCAATGAGTATATGATGATGACAGTTTTATGACAGTTTTTAGCCTGTCATAAAATTTCAAATCTGAATATTTTATAAGTAAAATGCAATCCAAATGCATCAAACTCAGTACATATGCTTCTTGAATGAACCCTCACTTCAGTAGAGCTCAAAATGCTCATCAAGTAGCTTCAAATCTTCAGGAGGACTTTAGTGTATACTGCCCTGTTCAATGACAGTTTCCAGCCATTAAAAAATTCTAGATTTGAATATTTTTGCCACCAAGACTTCAGCTCATAAGCATATCAACCAATACATATGTCTGCATAAGCATATCTCTGCTCAAATCTCATGTCAAAGATACATACATGTTGTGTATTCCATGTTTGTAACAGCCCTGGATTCATATCGAACCTCCGCTTCACTCCTTTCGCACCATATTGGTCATCTGCAAATACAATGAGAGTAGCTTGATTTCGAACCCGCGCTTCACTCATATCGCACAGTATCGGTCATCTGCAAATAAGGCGCGGGTAGCTTGATTTCGAACCCATGCTTCACTCCTATCGTGCCATATCGGTCATTTGCAATTACGGCACAAGTAGCTTGATTTTGAACCTGCACTTCACTCCTAGTGCACCGTATCGGTCATCTACAAATACAACGCGAGTAGCTTGATTTCAAACCCACGCTTTACTCCTTTTGTGCCGTATTTGTTGTTTCTGTTTGGGGTTTAAGGTTTCTTATTTATGGTTTTAAAATGTTCTAACTTATCTCATTTTTTAGCAGGTCATGGCTAGGATAAAGCAGACTACAAGGAAGGTGTATATAGACAGCAAAGAGAGTGATAAAGAGACAAGACCATCAGCTCCTCAATCTTTCCCTCCTGAGATCCCTCCTACCCCTAGTTGCCCTCAGTCTCCTGCCATGGAATCTAAGCAATCTAGTGCAGAGACAGTGTCTTCTCCTACCCATAGTAAGCTTCATCATGTACAGTCCTCCCCTACAATTGCCAAGTTTTCAACTTCCCTTAGAGCCCCTATTCAACAAACAGAGCAACCTAGACCCTGTTATGCCTATGGAGAAGAAGACCCTTCCAAGTCCAAGAGAAGAGTAAGTCTAGATTTTATTATGTTTAGAAATGTTTTAGTGATATAAGGAAGGCACAAAGAGCTACACAGCATGTGATTTCAAAGACAACATTTATTAGAGTTATCAAAGATATTTCTTATAGACTATCAAGGGTATCCACTGAAGTTGGCATGCAAAAAAAATGATAGCTTGCAGCCATTCTTTGCCTTCAGGAGGCTGCTAAAGACTTCGTTATTGATTTTATGAACGATACTTGCATTGATGCTGCCCACACTCATAAAGCGACTTTGATGAATAAAGACTTTATTATGGTCAGCAAAATCAAGTATAGGTTCAACAAGGTGTCTTTCAGTTTTCACAACAAATGTTGCATTATCATCAAATTTTATAATCATTCCATTTCTTTGTTTTAACTCCCTACAAGTACGAACTATGACTGCCCTAATAACTTC